>NW_006408677.1:4357282-4418780 GCF_000296735.1 Chrysochloris asiatica | reverse complement strand
CAATAACAGCAAAGATCAAAAAAGTAGAGGACAATAAATGCTGGTGGAGATGTGGACAGACTGGGACACTCCTGCATTGCTGGTGGGATTGCAAAATGGTGTGACCTCTCTAGAAAGCAACATGGCACTTCCTCAAAAGGTTGTAAATATATACATACTCATCTATACATGAGTATGCATATATTTTAGCTTACCAATTAAAAAGTAACAAAATTTAAAAGTCTTACTGAAATCCTGAAACTTGATAAGCAGTATCAACCAGAGAGTTCTAGAAATAACAACAATTAATGGTAGAATAGCGGAAGCAAAGGAGCTCTGGTAGCGTAGTGGTTATGAATTGGGCTGCGAACCTCAAGGTCAGCAGTTCAAAACTACCAGCTGTTCCGCAGGAGAAAGATGAAGTTTTCTGCTCCTGTAAAGATTTACAGCCTCAGAAACCCTGTACAGGGTTGCTATGGGTCGGAACCGCCTCCATGGCACATATCAACAACAACAACATATACATGTGCACAAAGTGGCCTCAAAAAGTTGTGGCAGAAGTCCCATTATCTTTTCATTCCATTTTTTCATGAACGTTTTGAAGTCCCAAGTATATACATATACATAAATTGTATAAATGTATGCATGTGTGCATACATACACATATTCACTGTAGGACATAATCCAAATGAGAGATCCCATAGCTTACAGTCAACTTGGGAGAAATAAATAAGTGGCATATAGGTTAAAGGAACCACATTGTTTTTATGTTTTTGTTTTTGTTTTTCCAAATATAATTTTATTGATACTCTGGATAAAAAAATTGAAAACATTTTCATTGTATTTACAGATGACTCCAGAAAAAGATTTACAAGCAAAAGACTGAACAATCACATTGTACAACAAGTTAAACAAAAAATCACACAGTTATTCTAAAGGATAACCTGATTTGGAATTTATGATAACATAATATGTTAGGTTTCTAAAAGAACTCAGCTATGTTTAGAATTCATCAAACTCTGCAAACATCATAAACCTTAGTATAACCTGACTTACAAAACAAGATTATAGTGCCATCTACACTCGTTCTCTCACATAAGTGCACTTCTATCTATCTCTGTTGTGCTCTCTCTCTTTCTCTTTCTTGGGCACAGATACATACATAGCTATGCTAAAGTGTATGTGTTTACAAGGAAATCAAGATCCGGTACCTCTCGATGTTTGTTTCCAGAAGAAACAAAATGAGTATATACATTGAGAGCCCCTTAAATTACATTTTAACTCCCCTTTCTCCATTTTAGCAAGGAATATTTTCTAAGACTTTAAATATGATTTTTGTTTATTGATATATTATTTGTTTAAATCTTGGTCTTCTTCTTTATGAATTTTAATACTTTACTTATTGTATTATGATTTCCTTCCAGGACACTGATTTCTATGAGAATTACTGATAATTATTAGGAAGGAAGTGTGTATGTGTGAAGACAGACAATACCTGTGTCAGGTTGTATGAAATAGGGAATTTCCTTTGAAGTGCTCTCTCTTTTCAGAATTCCATGATTCTTAAGTGCTCTTACCCCGTTTAACCCTCTTCCATCAGTCAAGCAAATTCTTCATGTAAATAAATTATATCTATCACCATCTGAACTTACAAGTTGTGGTGGTGGTGGTAGTGTGCCATGGAGTCGGTTCTGACCCATAGTGACCCTGCATAGGGTTTCCGAGGCTGTAAATCTTTACGGGAGCAGAAAGCCTCATCTTTCTCCCGCAGGACTGCTGGTAGTTCGAACTGCTGACCTTGACATTGGCAGCCCGACTCGCAACCACTACACTCGCAGAGCTCCTTACAAGTTGTATGCCCTACTACTTAGGGAAATTGCCATATATTTAGGTACCATTTTAACTAACTCAGGTGGAGTTTTACTTGTTACATCTGGAAACAACATGCCTTAAGTGAAAGAATCCTATTTCTAAATGGTGATTGTATCAGGACCATTGACAGAACCGTGCAGGAGTGCATTTGGGGAAATGGAATTTCAGTAATGCACCTTATTCCTCTATAAAATCTGATTTTTCTTATCCTTTATTAAGGCAATTGTTTACAGTAACTAGTCTGTTAACTATTTACCAAGCATTCTTCTGAGTGTAATCATCTCGAGAACTGCTTGAGGTATGGGATACCGCTGCTGTTGTTGTTAAGTCTTGTTGTTAAGTTCTGACTCAGTGACTCTCTATAGAGTTTCCAAGAAGCAGCTGGTGGGTTTCAACTGCCCACACAGTCCAGTGCTGACCCTACAGTGCCACACCAGGTTCCCCATTTTACATTTAGGGAAACTGAGGTAGAGAGAATTTGGTTAACTTCCCAGAATTATACAGTTTTAGTAAGTTTGAACCTTTTAGTAAGGGGTTTGAACATTCAGAGCATATCTCCAATGACCATATTTGTAATTAACACTATGTGCATACAAAATCCATAGGTGTATAAATAGTTGATGTGCTTGTCTGTTAACTGAAAGAATAACTAGTTGTTGTTGTAAAGTGCCATGGAGTCGGTTCTGACTCAGAAATCATATATAAGGTTTCTGAGGAGCCAGTTAGCTGGTAGATTTGAGCCACTCCTAGTGAGTAGTTAGCAGTCTAGTATTTATCCTACAGCACCACATCAGAACTCCTAGTAGAAGGCATAAAATGGCAGAACTAATAGAAGACAAAAGGAGCTCAGGTTATGCAAGTAGTTAAGCACTCGATGACTAAGTCAGTTTGAACCCACCAGCCATTCTACAGGTGAAAGATATGGCAGTCTGCTTCTATAGAGATTTACAGCCTTGGAAACCCTATGAGGCAGTTCTTCTCTATCCTATATAGTCTCTATGAGTAAGAATCGACTTGACAACCATGGGAGTTAGAAGACAAAAGTGTAAAGTTTATTGGAGCTGAAAATATTAAGAAATTCTAATGTAGGAATGTTAGACGGATCATCAAGATGGATTTTAAAGTTATAGAAGATGGCAGCATAGGTGTTGAAGCTCAGTAGTGGGTGTATGAATGTAAGAGAGTTACAAGGCAGGCAGTCACAAAGTAGAGATTTTCTGTTAATATTTTAGAGGTTAAGCACATCATAATGATGATAGTGTTCACAGTATGGCCATGGCAGTGGGATGCTTAAAGTAGAATGGAAGCAAACATCGCTTAAGTTTAATCAACATGAGGCCAGAGTGTTGAGTGAGTCCTCTGAATGATGTCAGGAATGGAGTGAAAAGGATTTGGTGATCCAAATAACAAAGCCTTCAAAAAATGTTGGGGAATGGCAGAGAGCTTGACCTAGAGTCAAACAGGGAGAAAAGGAACAGAGGTCAAGAAAACCAAATACCATGAGTCACCAAGAAGAAGGGGTTTTATTCATGAAAGTGGAGATGTGATCTGAAACAAGAATGTGAGGGGTGAGGTACTCTATGTTACCTATTGTCATTGAGTCAATTCTGACTCACTGTGGCCCTATACGACAGAGTAGAACTGCCCCATAGGGTTTCTTAGGCTGTAAATCCTTCTGGAAGCAGATTGCCACATCTTTCCACCATGGAGCAACTGGTCAATTTAAACTGCTGAACTTTCACTTTTCAGCAGAATGCTTAACCACAGTGCCACCAGGGCTTCTAGGCTTTGTATTGTTTGAGTTCATTCTGACTCATAGCAACCCTCAATAGAGTTTCCAAGGAGCGGCTGGTGGGTTTGAACTGCCAGCCTCGTGGTTCAAACCAATCTTATGGTCCAGTGCTTTATCCCACAGCTCCACACCAGGATCCCATAAACAGGATGCAGTAGTAGGATGAGCTGCCTCTACTGATAGTAACTGCAAGAGAGAAAGTGGTGTCCTCTGAGGAAAAATAATTTGGGTTGAGTCCAGAGACATAGAGAGCCTTCAGTGAAAATCAGATGAGGGGATTTTAAATGGTAAGCATATGTCATATAACCAGTGATCTAGATGACAAAGTGGAAATTTTGGTGAGAAGTGGAAGAAGAAAGTAGTAATAAGGATTAAGGAGAGGAAAGCACAGAAGTGAATACTAACTAAATTGGGTATGTAACTAAGGATGACATGAATATGAGGTCAGGTGGGATTAGGGTAAAGATTTCAAACTAAACTCTAGAATAAAGTTGTTTCTGGCAAGTGTAAGATAGCTTATCAGTTTAGAAGGCCGACAGACTATACATACAAGTGAGTTTGGTCACAACAGAAGAGGAACACTTGAAGGCTCTAGGAAGGAACAGGAAAGAGATGAAAATATGAAGAATGCAAGGATTCAGATCAGAGATTCCTAGAGCTATAATACAGATCTTGGAGATGAAAGCAAAGAAAACTAATGTTTGGGAAGGAGGGGTGCAATTGAGGGTGTTGTTGTTGTTGTTAAGTGCCGTCGAATCGATTCTGACCCATAGCGACCCTGTATAGGGTTTACAAGGAGAAGCTGGTGAGCTTGAACCACCAGCCTTGCAGTTCAAAAGACTTTGCAGTCTGACGCATTAGCCCACAGTGCCACACCAGGACTCTGCAACTGAGGGTAACAGGTGCCAAAGGACTTGAAAATAAAATGAACCCACTCTAAGGTTTTGAAGGGAGTTGCTTTCTATTCTTACTTAATCTAGGTGCAAGTCAGTGCTTAGATTTAATGTTGCCTGTGTATCTGGAGAATGTTGCATAAAAATAAGAAGTCATTGTAAGGAATGACCACACGATAACATTTGGGGGGGCGCAAATAAGTCAAATATTCTGGGGAAGATCTGTTTGTTATGAATGGTGTTAAGTACCTATCTCTGTGCTAAAGAGATGAGGATTTTTGCAAAAACCAGATAGAAACCTAGTCAAGGCTGTGCTGCTGCTGCTACCATTTGCTGTGGAGTCGGTTCAGACTCATAGTGACCCTGTAGAGGGTTTCTGAGGCTCTAAATCTTCATGGGAGCAAAAAGCCTCATCTTTCTTTCACAGAGCAGCTAGTGGGTGCTAACTGCTGACCTTGAGGTTAGCTGACCAACCAGGGGTTCTTAGTCAAGGCTGTAGTACATCAAAATTGCAATTACTCAATGCTGGGATATTCTATGTTACTGAAATCTTGAATTATATACAAGTTGCATTCATGTATATTTTTAGCTTTTAAACAGAAATGCAAACTGAATTATTTTTTTTCCCTCATGGCAGTCAAGACAGTGGAGGAGGAATGTGGAATCAGCCTGATAGGATGTTTGACATGACAGTATTTTCGTTCTAAAAATTTTGTGCATAAACCAAATAACCATATATCAGAAATAATTTTCAAATTATTGCTTTTATTAGCCTCATATAAGATGTAGCCATGGTCTAAATATACAAGTAAAGTAAGCTGCAGTTGGAAGCCACAGTGACCAATTCTGAGAAATTCAGTACCATTCCAATCACAAGGAAAATCCTCTTAGAAAATTAGATCTGTCCAAAAGCCAAGATATGCAAAAAGACCATATTTACCAGAGGGTTTTGTGAAGAATTCTTGGAACAGCTCTCAGATGAAGAGAGGGAAAAATTGCATTTTGATTAAAGGGAGATGTATAGTTTCTCAGACCATTTCACAAAGGATATTTCATTTTTCCTTGAAAAATACTGCACATTGGCTAAAGGAGGAAGACTTAAAGGACTAAAGAGAAACCTAATGAACATTACTATGAGCTACCTCACCCACCTGGGAGACCAGGTGAAGTTAAACCCTGAGGTATAAAGCCCTGGGGTACTATTCATTCTTGTTTACATACCCAAAGCCCGGGTAAAGGGTAGATTTTGCAGTGGTTAGGAGGAAAGCTCTTAGGTAGAATCTGCCTGACATTTGGATTTCATAACACGGAAATAAACAGACTTTAAAAAACTACAATCTAAAAAGCAAGAAATAACGTATTTATTCATACAGGGAACAAAATGATGAAAACATCCTAGGCAGTAGCAAACCTCTTGAGGCTGGCTATAAGTTGCTGGGTCTGGGAGTTTAACATAGTCCACAAAGACAGTGTTCTACATTCTACTTCGGTGAGTAGGGACTAGAATCTTAAAAGCTCACTTTTGATCTTAAAAGACCAAAAGTGCAACTATTGGTCTCTCCATGCACAGAGGAAAGACTAGTGATGAAAATTGAAGATTCTTGGAATCAGTAAGTCTAGTGGACTAATGGAACATGTGAGCATCAGTCTCCATAACTCTGAGACCAGAAGAACTAGATGGTGCCCAATTACCACTACCAACTCCTCTGAAAGGGACCACATTAGAACATCCTGAATAGAGTTGGAGAAAATATGGAACAAAATTCAAAATTGTAAAAAAGACTGGGCTTACTGGTCAGAAAGAGACTGGAGTAACCTGAAACTATGGCCCTCGGCCCCCTTCAGATCATGGGGTGAACAGAACTCATCCTCGTGGCCCAATTTTCAGCCAAATAGTAGATAGGTATATTGTTGTTGTTAGGTGCCATTGACTCAGTACCGACTCATAGAGACCCTATGAACAACAGAACGAAACACTGCCTGGTTCCAGGCAAACCTTACTGTCGTGCTATGTCTGAGTCCATTTGTTGCCACCACTGTGCCAATCCAGCACGTTAGGGGTCTTATGCTTTTCCTGACCCTCAACTTTATCAAACATGATATCCTTCTCCAGGGACTGGTCTCTCCTGATAATATGTCCGAAATATGAGAGACAAAGTCTGGCCATCCTGGCTTCCAGGGAGCATTATGGCTGTACTTCTTCCAACACAGATTGGTTTGCTGTTTTTGGTGGTCCATGGTGCTTTAAATATTGTCTTCACCACCATAAATCAAGTTGAAACAAGTCTATGAGAACCGAAATATGATATTGAACACTGAATAGTTTAAAATTCGGGAAGCTGTGTGCCAGAGTTGTGTTGTTTCATCATACTTTTTCAATCTGTATGCTAAGCAAATAACCAGAGAAGCCAGACCATATGAAAAAAATGTGGCATCAGCATTAAGAACCTGTGATATATATGCAGATGATACAACCTTGCTTGCTGAAAGTGAAGAGGACTTAAATACTTACTGATGAAGATCAAAGAACACAGCCTTTGTTATGGGTTCACCTTAATGTAAAGAAGACAAAAATCTTCACTACTGAAGCAATAAACAGCATCCATATAAATGGAGAATAGATTGAAGTTGTCAAAGACTTCATTTTGCATTTGAGTTATGGTGTTGGAGAAGAATATTAAAAGTACCATGGACTGCCAGAAGAACAAACAAATCTGTGTTAGAAGAAGCATAGTCACAATGCTCCTTTGAAGCCAACATGGCAAGGCTTCATCTCTCATACTTCAGGCATATTATCAGGAGGGGCCAGTCCCTGTAGATGGACATCACCCTTGGTCAGCAAAAAAGAGGAAGCCCCCCAGTGAAATGTATTGACACAGTGGCAGCAGCAATGGTTTCAAGCATAACAATGATTGCCAAGAAGGTGCAGGACCTGGCAGTGTTTCGTTCTAATTTAGAAGCAACTCAACAACACCTATCAACAACAGCACCTGTATAATGATGATCTATGAGTAGATGCATGGATACATACACAGTCTGAACAGGTATGGGTGGGAGACTAGAAGTAAACCCCAAAATATTCATAGATTTGACAGAAGCTATTTGGATATGTGTACTTACCTTTACTTCAAATATATTAATGAATATGGTGGAGCATACAGTGGACAAATTTATGAAAACTTCTGAGCCATAAAAAAATACCTAGAATGAATGAGTCTCAGGGACACATAGGTCAAATGGCATAGCATCCTACTTTGTGAGTAACTACTGGGGTCTTAAAAGCTTGTGAGGAACCATCTAAGGTGCAACTACTGGTCTCTCCCTGTCTGGAGGAAAGAAGAGTGAAGGAAATCTAAGACAGTAGAAACAATTAGCTCAATGGAGTAATGGACCACATGAACATCAGAAGGCCTAGGTGGTGCACTGCTACTCTGAAAGGGATCACATTAGAAGGTTCTGGATAGAGTGGGAGAAAAATGTAGAACAAAAGTCAAAAACGTAAAAACATAAAAAGACCAGAATTACTGGTCTGATAAATACTGGTGAGATTCCAGAGGTTAGTCTCCCTTCTGGTCTGGAAATGTTCTCACCTCCATGGCTTAATTGTCAGCCAAACGATAGGTTTGTAAGGTGAACAAAAACACTTGGGAGATATACACACCATAGTATGGTCAACCACTTGAGATCAAAAGGGCAGCATTTAACCAAGGTCAAATTTCAGAAGGGTTAGGAAAGAAGGAGAAATGGAGACATGAAGGACAAGGAGGAAGTGGGATAAGTAATGCTATATTGTGGGGATTGTAATCAATGACATGAAAAAAATATGTATGAATTGTTGAATAGAAAACTGATTTCCTCTGTAAACTTTCATGCAATTCACAATAAAAAGTTATATATAAAAATAGGAATATGAATAGTGCTACCTTATAGGTTGGTTGTAAAGAGATAATGCATATAGAGGCATGTATATAGATAAAGCACTAAGCAAAATGCCTATTCTATAGTAGACATTCAAAACATGGTAGTAATAAGATGATGTTGATGAATTGTTTCCCTTTCTTGGTTTATTCTCCCTCTTCTTCACCTATCCATATCTCTTCCTCACCTTAAAATCTTGAGACAAATGTATCTCCCTCAAAAACTCTTCTTGACTAACAGTTTGCTCTGATAAGCACTCAACCACAAGGTCAGGTTGAACTGCAAGGTCAGTGGTTCAAATTCACCAGTCACTCTTTGAAAACCCTATACAAGGTCACTATGAGTCATAAACAACTCGACAGCACTTAACAACAAAAATAACTCCTTTACTTAACATCTATTCCATACTTACATGTTGTTGTTAATTGGTGTTAAGCCTGTATAGAGTTTCTGAGGAGCAACTGGTAGGTTTGAACTACTAACCTTATGGTTAGCAGTACAGTTCTTATCCTACAGCACCACACTAGGACTCCATTTATATTCATAGTTTAGATTACATTATTTTGCTTTTTTTATTATATATATATGTATACATTAATTTTCATATTTCCTGTATTCTTACTTTTCATAAGTGAGTTGATGTATAGACTAAACATAAAATCATATCAATTCTTCATATACTTCAGGAATTCTTTCAAGCACAACCTTGTCTGGTGTTCATCCATTTACTGCTTGTACTGCTTGACCACTTTTAGAGACAAGGAACTCATTATTGAACAGGGCAGTTAAGTTCATTGCTGGATAGCTAGAGCTTTTCGAAAGCTATTTCTCAAATTATGCCAAAATGTACCTCCCCCTGATTTTCACATATTGGTCATAGTTGTGCTCTCTTAAACAATATAGAACATTAGATTGTCTACTATATGAAGTTGTCTTCTGTTTATTTCAATCTTGACTTTTGGGCTTTTTTTTTTTTTTTTAATCTGTGGTAGAATTTAACTTCAATGTTTTCACTATTGTTTTTTTCACCCTATATTGATGGAGTGGGCATTCCCTCTACTTTTTGGTAATGGATTTATTTTTGTGCGTGTGTTGGAGGGAGATTTGGGAGCCAGTGACCTCTGTGATGTGATTTGTTGGATGTCAGGAGTCTCTCTGTCCAATAATAACTTCCTCACTACTGATAAGCTACCTGAAAGTCCATTCATCATTAAGCAGCATTCCTTTGTGTGTAAGACAGAAAGTCCTTGAGTTACTGCTTAAAAAAGGCACATGGTCCTGGGAGGGGTAACATCTTAGCCTTAATAACTGATACCACCATACTGACCCAACCAGCCAGTTGCCATCAAGTCAGTTCTGATTCAATGTGCTTCAGAGTAAAGTTGGGTTCCATATGTTTTTCAAAAACTGAGTTTTCAGAAGATCACCAAGTCATTCTTCTGAGGAGCTTTTGGCTAGGCTGGAAACTTTAACCTTTTGGTTAGCAGTCAAATAAATTCACTATTTGCATCACTGATAGATACCTCTATAGCATATAACAGGAAGCTGAGTTTAAAATAGCAGAGTGGATGAAGTGTGACCTGGAAGCAGTACTAGATTACTGGAGATTTAGGGACCTTGTTTCATTTATCTCAAGTGCTGTTTGATGAATGAATTAATAAACAAATGAAAGTGACTGAAAAAAGGAAGTATATTAGCCCCTGCAAAAAAAATATTACCTACTTCACAATTTTAGGTATAGCCAGCCAAGTGTGGTAACACCAGAAAGGTTAGGATTCCTCAGTTTAGTGACAACTTTGCTGGCTATTAAAAGAATGTTCTTTTTATCTCTATCTGCTCCCCCTTGCAGCTATTTGGCATCTCACCTTCAGCTGGCAGTCTGGAACATGACTTCTTTGTTGAGCTGTTTCTATATAAAGCGTCTCTCAATAGGAACTGCCTCTATTACCACTAGTGATTCGCACATCCACATAGTGTGCTTACACCCACACAGAGTCATGAAGTGAAGGAAACAGATTCTACTCAGATCTTATTTCATGCAAAGTATTGTGGATGATACACTTACCCACTTATCTTTATAAGCTATAGTGGAGTCCGTAAGATAGATAGATAGATAGATAGATAGATAGATAGATAGATAGATAGATAGATAGATAGATAGATAGCCTATGGAGTCCTGGTGTTAATGTGGCAGACTGCAAAGTCATTTAAACTTCAAGGTCGGTGGTTCAAGCTCACCATCTGCTCCTTGGAAACCCTATACAGAGTTGCTATGGGTCAGAATCAACTCAATGGCACTTAACAACAATATATCCTATAGGCTATAGGATAAGCACTGTACTGTTAACCGCAAAGTTGGTGATTCAAACCCCCTAGCTGCTCCTTAGAAACCCTATATAGGGTTTATATGAGTCAGAACAGACTCAACTGCACTTAATGACAACAACATATATAGTGATCTTCATTGCACTATGTGAATTTGGGTAGAATATAATAAAAATGAGAGTCCTTGTGTGGTACTGTAGGTTAAGCAATGGACTCAAGGTCAGTTTGATCCTCAAGACTGGCGATTCAGACCCACCAGCTGCTCCTTGGAAACCCTATACAGGGTCACTATGAGTAGGAAATGACTCGCTGGTACTTAACAACAAATAATAAAAATTCAGCCTGGTGGGGCATAGGATAAGCCTTGGACTTCTAACAACAATGTCCGGGGATTCAAAACCAAAGCATTTAACAACAACAACAAATGTAGTGATTTGCATTGTACTATCTGAATTTGAAAGGAGCTCTGGTAGCATAGTGATTACGAATCTTGCTGCTAACCTCGGGGTCAGCAGTTCGAAACTACCAGCTGTTCCGCGGGAGAAAAGATGAGGCTTTCTACTCCCGTAAAGATTTACAGCCTAGAAAACCCTGTACAGGGTCGCTATGAGCCGACTCCACAGCATGTAACAACAACAACGTGAATTTGAGGAGTCCTGGTGTGGCGCTATGGGTTAATGCGTCAGACTGCAAAACCGTTTGAATTGCAAGGTTGGTGGTTCAAGCTCACCATCTACTCCTCGGAAACCCTATACAGGGTCGCTGTGGGTCAGAATCGACTCGACGGCACTTAACAACAAACAACAACAATGTGAATTTGGGGAGCTCTGGTAGCGTAGTGGTTACAAATCGGCCTGCGAACCGCAAGGTCAGCAGTTCGAAACTACCACCTGCTCCGCTGGAGAAAGATGAGGCTTTCGTTCCAGTAAAGATTTGCAGCCTCGGAAACCCTGTGCTGGGTCACTATGAGTCGGAACATAATAAAAACTGAGTCTTGATGGCACCATAGGATAAGCCTTGGACTGCTAAACACGAGTTCATGTAATGGGAAAAAGATGAGGCTGTCTACTTCCGTAAAGATATAGTCTCAGAAACTCTCTAGGGTCACTATGAGTCAGAAGTGACTCCATGGCAATGAAAGTTGAGTATAAAATGGAAGGAACATTTGGGTGCAGTGATAACAACAACAACAAAAAAAAAAAGAGACAGAGAGAGACCTGGTGACACAGTGGTTAGATTGCTTAGCTAGGAACCAAAAGGTTGACATTTTGAATTCATCAGAAGCTTTTGAGGGGCAGGGGTGGGGACAAGAAATTGCAGTCTGTTTCTGTAATGATCTAAAACTTTGGAAATCCTATAGGACCATACTTACTTGATTTGTATGCTGAGCAAATAATCCAATCAACTGGATTATATGAAGACTAGCATGGCATCAGAATTGGAGGAAGAATCATTAACAACCTGTTAAATGCAGATGATTCAACCTTGCTTGCTGGAAGTGATGAGGATTTGAAATACTGATGAGGATCAAAGCCTTCAGCATGGACTGCACTTCAACATTAATTAATTAATAATTTCTATAAAAATTATTTTAACATAAAGAAAACAAAAATTCTTACCACTGGACCAATACACAATATCATGGTAAATAGAGAAAAGATTGAAGTTGTCAAGTTGTCAAAGACTTCATTTTGCTTGGATCCACAACTAACATTTATGGAAGCAGCAGTCAAAAAAAAAAAAAAAGAAGAAGAAGAAGAAGAAATCAAACAATGCATTGCACACCTAACAACAACTCTGTCCTACATTGTTGCTATGAATCAGAATCAATGCAACAGCACACAACAACATAGTAAAAACCTTTTGAATTCTCACCAGTGTTTAATGTAAGTTAAAAATAAAGGGTTGGCATTTAGAGGAATACGGAGATGGTTGACTGTCTTCAGTAAACAGAAACTCTTTTTAAGGCCTATAGAAGCAACTGTTTTCCTGCAAACAATCTTTGCCTAGTTCATTAAATCAAATCCATCAGTGCTTCTCTTTAGTAACAATCCTCTTTTAGTAGCAATTAGTTTCATTATGGTCTTACTTGAAAACAATGTTGTTGTTATGTGCCGTGGAGTCGGTTCCGACCCATAGCAACCCTGTACAGGGTTTCCGAGGCTGTAAATCTTTACGGGAGCAGAACGCCTCATCTTTCTCCTGCGGAGCGGCTGGTAGTTTCGAACTGCTGGCCTTAAAGTTCGCAGCCCGATTCGTAACCACTATGCTACCAGAGCTGCATTTTGTATTTGGTTGAAATATTAAAATTAAAATCTATTTTATAGTATAATCTCGACCTATTGAAAGGTATTTTTTTTTAAATTTTAACTTGACTATTTTCAGACATACACAACAATGTAAAATGAATTAAATACAGAAATCTTCTTCAAAGAACAATGTAAATGATTTCAATTAATTCCAATTACTGTTATGTAAATGAATACTTCCTAAAGCAATAGAAAATTTAGTTTGCTTGCTCCAGGAAATAATCCCCAATGTAAAACTTATAAGTTATTGTTGCTTTTTAGTGCTGTAGTGTCAGTTCTGACTTATAGCGACCCTGTACAGTGCTTCCAAGAAACAGCTCGTAGGTCTGATCTGCCCATGTTGTGGTTAACAGTAAGTACAGTTAAAATACACAATGAAAACCCAAATACGAACAGACAAAGTCTATTTTTTCAGAGCTTGCTATAGCAAAGAAGTCAATTACTATCGCTTGTGTTTGGCATCGACTCAGAGGTAGGTATAAACGTGGGGAAGTTTTGTTGTTGTTACATGCCATCAAGTCAGCTCCAACTCATAGCGATCCTATGTACAACAGAATGAAACACTGTCCAGTTCTGCACCATCCTCACAATTCTTAACACTTGAGTCCATTGTTGATGCCGCTGTATCAATACATCTTGTTGGGAATCTTCCTATTTTTCACTAACCTTCCACTTTACTGAGCATGATGTCCTTATCCAGGGTCTGATCCCTCCTGATAACATGTCTGAAGTAAGAGAGATGAAAAGTGACTATCCTGGCTTCTAAGGAGCATTCTGACTGTACTTCTTCCAAAACACATTTTTTTTGTCCATGGCATTTTGTCACTCTTCTCCAACACAACTCAAATCAATCAGTTCTTCTATGGTCTTCCATATTCGTTGTCCAACTTTTACATACATATGAACCAACTGAAAATACCATAGCTTGGGTCAGACATATGTTAGTCCTCAAACTAATATCTTTGCTCTTTAATACCTTAAAGAGGACTTGTGCAGCAGATTTGCCAAATGCAGTACGTCATTTGATTTCTTGACTGCTGCTTCTATGAGTGTTGATAGTGGATCCAAGTGAAATTAAGTCGTCGACAACTTCAATCTTTTCTCCATTTATCATGATGCTACTTATTGGTCCAGTGGTAAGGATTTCTGTTTTATTTACATTGACGTGCAACCCATAATGAAGGCTATGGTCTTTGATCCCATCAGTGTGTATCTTAAGTCCTCTTCACTTTCAGCAAGCAAGGTTGTATCATCTGCATAATACAGATTGTTAATGAGTATTCCTCCAATTCTGATGTCACATTCTTCTTCATATAATCCAGCTTCTCGTATTATTTGCTCAGCATACGGTTTGAATAAATATGGTGAAAGGATACAACTCTGGCACATACCTTTCCTGATTTTAAACCATTCAGTATTCCCTTGTTCTGCTCAAATGATTATCTCTTGGTCTATATGTACAGGTTACTCATGAGCTCAATTAAGGGTTCTGGGATACCCATTCTTCGCAATGCTATCCACAGCTTGTCATGATCCACACAGTTGAGAGCCTTTGCATAGTCAATAAAGCACAAGTAAACATCTTTCTGACATGCTCTGCTTTCATCCAAGATCCACCTGATGTCAGCAATGATATCCCTCATTGCACATCCTCTTCTGAATCCGGCCTGAATTTCTGGCAGTTCCCTGTGGGTGTTGCAGTCTCTGTTGAGGCCATTTTTTAATTATCCTCAGAAAAATTTTACTTGCATGTGATATTAATTATATTGATATTAATATAATGATTTGATTTTATATTTATATTAATGATATTAACTATATTGTTTGATGATTTCTGTATTCCATTGGGTCACCTCTCTTTGACATGAGCAGAAATATGGATCTCTTTCAATCGATTGGCCAGGTAGCTAGCTGTCTTCCACATTTCCAGGCAGAGGTGAGTGAGTACCTCTAGTGTTTCATCAATTTGTTGGAAGATTTCCATTTGTATTCCATCAATTCCTGCAGCCTTGTTTACCGCCAATCTCTTGCAGAATGTTGTTGTTTTTGTTGTTAGGCACCATCGAGTTGGTACTGACTCATAGTGACCTTGCACAGCAGAACGAAACACTGCCTAATCCTGGGCCAGCCTCACTATCGTTGCCACACTTGAGCTGCCACTTTGCCAATACATCTCAATGAGGGTCTTCCTCTTTTTTTCTGACCCTCCACCTTACTAAACATGATATCCTTCTCCAGCGACTGATCCCTCCTGACAATATGTCCGAAGTATAAGAGATGAAGTTTGGCCATCCTGACCTCCAAGGAGCACTCTGGCTGCACTTCTTCCAACACAGATAGATCTGTTGGTTCTTGTGGCAGCCCATGACACTCTTGAAGTATAGCTTGGACTTATTCTTTCATTACCATCAGTTATTGATCATATGCTACCTCTTTAGAAAGCAGAATATAAAAAAGGAATGGCTCCTGATTGGGGCTGATAGCATGGGAAAGTTGGAGGCAGTCTAACTAGAAGTGGGGTATCTTTTGTGGTTGGTTGTTCTTATTGCTGGTTGTTATTAAATGGATTCTGACTCATGAAACCCTATGTGTGCAGAGTAGAATTGCTTTGTAGAGTTTTCAAGGCTGTGATCTTTCAAAAGCAGATCTGCAAGCCTGTCTTCAGAAGTGCCTCTTGGTAGTAGTTGATCTCTTAGCCATTTGTGCCACTCAGGACTCCATAATTGACTTTCTCTAGTTGATCCAAAGTTAGAAGTGAAGATAAAAAATAAGAAAACTGTTAGTTATTAATCAAATCCTGGTCATTTGGAGCCCATTGTTACAGAGTTTGTTTGACTTCCTAAAATAAATGCTACAGGTTGTAAGTCAGAGTTCTACTTTCTTATATGGTCTGGCCATTGTTTGTTTTCTCTCAGTCTATCAGTTCCCCCTTTTGATCATTCTCTCACTTGCTAGAAGTTCACCAATTTAGGGAAATCTAGAGATCCAGATCTTTATTGTGCAGAGATGGTTCCACCACTTTCATAGTCGACTCTTCTTGACCTTTTTTCTCTTTATCAATATAGCCATCATCTGATGAGAGAGTAACTACATGAAAACATTTAATACTCTAGATAGAATCCAATCAATCAGCATCATGATCACTATGACAAAAATAAGAAAAATTAATAATTTCTATAAAATTTATTTTAACTAGGAGTCCCAATTGTCCTACACAGGCCAAGAGAGAAAAAAAATCCATTTGCCATGAAAATCATCCTTACAGAATCAAATAGCTTTTTCCTTAAGGCAATATGTAGCAGGTTCGTTGATCAAACTACACGAAGTATTAGCAGTGGCACAGACACCTCCATGACAAGTCAAAAAGAAATCAAACACAATGTGATTGACCATCACCACTTGTGCCAGTGAGTTAAGACTGATCTGTATTTCATTTAGGGCAGAGGTGGTATCATTAATAACATCAACCAGAGTCAGTAAAAAGTTTCTTACAGATGTATTCTCATTGATGAAAATATTGCTCTGATTGTTTGCATAAACAATGAGTCAATAATTCACCAGGTACCAAACTCACTGCCATTGACTCAATTCTGTTGCATAGAGACACTATATAGGGTTTCTGAGACTATAAATCTTTACAGGATCAAACACCCTTATCATTTTCCCATGGATCGACTGGTGAGTTTGAATTGCCAACCTTGTAGTGAGCAGTCCAGTGCTTATCCTAAAGAACCACCAGGTTGTTGTGGTTATTGTTAAGTGCCATCAAGTCAGTTCCAATCCATAGCGACCCTGTATAGGGATTCCAAGAAGCAGCTGGTGGGTTTGAACTGCTGACCTTGTGGTTCTCAGTTCAATGCTGATTCTACAGCATGACACCCAGAGCACCACCAGGTAGGATGCCTATACCATATTTTCATTAAAATAATGCTTATTATATTTTTGGATGGCACAACCCTCCTCATATGCTAGTTTCATATGCACACTATGCACATTATATGTAAATGTGCATTATTTACATGGGTGCAGTATATTAAAAAATATGGTAAGCAGACATGGTCTCATTTTGGAACTCACATCTGAGTCAGAATTTCCAACTTCGTAATTTATAGAATTAGGATCTCTGCATATCAAGCAATCTTAGAATACTATTCCTTAAGTGCATGAGGTCTTAGAGTCAAACAGAACCAGGTATCCTGGCACAAAGGTATATATCAGGGTGCATAGAGATCCAGGATAAAAGGAGTGTTCACATCATGAGATCATAACTAAGGTCTTACATTAGCTGGGTTACATATTTGGATATCTAATACATTCCTGCAGGTGATATTTGGTCCATTGTCCATGTAGAGTGTTGAATTCAAATTTGGGTTCATCTAGCATGTGATTAATATATTGCTTAAAAATAATAAAAAGGAGGGGGTCTTTTTCTAGAAAAGTAGGTCTCTATCAAAGTCAGTGAATTTTTTAAGGTTAATTGTCCAAGTAGGTGCAAGTTGAAATGTCATTAGTTGTAATCTCCTGTGTTCTCATTTGATAAGACAGAAATTACCCAGAGATGATTATCATTGGAGTGTGTTGATGGATGGTGCATCTGGCAGTTAGTAAGATGGAGGGCAGTGGATACTTACTATTTGGAATAATCTAAGAATGGTGTTACAATAAGATACAATAAGTATCTCTGACCTAACAATCTTAATGAAGAAGGAAGTAAAGATAAAATGGACCATTAAGGGTGATGAAAACAAACTGTCTATAGAAAATGAGAAGAAGAATAATTATAAGCACACAGCTACAAAACAAAGAAGGAATTAGATAGAGGTGTTGGTCTAACATCAAGTTTTTATTGTGAATTGAGTGAAGGTTTATAGACAAGATCATCAGTTTTACATTCAATAAATCATACACTTGTTTCATCTCAATTACTGCAATAACTCTATGCAAAAAGTTATCCCACTTTCTACCTGTGGTTCCTATTTCCATTACACGCACTGTCCCATCCCTTCTCAACTTTGTCCTTATGTAAATGCTACCTTTTGGATTTTGAATCATTGACAATTCCATGGTGAGTATACCTTATTGGTGTTATTGCCCCACCCATGCCCCCACACCCCCACACCCGTATACCTATCTACTGCTTGGCTGAAAATTGGGCCATGAGGATGAGTTCCTTTCCAGAACTGAAAAGTGGTTAAAGGCCATAGTTTCAAGTTCCTCCAATCTCTTTCTAACAAGTAAGCCTGCAGTCTTTTTTTTTTTTATTTTGTTTTGTTCCACATTGTCTTTCACCTTGTACCTTGAATGGCCGTTCATAAGCTTTTAAGATCCCAGACACCACTCACCAAAGTAGGATGTAGAACATTGTCTTTATGGACTGTTATGCCAACTGACCAATCATGGTGTCCCCTGAGACTATGATCCTGAGCCCCCAGGCCCAGCAACTCATGGCCTTAAGATGTTTGATAATATTTAAGAATTTTTCATCATTTTGCCTGCTATATGCTTTACCATGTTCATAGTTGTGTTTGCAGGAAAGGTAAAAATACCCATGTACAAATAGCTTCTTTCAAACCCTTATACATTTGTGGGTATACTCCCACTCTTCCTCCCACACCCGTTCAGCCTGTGTATCTTTCCATGTATATACCCACAGAACACTGTTGTTTCAGGGTTGTGTATATAACACTATTTACCTCTATCATTTTTAGCTGTTGCATACCTCCCTGTGTGCATTATTCTTCTGCCAGCCTCCCTCTTCTTGTATATTGCCCTCATGATCACCCAAGTTAACATATATCTACCCTCTAGCTAGTGAATTACTCTCCCTTCCCTCCCACCCCTGGTAACCATCAAAGAATGTTTCTTTTATCATGAAAACACTTTCTTGGGTTTTTTCCAATAGCAGTCTTATGCAATATTTGTCTTTTTGTGATTGGTTAATTTAACTCAGCATAGCGTCATCCAGGTTCACCCATGTTATGAGGTGTTTCATAGATTGATCGTTATTCTTCACCATTGCAAAGTATTTCATTGTGTGTATGAGCCAAAGTTTGTTTATCCGTTCTTCCATTGATGGGCATTTAGACTGTCTTCATCTTTTTGCTATTGTGAATAGAGCTACAATGACATTGATGTACATATATCTACTCATGGGAGAAGAGCACAAGCGGAATGCAAGAACTTATCCAGAGAAGCAGGGACATCAGAGATTGAGGCAGAGATGGGATCATGGAGAAAGGGAGCAGCTGAGGACTATAGATTCATGGGAAAAGAGGGACTAAGAGATGGTGGTCAGGAGGCAGACTTGAAGAATGTGCTCTTTAGTGGTGTACATTATTATATATGCCTGAGTGTTTAAAAAAAAGAAAGAAAGAAAGAGCTAAAGTGAATAGAGAGAAATACTGTTAACTGATGGTACATGGAGGGGATTATAGTCACTGTAATGAAACAAGGTATATGATTTGTTGAATGTAAAATTGATGATCTGCCCTGTAAACTTACACTCAATGCACAATAAAAACCTTTGGGAAAAAAAAAAAGAATATATGTTATCTGTATATATGGTCACAGTCTGGTCTTTAGCCAGTTGACAATCTCTAAGTGCATTAAGTTCTGCCATCTCAGCTGACTTTCCTCAGATGGAGGAGTATATTCTAAAGGTGAATTTAGATTAGTGATAGCATATTCTGATTGATAAACTCCAGTTTCAGTTTTAAGGTATGAACAACAAACAAATATTACATCAAGGCTCTCAATAAGAATTTCTAATAAATCTGATAGAAGTACAGAGAGTTCCCTAACTGATGTAGGACAATATAATCTCATAATAAGTTAAGTAGCTGGCTGAAAAGTGGTGTATGTCTCTGTCAGAAGTAATCTCTGCACTGCATGAGAAATCATAAAGTCAAGCAGTTTAACAGATGCATCAAGGTTTGCAATCCAGTCAAGGGTGAAGTTATAGTACATGATGGGTTTCTAATGGTTCTCATTAAATTTATTTCAAACCCCAAGAGTTTACTCAGATGGTTCATTCACAAATAGATAGAATGGCTTTTTGTAGTTAAGAATGCCTAAGAAAGGATGATATTGAATAATCTTTTTCAGATTACAGAAAGCCTGTTCATGTTTGACCTCCCAAAAGAGAAAGTCTCTTAATGAGGATTTTGCCAAATACATAAAGAGTTCTTTTGATCTCAGCTGATGGGTTTGAACCATCAACATTGTGGCTAGCAGTCCAGTGCTTATCCTACAGTGCCACACCAGGAGTCCAGATGTAGAAGACACACTGATTAAGGTAGGGGAAAGATCCACTACAAAGAAGCAAGTGGGTTCAAGAGGAATTGGAATACCTAAAATGGGGCTACAACGTGCCCAGTAAAGGAGACTACCAGCGGGGAATCTGCATCCAGAATCTTCAGAGGTGGGAAATTTCCTCTTGAAAGGACAGACAGACCAGCCTGGAGTGGCTAGAAGAACAGAAGATACTTATTGAAAGAAATAATGACAGGAAAAGTACAAAACAATATAGGCAGACCAACTGATTACTACAAAAACAAACAAGTTGTTCCCCAGGAGACATCAAGGCAAGTGGTCGGGTCCCCTCAGAGTAAACCCCATTCCAAGACTAAGACTCAATGGGAATACATGCTCTGATTGGTGACCACGTTCATCACCGATAAGGGAAAGTGAGGAAAAAACAGCAATGAAGCTGTGAGCTAAGCCTTACAATGTTCAAAAGACTCCTATGAACCTCGGTGGAGACCTGGTTGGCAAGCAGTATGACAAGACCTGGGGACTCTTGGGCCCGGAGTCAGTGACATAGCCACAAAGGACTAGAGTGGAAAGTGAAGCATCCAGCTGATAAGAAGAGAGGGCATATACACAAGAACACCCACAATTGCAGATAACATCCACTTGACCTGGCTTCAATGACTGGATGATCAGAGCTCAACTAGAAGAAGAATGAAGAGGAAAAAAAGAGTAATCTGATACAATTTGTTGAACTTGACTTACAAGTTGGATACAGTAGTTCAAAAGAGGGAACAAATCTTTACAATGAGGATCATTCCCACCCCCTCCATACACAGAGTAGGCAGGGATGGGCAACTTGAACATTGGCTACCCAAAATGTGGGTGCTACAAAGGCAAGAAGTGACTGGTTTACAAGCTTTCAAGAGGGAACCTAGACCCAGAGGGCATGGAGGAAGGTAGAATATCCAGTGAGTAGTATCCAGTCTGTCTAGGTGGGGCTGATGAAAGGAAATGCGGATAGGTCTCCTGTGATACAATAGCGAATAATTGTTATCAGGACTAATTGTGAGGGTTGGAAATGTAAAGGTACACATTTTGTAGTAAGGAGGGGAGTGATTAACTTTGCAGTCTAGGAGTGGAGGTCCCTGGGACCATGAAGGGAGAAGAGCAGAGAGCAGGACCCTACCCAGAGAAGCAGTGATGCCTGAGTTGGAGGCAGAGACAATGACGTGGAGAGATGGAGCAGCTGGGGACTTTAGACCCAGAGAGGGACAGGGGCTGTGTGCTGATGACCGGTGGGGGGTGGGGATGGGGGGGTGTGTGGCAGGCTTGTAGGATGATGTATGCAGGGGATTGTAACCATGGCAATGAAACAATATATGATAGGATGAATGTAAGACTAATGGTCTCCCATGCAAACTATCACATAATTCACAATAAAACATTTTTAATTAATTAATTTTTAAAAAGAGGAATTGATGACAAGTTGGGTTGTGTATTACTGAAAATCAAGGATTAACATTTTTGATGGCCTTCAGGTTTTGAACAAATTGATATTCTTGTCCATTGGGTTTCTTCATTGGCAGGATGAGAATGTTACAAAGGTTAGTACAGCATTTAAGAAGCGGTTTAGATATAAAGCCTTCCAACTATATGCTGTAAGGAGCTCTGGTAGTGTAGTGGTTACTAATCAGGCTGTGAACCGCAAGGTCACCAGTTCGAAACTACCAGCTGTTCCGCAGGACAAAGATGAGGTGTTCTGCTCCCGTAAAGATTTACAGCCTCGGAAACCCTGTACAGGGTCACTCTGAGTCGGAACCGACTCCACGGCACTTAACAACAACAACTTTATGCTGTAGTCCTTACTTTGCTTCAGGCTTCAAATAATATTGGGGAAATTCGGGTAATGATTTTGCAGTATCTACCCACACTCTTATAGGTTCTGTTTCAATTACTATACTTATGTCAGAGGAATTTTTAGCTCATAGAATTTCAGGCACCATGTCACAATCCTTATCTGGGTATGCACCAAATCCAAGAGGGTTTCAAAAGTTCATGAGGAAATTACATTATCATTAAATTCCATTTGTCCATGAAGCCCCTTCATATAATGGAGAATGCAGAGATATATGCAGAGCACACTCAGCTTGATTATAAACATAGGAGCCCTTTGGAACCTTGAGAAGTAATACCATTGGGGAAAAAAACAATTTTTGATAAAGGAAGTCAGGGTAAATTGCTACAATTTGATGAACTTGACCTATACTCATAGAGGTAGTAACTCTAAATACCAACAGAGAGGGAAGGAGTCTTCACATCAAGTATCAATGCTATCCGCTCTTATACAGGGTAGATAGGGACAGGCAACTTAGACACTGGCTACCTAAAATGAGGGGGTGATAAAGGCACAAAGTGACTAGCTTACAAGGTTTCAAGAGGGAGTTTAGTTTAATAGTGTGTCAGGGAAGAAAGAGTCCCTACTGAATAGTTTTCATCTTGTATAAATGGGTCCTATGAAAAAAAAAAAGAGATGGGGATAAGATTTGTATGATTCAATAGTGAATAATATTTATCATGACTAATTGCGACTGTCACAATTGTAAAGTTTTGCAACAAAAATGGGGGAGTAGTTAATCTTACAGACCAGAAACAGAGGACCCTAGGACAATCAAGGGAGAAGAGCACAAACAGAATGCGAGACCTTATCCAGGGAAGCAGGGACATCACAGATGGAGGCAGAGATGGGGACATGGACAGAGGGAGCAGCTGAGGATTCTAGATTCATAGGAAGAGAGGGACTAAGAGATGGCGGCCAGGAGACAGACTTGCAGAATGTGCCCTTTAGTGGTGTAAATTATTATATGTGCCTGAGTGTTAAAAAGGAAATAAAAAAGAACTAAAATGAATAGAGAGAAATACTGTTAACTGATGATACATGGAGGGAATTATAATCATTGCAATGAAACCAAGTACATGATTTGTTGAATGTAAAACTGATGATCTGCCCTATAAACTTTCACTCAATTCACAATAAAACTTCAGAAAAAAGTAGTAGAAGAAGAAGTAGTACCTTCGGTGTGCATTTAATATTACAATCCTGGGACAGATTACCCAACAAGACATGTAAGCATGGGTTTATTGTGCTTACTACTTACTCACCTTTAGTGAACAGTTTCACAGTGGTGAAAACTATTCACTATAAAATAGTAAGTACACACAAATAAGTGCAGGCTTATCTTATTTACAGAAAATTCATTCCCTGAGAGGCTTTGTAAAATTTCTAAGCAAAACGAACTCTTTAACAACTTTAATTTCTTCTCCATTTATCACGATGTATTTTATTGGTCCAATGGTAAGGATTTTATTTCTTTACATTCAGGTGCAACACATGCTGAAGGCTGTGGTCTTTGTTCTTCGTCAATATTTTAAGTCCTCTTCATTTTTAGCAAGCAAGGTTGTGTCATCTGCATATCGTAGGTAGTTAATGAGTTTTCCTACCATCCTGATGCCATATTTTTCTTCATATAAACCAGTTTCTCAGATTATTTGCTCAACATACTGATTGCATAAGTATAGGGAAAGAATACAACTGTGGCACACACTTTTCTCATTTTAAACCATTCAGTGACACCTTATTCTGTTCTAACGACTGCCTCTTAGTCTTTGAACAGATTCCTCAGGAGCACAATTCTTGAATACCCATTCTTCACAAAGTTGTCCATAACTTGTCATGATCCACATAGTACAGAGCCTTCTTTCTGATATTCTCTGCTTTTAGACAGAATCCATCTGACATCACTAATGATAGCCCTTGTTCCACATCCTTGTCTGAATTGGGGTCAAACTTCTGGTTTGGTCAGACTTGGATGTACTGTTGCAGCTGGTTTTGAATCATCTTCAGCAAAATTTTTCTTGCATGTGATATTAATGATATTGTTCAATAATTTCCAAATTCTCCTGGGTCACCTCTCTTTAGAATGGGCACAAATAAATATGTATCTCTTCCTATCAGTTTGCCAGGTAACTATCTTCCAAATTTCTTGGCATAGATGAGTGAATGCATCCAGTGCTGTATCAGTTTGTTGAAAGATTTCAATTTGTACTCCATCAATTCCCTGAGCCTTGTTCTTTGCCAATGCCTTTAGCACCCTGGACTTCTTTCACTATCATTGGCTCTTGATTATGTGCTACCTCCTGAAATAGTTGAACATTGACCATTTCTTTTGGTATGGTGACAAAGAAGATTCCATCTTCTTTGGATGCTTTCTGCATCATTCAATATTTTGCCCATGGAATTCTTCAATACTGCAAACTGAGGCTTGAATTTTTCTTCAGTTCTTTCAGCTTGAGAAATGATGAACAAATTCTTCCCTTTCAGTTTTCTGACTCCAGGTTTCATTGTAACACTTGATCTTTTCTTCTCAAACTGCTCTTTGAATTGTTCTGCTCAACTCTTTTATTTCCTCATTTCTTCCATTTGCTTTAACAGCTCTATACTGCAGAGCATGTTTCAGAGTCTCTTCTGACATCCATTTTGGCCGTTTCTTTCTTTCTTGTCTTCTTAATGACCTTTTAATTTATTCTGGTATGGTGTTCTTGATGTCATCCCACAACTCTTCTGGTTTTCGGATATTAGTGTTTAATGCATCAAATCTGTTCTTGAAATTATCTCTGAATTCAAGTGTGATGTATTTAATGTCATATTGGCTCTCGTAGACTTGTTTTTTCTTCAGCTTCAGCCTGAATTTACATATGAGCAATTGATAGCATAATCATAGTCTGCCCCTGGCCCTGTTTGGGCTATTAATATTGAACTTTTCTATCATCACAGATGTAGTCAATTTGATTCCTGTGTATTCTATTTGGTGAGGTCCATGGTGCGGCACTGCAGGTTAATGGAGTGGACTGCAATGTTGGTTTGAACCACAAGGTCGGTGGTCCAACTGCTCCTTGGAAAACCTATATAGTGTCATTACAAGTTGGAACCACCTCGACGGCACTTACCAACAACAACATATGTATATATGTATTTTAAGTATTTTCAATGAATTAATTGGTCTTGCAAAATTCTATCATGTGATTTCCAACATGATTTCTATTATCAATTGCATATTTTCCAAATGCCGATCTCTGCTCTTTGTTTCCAACCTTTGTATTCCAATCACCAGAAAATATCAATATGTCTTGATTTCAAGTTTAATAAATTTTGTACAATTTCATCATCAATGGCTTTAGTGGTTGGCATGTAAATTTGAGTAATAGTGGCATTAACTGATCTTACTCATAGACGTATGGATATTATCCTATCACAGGCAGCATTGTACTTCAATATGTATCTTGAAATGTTCATTTTGATGATAAATGTGACACCGTTCCTCTTCAATTTTTCATTCCCAGCATAGTAAACCATATGATTGTAAGATTCAAAATGGCCAGTACCAGTCCATCTCAGCTCATTAATGCCTACGATAACAATGTTTATGCATGCCATTTCATTTTTGACAACTTCCAACTTACCTAGACTCATACTTCGTATATTCCATGTACTGATTATTAATAGATGTTTGCAGCTGTTTATCCTCATGTTGAGTTGTGCCCCATCAGCAAAGGAAGATCCTGAAAACTTTACTCCATTAACATCATTATGGCCAATTCTACTTTGAAGAGGTAGCTCTTCCACTATCTTATTTTGAGTGCCTTCCAACCTGAAGGACTCATCTTCCTGCATTATATTTGACAATATTTGGTTGCTATTCATAAGTTTTCAATATTCAATATTCTGGTCCTGGCAGTGTTCCACACTGCTAGGCGTAAGGTTTACAGTGGCTAAACATTTACAATTAGTCTGCCTTTCCTCCTTCCTAGTCTGTCTTAGTCTGGAAGCTCATCAGAAGCCTGTCCTCTATGGGTGACACTGTTGGTATTTAAAATACCAGTACCATAGCTTCCAGCATCACAGCAACATGTAGGCTACCACAGTATTACAAACTCACAAACCTGTAGTGGAGGGTTACAGTTAAGGGCTTGAAAATGGGGAAAATTTCAATACATACCATCTGTGTGGTATTGTCTTCAAGCAAGAGATTAGGCAAAGGTTGTTGTTGTTGTTGTCAGGTGCCATCAGGTCAGAACCAACTCATAGCAACCCCATACATAGCAGAATGAAACAATGTCCAACCTTGGGCCAACCTCACTACCACTGCCACACTTGACGCCTTCAATGATGACACCTGGCTGATCCATCTCGTTGGGGGTCTTCCTCTCTTTCTCTGACCCTCCATCTTACCCAGCATGACATCCTTCTCCAGGGACTGTTCCCTCTTGACAATATGTCCAAAGTATGAGAGACGAAGTTTAGCCATCTTGGCCTCCAAAGAGCACTCTGGCTGCACCTCTTCCAAAACAGATCTATTGGTTCTTTTGGCAGTCCATGGCACTTTTAGTATTCTCCTCCAACACCACAATTCAAAGGCATCAATTCTTCTATGATCTTCCTTATTCACTGTCCAGCTTTCGCATCCATATGAGGTTATTGAAAACACCATGGCTTGGGTCAGGTGCACCTTAGTCCTCAAGCTGACACCTCTGCTTTTCAACACTTTAAAAAGTGCCTGTACAGCAGATTTGCCCAATGCAATATGTCGTCTAATGTACAAAGACCCATGTATATCAGGAATTAATAAGGATGGCCATTTATATTTATTATCAGACATGAATACTTAAGCACATGGAAGGATATTAAATACTTTTTCTTAGCATAAAGCATCTTCATTGGTTGAAGTTAAGGAGGTTTTTTTCTTGGGGGGGGGGGTTTGCGTTGTTTTTTGTTTCATAAGATGAAGCAATATTTTTTCCCTCAGTGTCTCTTATGTTTACAATATTTACAAGTGTACTTTTTATTATGTGATAAGTTGGGAAGTGGACATTCTAGCTGCTTGATCCACAGGACTAAGAGTTTATGTTTGGGTCCTGCCTCATTTTTGTTCAAAAGTTCTTTCAAAATGTTCTGCTAGGTGTTGTCGTTCATATTAAAGGACTATTACTCATTCTAGTTTCTGCTTTTAAAATAGGTTTCCAATTTTAGGTTCAACTCCATTGACGAAATGAAAGAGCTGTTGTTACTGATGTATCTTTTATTCTATAATAATAGTACCTTCTTTAATTTGTGAATGTCATTGAAAGATATTTTCTAGTTTATCTGGAAAATCTTCTACAGGTTCATCCTTTTGTTTGTTTACATGATTAAATTATGGTCAAATAAATCATTATTGAAAAAATTTCAGTTTTTACTTTAAGGAGTCTTTGACATACTTTTTTGGCCTTTTTAAAATCTGAATTTTATTATCAAATAAAAGATACAGTAGGTCCCTTTCAGGTAAGTCAAATCAGCTTTTGTCATCTAGGACTTAGTATCTGAGGTTCTGAACAAAATATTGGTTAGGTAACCCTGAGTCATATGCACTCAAATACTTCTAAATTTTTCTTTGAATATTTGCTGGTCTTTTCTGGGTTAAAGAGAATATTTGATTATAGCTCTTAATTATAGTTCTTAATATTAATATAGAAGGGCAAGTGCCACAGAAAAAGAAGAATATCCTTACTGAGATAGACTGACACAGTGGCTGCAACAATGTGCTTTACATAGGGTCACTATGTGTTGGAACAGACTTGACAACACCTAAGAACAACAACAACAATCTGTCCTAAATTTACTTTCAGATGATAATAGTTACTACCTAAATTTTCATCTGATTTCTGAGAACCCAAGTGGTAAAGTACCACATTCAACTGGAATATATATATTTGGAGGAAGTTGTTGTTAGGTGCCATAGAGTCGGTTCCGACTCATAAAAACCTTATGCACAACAGAACAAAACACTGCCCATTCCTGCAACAACCTGATAATCATTGCTATGCTTGAGCCCATTCCTGCTGCCACTGTGCAAATCCATCTTGTTGGGAGTCTTCCTCATTTTTTGCTGATCTTCTACTTTATTAAGGGACTGGTCTTTCCTGAAAATGTGTCCAAAGTTTGAGAGACAAAGTCTGGTCATCCTGACTTCTAAGGAGTATTCTGGCTATACTTCTTCCAACACAGATTTGCTTGTTCTTTTGGCAGTACATGGTATTTTTTAATATTCTTCTCCGATACCATAACTCAAATGCATCAATTCTTCTGCAGTCTTCCTTATTCATTGTCCAACTTTCACATGCATATGAAGCTATTGAAAATACCATGGCTTGGGTCAGGTGCACCTTAGCCCTCAAACTGACATCTTTGCTCTTCAACACTTTAAAGAGATCTTGTGCAGATTTGCCTAGTGCAATATGTCATTTGATTTCTTGACTGCTGCTTCCATGAGAGTTGATGGATAAGAAGGAGAACTACAATTATTTCAATGTGGTGTTTTCCTGCCCTTGGGTCAGTTTCACACTTGTCTTTGACATACCACAAACATTCATAACAAAAAGAAAGCAATGAATACTGTCAAACACCAAAAAATAAACTCCCAGTGTTCCAAGCACTACTCTTACATCTATTATTATTTATATCACTAAAGTGGTATAAGTAATTGAATCGTGTGTTTTAAAAACACAGAGAATAGCATTAGATTGATGGACTTGACTGAAATGAGTCTAGAAAAAAACTTATAAGTTTGATTAAATGGAAACTTTTTGTAATTCTCAAGGGTATTAAAAGGTGATGTGGGAAAAAAAAAAGCTGATGTGGTTGACTGAGGGAGAAATTGAGTAATAAAATAAGCAGCTATCTTTTGGGTTATTTTACTTTTGAATTGACACTGGGGAGTGTGGAAAGAATAATTTCTCTAAACACTGTTTAGTTTCATGTTTTACTTCTTCTGAAATGATAAGCAAGGAAGGTATGGCTGGGTATTTGCTGCTTTGTCACATGTTGGTGGTTGTGTGGCATTGAGTCAGTTCCAATTCATAGCAACCCTGTATAGGGGTTCTGAGGCTATAAATCTTCACAGGAGCAGAAAACCTCATCTTTCCCATAAAATGGCTGGTAGTTTCGAACTGCTGACCTTGAGGTTAGCAGCCTGACTCAAAACCACTACACTGCCAGAACTTCATCACATACGTTGTTGAAAAATATTTTGATCCACCAGAAAAACACTCAATTTGTATGATTGCTGTTGTTGCTAAGTGTCGTCCAGTCGATTACAACTCATAGCAACCCTGTATCAGGTTTCCAAGGAGCATCTGGTGGGTTTGAACCACTGATCTTGTAGTTAGCTTATCCTATAACACCATACCAGGACTTATGTGATTATTTATAGGATTAGACTGTAGATTAAACCCATATGGTGTTATTGAGGTGGAAATACATAGGCACTAGACAGCCAACCACAAGGTTGGTGGTTCAAACCCACCAGCTGCTCCTTAGAAACCCTATACAGGATCATTATAAGTTAATCCTGTCTCGATGGCACTTAACAACATCAACAATTCATAGATATCCTCTTACGGATAGGTAATATATTTAGGTAGTTTACACATTTCTGAAGGAATTATCTGAGAATAAGATTATCTTGTTTGATAAAACACAGGGGATTTTCTAAACACTTAACCAAGCTTTAGATTCTTCAGGCCTTGTTGTTGTTAAGTGCCACCAAGTCAGTTCTGACCCCTAACGACCCTGTATGGGGATTCCAAGGAGCAGCTGGTGAGCTTGAACTGCAGACCTTGCTGTTCAAGCTGACTTTGCAGTCCACCACACCAGGAGTCCTCTTTGGGCCTAGATGGTGTTTGAAATCTTGTGAAACTAAGTGAGTCAGACTTATCTGTGTCAGAAAGACTTGGCAATTTGTTTTTAGGGTGTATTCATCACATAAAATTATATTTACAGTCAGAGGCGGATTACCCAGTAAGCAAAGTAATAAGTAAGCACAAATAAACATGTGCTTACTTTGCTTACTGAGTATTGTGCTCCAGGATTGTGAATTTGAAAAGTGGCTTTGATTCTGTAGGAAGGTATTGTGGAGTTGGAAGAGAGAAAGATGCCAGTCATACCTATAATCAGTCTTCGACGTAATGAAAAAATATGGAAATTGTTCACTGTTGTTGAGTTGTTCCTAAGTGCTGTAGAGTCAGTTCTGACTCATAGCAACCCTGGATAGGGTTTCCAAGGAGTGGCTGTGGGTTTGAGCTGCCGACTTTGTGCTTCAAACCGACTTTGAGGTCTAATGCTTATCCTATAGCTCCACAGCAGAACACCAATTGTTTAGTAATCAAATTGTTCACTATAGATCACTAAATAAATACAAGTAAACCTTACCTTGCTTATCGTGTAATCTGACACTGGCAGTGGAATTCCTTTCTTTCAACCCTCTGTACAATAGGATGACACAGCGTTTTTCTGTTCCAATTTTATAAAAGAAAGCCCCAGCAGAGGGCAGGATGAGCATTTTTGGCTAATCCAAACACCCTGGTACTTGTTGCAAACATATTTAAACACTAACTTGATATAATTAACATCTGAAATCAAATTTCCTATGTATCCTGATACCATATGGCAACTCTTTCAATTAAAGAACACCAAGATACTCAGTCAAGGTCAACCAAATACAATTTGAATGAAAGAAAAATCAACCTAATTGATTACTTTAAATCCAAGCACCTTGAAGATTTGAATAAATTCCAGAGTGAATAAGACTAGTGAGTCCATAGATTCTCTTTGGTGGTTAAATGTTCATGGAAGTAAGGTGATGTATAGAATATAAATATGCTAAGTTATGCCATTAATTTAATTATCTACTAGATCACTGGCAGTGTTTAAATCTCAGGCTAACTTTCTTTGATAACAAAGCATACTTCAGAGAAACCTCTTATGGTTCTGAAGGAAGTGCCTTAGTAAAACAAGATGAAAAATGTGCTGAAAAATGCATTCCAAAGCCAACTGCAAGTGTCTTTTAAAATTATCTTCTCTTTTGTATTATCGACATCATTGCTTCCCTTCTATTTGGTATGTGTAATTTACAGTTGATTCAATTCTTTTTCAAAAGACTTAAAAACATGACCCCGAGTAAACTACATTTTCAATATATTAATAATACTGGTGTGTACCTAGTTTTAGATGGAAAATGAAATTCAATACATAAAAGAAAAAAAATAGTTGATTTTATTATTGGAAAGGTAAGGATATTACCATGAAGGTAAGGATATCATTCACATTTTAAGAACATAGTTATTCTAATAGAAGAAAGAACATCAGTACTTTGGTAAATGAGTACTAACTTGAGCTAGGATGTCCTCTATTCTTAAATATTTGATAAACTACAGAGAACCAGAAAGTTACGTGTTTTTTGTTTTTTGTTTTAATGTTTTTATTGTGGATTGAGTGAAAGTTTACAAGGCAGAATATCAGTTTTACAGTCAACAAATCATACACCTTGTTTCATTACAATGATTATAATCCCCTCTATGTGCCATCAGTTAAAATAATTTCTCTGTTCACTTTAGCTTTAAAAACAAAAACACTCAGGCAAATATAATTATTTACACCCCCAAAGGGCACATTCTGCAAGTCTGCCTCCTGGCTACCAGCTCTTAGTCCCTCTCTTCCCATGAATCTAGAGTCTTCAGCCACTCCCCTTCTCCATGACCTCGTTTCTGACATCATTGCTTCTCTGGATAAGATCCCACATTCTGCTTGTGCTCTTCTCCCTTGATGGTCCTGGGGTCCTGTTTCTGGACTGTAAGATTAACCACTCCCCTATTTTTGTTACAAAAGTTCTATCTTTACAATTGTGACAGTCGCAATTAGTCATGATAAATATTATTCACTATTGAATCATACGAATCTTATCCCCATCTCTTTTCACCAGACCCATTTAGAAAATATGAAAACTATTCAGTGGGGACTCTTTATACCCCCCCACACACAACCCATACTCTTAAACTAGACTCCCTCTTGAAACCTTGTAAACCAGTCACTTCATGCCTTTATCACCCACTCATTTTAGGTAGCCAATGTCTAAGTTGCCTGTCCCTATCTACCCTGTGTACAGAAGGGATAGCATTGATACTTGATGTGAAGACTCCTTCCCTCTTGTTGGTATTTAGAGTTACTACCTCCATGAGTATAGGTCAGGTTCATTAAATTGTAGCAATTTACTTTTGTTTCTTTTATAAAAAAAACAATTTTTTTTTTTAACCTTCCTCTAGTCGAGTTCTGATAATCAAGCCATTGAGGCTAGGTCAAATGGGTACTGTCTACAAGTTTGGGTGTTCTTGTGCCTCTCCCCTCACTTCATATCAGCTGGATGCTTCACTCTCAGCTCTAGCCCTCTGTCACTATGTCCTTGTCCATGGGCTCAGGTGTCCCCGGGTCTCACCACACTTTGGACCAACCAGCCCTTCCTCTTGTATCTCTCATCTCCAGGTCAAAGGGAGTCAATGGACTGTGGTTGAACTCAGCCCATTTCTTCATTGGTGCCTTTCTTCCTCTTCCATTCACCAGTAGATCAATGTGGTTGCCAACAAGCTTACATGCCTGTTCGTGTGTTCCTCTTGAGTTTCAGTCTTAGAGGGGAGTTTGTCCTGAAGGAACTTGATTGCTTCCATTGATGGCTTCCTGGCAAACAACTTGCTTATTCTTGTAGTAGCCAGTCATGCTGACATTTTTTGGGGGGTTTTTCCTGATGATCTTTCTTTGAAGATGTATCTTCTGTTGCCCTAACTGTTCCAGCTTGGTCTACTTGTCCTTGCTAGTGGGAATGCACCACCTTATATGGTTCTGAATGGGACTGAGGTGTCCACCTAAGGTCCTATACTTTGCAAAGGCTTTGCAAGAGGCCTATTTCACTGGGAGAGTTCTAGAACCCCTTTTGGGTATTCCAATCAGTTACAGGTTGAAGACGGACTTACAAGTTTTCTGTAATCATGTTTCCCAACATTCCTTTCTATCCCACTCAAGTGTCTATTTTACAATAGCAGACAAGGGAAACCAAGATTCATAAGGCAATCAAGCATCTTCATATTATTTCCCCTCTTCAAACTATGTATCCCTGTATCACAAAGCCCTGTTGTTCCAAGGTTGAGCATGCATCCCCATTTACCTCTGTCCCACTTAGGACATGCAAAACTGTCTCAATGTTCCCCCATCTATCTTGTTGTTCCACCTCCCCCACTTCTTGTATTGCCCTTCCAAAACTAAATCCTCCACCCCAATCCCACTGTTGTGGTTACCTTATATTCCATTAACTGTTCCCTCCATTTAAGACAGTCTATTTCATCCTGTAATCTACCTGACCTTCTCACCACCTGGATCTCTGTTCCTCTGTGTTTACCTTCTTTCACATTGTAATTGTTTTGATCATAGACTGACCTCCCAGATCCTCTGTTCTTATCATTTTATTCTGTTCTTTTGAGTTCAGGGTGATGCTGCCAGGTTCACCATTCTCTGGTTGTTGTCTGCTCTTGTTGGTTCTACATAACTTCCTTTAGGATGTTTTTCATAGCAGGGTTGGCTTTGGCAAAATCCTTTAGCTTCTATTGATCCTGGAATGTTTTGATTACACCTTTGTATTTGATTGACAGCTTTGCTGGGTAGAGGATTCTTGGGTGTCAATTTTTTTCTTTCAGGGTTTTATATATGTCTCTCCATTGCCTTCGTGCCTGCATGGTTTCTGTTGAGAGATCTGAGCTTAATCTGATTTGCTTACCTTTGTATGTTACACTTCTCCTTTCCCTAGCTGCTTTCAGGATTCTGTCCTTATCTTTGATTTTGGAGAGCTTGATCATTGTATGTCTTGGTGATTGTCTTTTAGGGTCTACCCATCCTGGAGTTCGTTGAGTTTCTTGAATGCATATCATTTTGTTTTTCAGGATGTTGGGGAAAGTTTCTTCCAGAAGCTCTTCAACTATCTCATTTGTGGACTTGTGTAATTCTTCTTGTTCCAGAATGCCAATAATTCTTAAGTTATTTCTCTTCATGTTGTCCAACATGAATCTTAGGCCTTCTTCAGATTTTTTTATCCTTCTTTGTGCTTGCTCATCTATCTTCGTAGTGTTGAGAGATTTATCTTCTAGCTCACTAGTTCTGCCTTCTATCTCTTCAATTTTACTCATTTGCCCTTTCAGTGTATTGTCCATTTCTGATATTCTATTATTAATCATTTGGACCTCTTTCTGTAGGTTTTGAATTGTTTCCAATGCTGTATCTATTTTATTTGATTGTTTCTGTAGAACTTTCCTGACTTCTTCCTTATTTTCTCAACTCCATTGTATAGTATTTTGATACATTTTATAATCATTTTTCTGAATTCCTTGTCAGGTATATCCAAAGCCTGTCCATCTTCCAGTATGGAGTGTGGGTCTACTTCCAGCTCATTTGCCTCAGTCACTTTATCTCATTTCTGGACATGTGCTGATATGGTCATCTCTTTCTGTTTTGGGGGCATATTCAGGAGTTATCTGTGGCTTTAACACTTATATGGGTGTGTAGTTTGGTATTTTTTATGCTTTCTGATTGCCCCAAGGTAGATATGATCAGGAGATGGGCTTCCCTTTTCACTCTTCTTCCTGAGAAATTTCAAGATGCCACTGTTGGTCATTGTGACATAACTCAGGATTTAATATTCAGCCTATTTTCTTTTTAGTCTGCCTGTCACACTCCACAACTCCCGTTCAGGCCTGTTTCCCAGCGATAAACAGTTTAGAGTCTGCTGTGGCCGTTTTGCACCGTCATTTGGTTTTAAGTGGAAACTGTCACTTTAAATTTTGAGGCGATCTGTGCGCATGCATAGTAGAACCCTCCAGGGGTGGGACGGGGGTGTCCACTCACTCAGGCACCCCCCTGTAGTCACCAGAATGGAGTTGCGCAGACAGTGAGAGACTAATGAACAGATACACACACACACAAAAAAAAAAAGAATGTCCACACCTTTATCTCCATGGTTCTGTCAGGGGTCTGTGGCTACTCTGATCCTTCCCCCACTTGGTCTTGCCCAAGATGGCATCTCTGGGAGCAGCTGAGCATCTTGAATTAGAAAGCACTGGATTTCTTGCTTCTGCTACAAATCCCCTAGCTGTAAGCCTTCCAACCTTCTAAATATTCTTTTATATATGGTTCAGAGTTCTGGTCCGGTATTCTGTGTTGTTGCTGATGGAGCTCCTCACTGCACTTCTACCTGATCTTCTGTCTTCATGTCCTTTTCCAGAAAGTTACTTTTTGCAAGATATAAGTTCCTTTACTTTTCCTCATCTGTTTTTCTGTCTGCACATCTAAAATATTAACCAATTCAGCTATTTATTTTTCCACCTCAACATGGAAAATCTTGCTCTTCTTCCACCTTCCATTAGGATAACCCTTTGCCACAATATCACACATGTTTGTTGTTGTTGTTGTTGTTAAGTGCTGTCAAGTCAATTCAGACCCATAGTGACCCTGTATAGGGTTTCCAAGGAGCAGCTGGTGAGCTTGAACCGCCCATTTTGCAGTTCAAATAGCTTTGCAGTCTGGTGCATTAACCCACAACACCACACCAGGACTCCATTATACATGTTTATAGGGCATCAAAATAACCAAAAGCTGTTAGTTGAACAAAGCACTGTTTTGACCAATTGTTTTGGTTTTACATAGATAAGACTAACTCAACTCTCTCCTAATATCTGAAGTCCTCTGTGTCTATGTTTTCCTGCAAAATCACTTCATGCATGTGAAAGAATTATCACCATTTGGCAAGTGAAAGATTTATCACCACTAATCTGTCAGTTTGTCATACTGTGGTGGCTTTGGTTTTACTGTAATTCTGGAAGCCATGCCACGCATAGTTTTAAGAACAGCAGGATCACTCATGGTAGACAGGTTTCAGTAGAGGTTCGAGACTAACACAGACAAAGAAGGAGAGTTAGACCATTTCTGAAAGGTTAGACACGGAAAACCTTATGCGTAGCAGCTGAACATTGCCTGATACAGTGCTGGAAGAAAAGATAAGCCCCTGAGGTGGGAAGGCACTCAAAATATGACTGGGGAAGAGCTGCTTCCTCAAAGTAGAGTTGACTTTAATAACATGGATGGAGTGAAAGTTTTAAGACCTTTGCTAATGGTGTATAAATCAAAATGAGAATAAATAGAGGCTAACAACCATTAATAATCAGAATGTGGAATGTATGAAGTATGAATGTAAGATAATTGGAAGTCATCAAAAATGAAATGGAGAGATGGAGTGGCTGGGGACTCTGGACTCAGGGAGGGAGAGGATCTGTGTGCTGATGGCCGGGAGTAGGCTTGCGGGGTGTACACTTTGGTTGCTTGGTGATGCATAAGGGGGATTGTAATCATTGCAATGAAACAAAATATGATAGGATGAATGTAAAGCTGATGTTATCCCATGTAAACTATCACATAATTCACAATAAAACATTTTTTAAAAAATGAAATGGAATGCATATTGATATTCTAGGTATTAGTGAGCTGAAATGGACCAGCATTGACCATTTTAAATTTGACAATCATATGGCTTACTGCTGGGAAAGACAGACTGAAGAGGAACAACATCACATTTATTATCAGAAAGAACATTTCAAGATATATCTTGAAGTACAATGCTGTCTGTGATAGGGTAATATCCATATACCTACAAGGAAGACCAGTTAATACCACTATTATTCAAATTTGCAAACCAAACACTAAAGCCAGTGATAATGAAATTGAAGAATTGCAACAACTTCTTCAGTCTGAAATTGATCAAATGTGTAATCAAGATGCATTGATAATTGCTGGTGATTGGAATGTGAAAGCTGGAAACAGAGAGGAAGGATCAATGACTGTAAAATATGGCCTGGAATGGTGCTGGAAATCACATGATAGAATTTTGCAATACCAATGCCTTACTCATTGTAAATACCTTTTTTCAACAACATAAATGGCGACGATACACGTGTACCTTACCAGATGGAATACATAGGATTTAGATTGACTGCATCTATTAGAAGAGGCGATGAAGAATCTCTTTAACATCAGTCAAAACAAGGCTGCAGGTTGAATGTGGAACAATCAATTGCTCAAATGCAAGTTCAAGTTGAAGTTGAAGAAAATTAAAACAAGTTAATAAGAGCCAAAATATGACCTTGAGTATGTTGGTAGGTGTAATCAAGCCAGTTCCAACTCATAGTGACTTTATGCATAACAGAACAAAACAGTGCCAAACTCAAAATCTTTGCTACATTGAAGCCCATTGATGCTGCCACTATACCAATCCATTTTTCTGAGAGTATTCCTCCACTTTACTTAGCATGATGTCCTTCTCCAATGACTGATTCTGCTTGATAATATGTCTGAAATATAAAAGATGAAATCCTCCTGATTTCTAAGGAGCATTCTGACTGTACTTCTTCCAACACATATTTATTTGTTCTTCTAGCAGTCCATGGTCCTTTTCATAATCTTCTCCAACATCATAGCTCAAATGCATCAATTATTCTAAGGTCTTCCTTATTCATTGCCCAACTTTCACACATATATGAATCTATTGCAAATCCCATGGCTTGGGTCAGGCATACCTTAGTCCTCAAGCTGACATCTTTGCTTTCAACACTTTAAAAGGTCTTGTGTAGTAGATTTTCCTAATGCAATATGTCATTTGATTTATTGACTGTTGCTTCCATGAGTGTTGATGGTTGATCAGAACAAAATGAAGTCTTTGACAACTTCAATCTTTTCTCCATTTTCCATGATGCTATTTATTGGTCCAGTGGTGAGTATTTTGTTTTCTTTTTATTGAGGTGTAACACATACTGAAGGCTATGATTGGATATTCATCAGTAAGTATTTAAGTCCTCTTCACTTTCAGCAAGCAAAATTTGTATCATACGTATATCACAGGTTGTTAATGAGTCTTCCTCCAATTCTGATGCCATGTTCTTCTTCATATAATCTAGTTTTTTTAATTATTTGTTCAAAATACAGATCAAATGTTGTTGTTAAGTGCCATAGAGTTGGTTCTGACCCATAGAAACTCTGTATAGGGTTTCCGAGGAGTGGCTGGCAAACTTGTATCACCAACCTTGCAGTTCAAACTGGCTTTGTAGTCCAGCGCATTAACTTACAGTACCTGAATACAACAGTGGCATTCACCTTTCCTGATATTAAACCATTCAATTCCCCCTTATTCTGTTCAAATGACTGCCTCTTGGTCTATGTACAGGCTCCACATGAGCATTACTAAGTATTCCAGAAAACTCATTCTCTGCAAGATGTCCAAGCTTGTCATGATCCACACAGTCAAAAGTCTTTGCATAGTCAATAAAGCACAGGTAAACTTCTTTCTGGTATGCTCTGCTTTCAGGCAATATCTATCTGACGTCAGCAATGAAATCCCTCATTCTACATCCTCTTCAGAATCCAGTTTGAACCTCTAGAAGATCTATGGTTGTAGCTATTTTTGAAAAAAAAAAAAAAAAGGAGCAAAAATTTACTTGCTTGCGATATTAATGATATTATCTGATGATTTCCACATTCTGTTGGGTCACCTCCCTTTGGAACAGGTTCAAATATGATCTCTTCCTATCATTTGGCCAGGTAACTTGACATAGATGAGTGAGTGCCTCCAGTGCTGTGTAAGTTTGTTTAAAGATTATAATTTTATTTCATCAATTCCAGGGGCCATGTTCTTTGCCAGTGCCTTCAGTGCACCTTGGAATTCTTCCTTCAGTGCTATTGGCTCTAGATCATATGCTATCTCTTGCAATAGTTGAACATCATCCATTTCTTTTTGGCACAGTGACTGTGTATTAATTCCATCTTCCTTTGATGCTTTCTGCGTCATTCAATATTTTTCCAATAGAATCCTTCACTATTCCAAGTCAAGGCTTGACTTTTGTCTTCAGTTCTTTTAGCTTCAGAAATACTAACCATGTTCTTCTCTTTTGGTTTTCTAACTCCAGGTCTTGGCAAATTTTCATTATAATACTTGACTTTGTCTTCTCAAGCTGCTCCTTGAGTTGTTCTGTTCAGCTCTTTTACTTCCTCATTTCTTCCATTTGCTTTAGCAGCTCTACAATGGGAGACCAAATTTCAGAGTCTCTTCCGGCATCCATTTTGGCCTTTTCCTTCCTTCTTCTCTTCTTAATGACCTTTTGGTTTATTCCTGTATGGTATTCTTGATGTCATCCCATAACTCTTCTGGTCTTCAGTCATTGTTGTCTAATGTATCAAAACTGTTCTTGAAATGATCTCTACATTGAGGTGGGATATGCTAAAAGTCAAATTTTGGCTCTTGTGGACTTGTTTTGATTTTCTTCAGCCTTAGCCGGAACTTTCATATGAACATTTGATGGTCTGCTCCACAGTCTGCCCTTGGCTTTATGTTGGCTTATGAGATGGAGTTTTTCCACTGTCTCTTTCCAAAGATGTAGTTAATTTGATTTCTGCATATTCCATCTGATGAGGTCCATTTGTATAGTCATCTTTTATGTTGTCTTAAAAAGGTTTTAGCACTGAAGAAACTCAATGGACTCCCAAATTCTATCATGCAATCTCCATCATCGTTTCTATCACCAAGGACATATTTTCCAACTACTGATCCTTCCTCCTGTTTCCAATCTTTGCATATCAATTACATTATTAATACATCTTGATTGCATGTTTAATCAGTTTCAGAATAAAGAAATTGGTAGAATTTTTCAATTTCATCATCACTGACTTTAGTGGTTAGTCCACAAATTTGAATCATATTGGCATTAACTGGTCTTCCTGGTAGATGCATGGATATTATCCTATCACAGATAGCATTGTACTTCAATATAGATCTTGAAATGTTCTTTTTGATGATGAATGTGATGCGATTCCTCTTCAGTTTATCATTCCCAGCATAGTAAACCATTGTCAGATTCAAAATGGCCAATACCAGTCCATTTCAGCTCACTAATACCTAGGATATTGATCTTTATGCATCCCATTTCATTTTTGACAACTTTCAATTTTTCTAGATTCATACTTCATCCATTCTGTACTCCAATTATTAATGGATGTTTACAGCTGTTTCTTCTTATCTTGAGTTGTGCTCCATCAGCAAATGAAGCTCTCAAAAACTTTATTCCATTCACATCATCAAGGTCAACTTTGCTCTGAGGAGGTAGCTCTTCCCCAATTGTATATTCAATGCCTTCCAGTTTGAGGGGCTCATCTTTCAGCACTATATTCATCATGTTTCCATATACAATATTCTGGTGCTACTGACAACATTTGACTACTATTTATAAGGTTTTCGGTGGCTACACATTCAGAAACAGTCCACCTCTACTAATCTGTCTTAGTCTGGAAGCTCAGCCAAAACCTCTCCACCCTGGTTGTACCCTGCTGATATTAAAAACAAACAAACAAACAAACAAACTGGTGGAATAGCTTCCATCATCACAGAAACACGCACGCCACCACAGTATGACAAACTGACAGACGAGTGGTGGGACCTTGAATAAATTTCACCTGAATTTAGAGACCACCTCAAGAACAGAATTCATGTATTAGACATCAATGATGGAAGACCAGAAGAGGTGTGGGATAACATCAGAAACATCATACATGAAGAAAACAAAAGGTCATTAAAAAGACAGGAAAGAAATAAAAGACCAAATGGCTATCAGAAGAAACTCTTGAAACTTACTCTTGAATGGAGAGAAGCTAAAGCAACTGGATGAAATGATGAAGGAAGAAAAGAGCTGAACAGAACATTTCAAAGGGCAGCTTGCTAAACCTCTAGTTTATAAAACATGATGTCATTTTCAAGGACTTCATTCTTCTTGGCTCAAGTATCAACACTCACAGAAGCAGCAGTCAAGAAATCAAATGACGTATTGCATTAGGCAAATCTGCTGCACAAGACCTTTTTAAAGCGTTGAAGAGCAAAGATGTTAGCTTGAGGACTAAGGTGCGCCTGAAACAAGCCATGGTATTTTCAATAACCTCATATGCATGCGAAAGCTGGACAGTGAATAAGGAAGACCGTAGAAGAATTGATGCTTTTGAGTTATGGTGTTGGAGGAGAATATTGAAAGTGCCATGGGCTGCCAAAGGAACCAATAGATCCGTTTTGGAAGACGTGCAGCCAAAGTGCTCCTTGGAGGTCAAGATAGCAAACTTCGTCTCTCATATTTTGGACATATTGTCAGGTGGGAGAAGTCGCTGGAGAAGGATATCATGTTTGGTAAGGTGGAGGGTCAGAGAAAAAGAGGAAGACCCCCAGCGAGATGGATTGTCCAAGTGGCAGCATCGATGGACTCAAGTGTGGCAATAGTAGTAAGGTTGGCCCAGGATCGGGCAGTGTTTCATTCTGCTGTGCATAGGGTTGCTATGGGTCGGTACCGACTCGATGGCACCTAACAAAACAACAAATCCCCTCTTGATTACAAAATATGTGCAAAGTATGTGACATGCAGTTTGACCATCTTTGTTGCTAAGGAGTTTTCTGGCTATACTTCCTCTAAGACAGATTTGTTCATTCTGGCAGTCCATGGTATATTCAATATTCTTTTCCAACACCGTAATCCAAAAGCATCAATTCTTTTTTGGTCTTCTTATTAATTGTCCAGCTTTTGCATACATATGAGGTGATTGAAAATACCATGGCTTGGTGCAGGCACTCCTTAGTCTTCAAAATGACATCTTTGCTTTTGAGCACTTTAAAGATGTATTTTGTAGCAGATTTGCTCAATGCAATACACCATTCAATTGTTTATTGGTCAAATCATGAGGATTTTTTTTTCCTTTAGATGTTGAGGTGTAATCCATACTTGCCCTGGTGGTATATTACACATTGGCAGTTTGAATCCATCAGCCATCCTGCAGGAGAAACAGGAGTCTTTCTACTCCCGTAAATATTTATAGCCTTGGAAACCCTATGCAGGGTTGCTTATGAGTTGGAATCAACTCAATGGCAGTCAGTTTATTTTAGCTTTGGAATCCATACTAAAGGATGTAGTTTTCTTATCTGCATCAAGTGCTCTTCACTTTCAGCAAGCAAGGTTGTGTCATCTGTATATGCTGCTGTAGATTGTCTTCAAGTTGGTTCTGACTCATAACGAACCTGCATTGGGTTTCCGAGGAGCAGCTGGTAGATTTGAACTGCTGACCTTGTGGTTAATAGTCTACTGCTCATCCCACAGCCTATGGTTAAAGGCTACAAACCTGACACATAGTTTTCCTTATTTTGAACCACACAGTATGTACCCCCTTATTCTGGTTGAACAATTGCCTATTGGTCTGTGTACAAGTTCCACATGAGCTCAATTAAGTATAATGAAAGAAAAGTTATTTGTTTCTTGACACTGTTATCCATAATTTTTTTATGATCCACAGAGGCAAATACCTTTGCATGCTCAATAAAACACAGGTAAAAATATCTTTCTGGTATTCTCTTCTTTCAGCCAACGTACATCTAACATCAGCAATGATATTTATCCCTTGTTGTAGGTCCTCTTCTGAATCCAGCTTGAATTTTTGGCAATTCCCTGTTGATGTACTTCTGCAACGTTTTTAAAATTAGCTTCAGCAAAACTTTATTTGCCTATGATATTAATGATTGTATTAATAATTTGACAATGATTGTAATCCCCTCAATGTGACAGCACTCTTCACTTCCTCCCTGTTTGCCTTCTTTCCCATTCCTTCTTGCCTTCTGGCCTCTGTTATTAAGCAAATGCTACCATTTGTACTGAAAAGTACATTCTTCCCTGGTGTTATTAATCACTTCATAAGCCTGTCTATTCTTCAGCCAAAACATGATCCCCAGAAAGTTGGTTCATTTCAAGGTTTGAAAGATGTTTAAGGGCCACAATCTCTGGGCTTCCACCAGTTTCTATTTCACCAGTGAGTCTAGTCTTTTTTAAGATTTTGAATTTCTTTCTATATATTTTTTTCTCCCAGTCTGTGTAGGACCTTGTGATCTTAATCAAAGTCATCAGCGATGGTAGCCAGGCACCATCTAGTTTTTCTGGTCTCCAGGTATTAGAGGCTGTGGTTCACATGGTGCATAATCCTGTGGAATAACTGTTTTCTTGAGTCTTTTATTTTCTTTACTCTTCTTTGCTATGGATGGGGAAAGACCAATAGCATTTTAAATAGCTGCTACAAGCTTTTAAGACCTTGGTAGTTATTTAACAAAGCAGAATGAAGAGAATTGTTTTTCTGAACTGATGTTGTTAGGTACCATCGAGGTGGTTTCTCATAGAGAACTTATGCACAACAGCACAAAACTGTACTTGGTCCTACATCAACCTCACAATTGTTACACTTGAGCCCTTTGCTGCTGCCACTGTGATGAGTGAGTGCCTCCCGTGTTGGCTGCAACACTTTGTTGAAAGATTTTAATTTGTATTGCATCAATTCCGGGAGCCTTGTTCTTTGCCAATGCCTTCAGTGCACCTTGGACTTCTTCCTTCAGTACCATTGGCTCTTAATCATATGCTATCATTTAAAATGCTTGAACATAGACCATTTCATTTTGATACAGTGACTGTGTATTACTTCAATTTTCTTTTGATGCTTTCTTTCTGCATTCAATATTTCAAATTAAGGCTTGATTTTTTTTCTTCAGTTCTTTTAGCTTGAGAAACACTGAGTGTGTTTTTCCCTTTTGGTTTTCTAGCTCTAATTCTTTGCACAATTCATTGTAATATTTTACTTTGTCTTCTTGAGCTGTCCTTTGAAATTTTCTGTTGAGCTGTTATACCTCCTCATTTCTTCCATTTGTTTTAGCTTCTCTATGCTGGAAAGCACATTTCATAGTAGCTTCTGACATCACTTTCTTCCTGTGTGATTTTCTTGATGTCTTCCCACACTCTTTTGTGCTTCTGTTATTAGTGTCTAATGAATTAAATCTGTTTCTGAGATGGTCTCTAAATTCAGGTGGGATATGCACAAGGTCATATTTTGACTCCTGTGGACTTGTTTTAACTTTCTTCAGCTTCAGCCTGAATTTCATATGTGGTCTGTTCCACAGTCTGCCGCCGACCTTGTTCTGTTTTGTTTTTAAAGCTTTTATTGTGAATTGAATGAGTGAAGGTTTACAGGGCAGCTCATCATCTTTACATTCAGCAAACCATTGCAATGATTACAATCCCCTCCATCAGCTAACAGTATTTATCTTGACTACCCTTTTTTTATATTAATGTTACACATTCCACATTGAAAATATATATCCATTTAAAGGGCACATTTTGCAATCCAGTCTCCTGCCACAGGCACACTGCCTTTCTCAGTCCATGGGATTATAGTTTTCTGCTACTCTCTCTATGCCATTGCCTCACATTGTCATCACTCTTCTAGTTAGGATCCCTTGCTCCTATCATGCACTTCACTCTTGATAATCCTAGAGTCCTCTGTTCCTGAAATGACAGATTTAACTGCTCCCCATTTTTAGTTACACCTCTTCTATATTTACAGTTGTCATAATCACCGTTAGTCCTGATACTCACAATTGAATCATAAAATCCTACCCCGCCTCAGCACCAGACCCACCTTGACAAGAAGAAAACTATTCAGTGAGGATTCTCTTTCTCCCCTCGTTCTGACACTAAGAACCCTCATGAAAGCTTGTAAGCCAGTCACTTTATTTTTTTATAGCCCCCCCCCCCCCAGTTTTGATAGCCCACCTGGACAAGAGGAAAACTATTCAGTGGGGATTCTTTTTCCCCTCATTCTGACACTAAGCACCCTCATGAAAACTTGTAAGCCAGTCACTTTGTGTCTTTATAGCCCCCCAATTTTGATAGCCAAAGTCTAAGTTAACTGTCTCTATCAACCAAGTGTACTGAGGAAGCCTATATGTACCCATAATGTACTCATGATATGAAGAATCCTTCTCTTTTGATTGGAATATTGGACAAGTTCATCCATAAGCTAAGGTCCAGTTGATCAGGTTGTAGCAATTTACACTTGCTCCCTGTATCATACTTCTTTATCTTCATCTGGTCTAATTCTGGTCAGCAAGCCATCTGCAAGATTGGGAGTCTCGCACTCCTCTCCCATCTCAGACCAGCTGGCCGCTTTACTCTTATCTGTACTCCCTAGTGGCTAGGTCAGTGTCCTTGGGCTTGGGAGTTCATACGTCTCCCTGAACTTTAAACCAGCCAGCCCATCCTCTTCACTATCTCATCTCAAGGTCATTAGGTGTCTATGGAACAAGGTCAATCTCAGCCCATGTCTTCATTGCTGAATTTCCCCCACTTGCATTCACAAGCTGAACAGGGCAGTCATCAGTGGGCCTACTGGCCTTATTTTGAATGATATGTAGTTTTTACACCATCTCTTTCCACACATACAGCCAATCTGATCTGTGTGTATTCTGTCTGGTGAGATCTTTGTGTATAGTCATCTTTTATGTTGTTTAAAAAGGTATTAGCACTGAAGAAGTCATGTCTTGCAAAATTCTATCATGCGATCTCCAGTGACATTTGTATTAAGAAGGTCTCTTTTTCCAACCTTTGCATTCCAATCAAAGTAATTATCATACATCTTGATTGCATGTTTGATCAATTTCAGAATGAAGAAGTTGGTAGAGTTTTTCAATTTCATCATCACTGTCTTTGGTGCACAAATTTGATAGTGGTATTAACTGGTCTTCCTTGTTGTTGTTGTTAAGTGCCATTGAGTTGGTACCAACTCATAGTGACCCTGTATAGGGTTTCCGAGGAGCAGCTGGTGAGCTTGAACCACCAAACTTGTGGTTCAAATGGGCTTGCAGTCCAGCACATTAACCCACAGTGCCACACTAGGATTCTGGTCTTCCTTGTAGGTGTATGCATATTATCTTATCACAGACAGAATATACTTCAATTATAAAGATCTTCAAATGCTATTTTGTATTGGTTATGAATGCAATGCCACTCCTCTTCCATTATCATTCTCAGTATAGTAAACCATGTGATTGTCAGATTCAAAATGGCTAATATAAGTCCATTTCAGCTCACTAATGCCTAGGAGTCCTGGTGTGGTGCTGTGGGTTAATGTGCCAGACTGCAAAGCCGTTTGAACTGCAAGGTTGGCAGTTCAAACTATACAGGGTCGTTATGGAACGGAACTGACTCAACAGCACTTAACAACAACAACAACAACAACAATGCCTAAGATAGCAATCTTTATGAGTTCCATTTCATTTTTGACAACTTTCAATTTTCCTAGATTCATACTTCGTACATTCCATGTTCCTGTTATTAATGGATGTTTACAGTTATTTCTCCTCATTTTGAGTTTTACCCCATCAGCAAATGAAGGTCCCAAAAGCTTTACTTTATTCACATCATCACAGTCAACCTGAGGGGCTCATCTTCTGGCACTATACCTAACAATATTCTGATGCTATTCATAATGTTTCAATATTCAATATTCTGGTGCTGATAGTGTCCCATTGCTATTCATAAGGTTTTGGTAGCTTAAGCATTTGTAAGTTGTCCACCTCTCCTGCATCCTAGCCTGTCTTAGTCTGGAAGCTCAGCTGAAACCTGTCCAACATGGCTGATCCTGCCAGCATTCAAAATACCAGTGACTTAGCTGCTAGCCTCATAGCAACATGCGAGACACCACAGTATGATACACTGACAGAAGTGTCGTGGCTTTGAGAACTAGGTTATGTTATTGTTAAGAGCCGTCAAGTTGATTCCAACTCATAGCAACCCTGTATAGTGTTTCCAAGTTAAGTTTAAACCGCCAACCTTGGGTTCAAACTGACCTGTGGTCCAGTACATTATCCCACAGCACCATGCCAGGACTTAGATTATGCCAATTGACATAGATGTCACCCAAGACTGTAGCCCTAAATTCTGAAGCCTAGTGTATCATTCCCTCAAGGTATCTGATTTTGGCTAAGAGATTTTAAAACTTTGCCCCCTGTATGTTCTATTATATCCTTGTATATATGTTTTAGGTCATATATGTTTAGAAATGTCCTCTGACAAGCCTATGAGTACATTCACCTTGCCACATATGTTCAGCCTGCATGTCTACCTATATATCTACTTATCTATATTGTGTTTTATTATTATTATTATTATTAATATTAATATTACTACAGTGTTGGGTATACAATAGTATTTACCTTTATTGTGTACCTCCTGTACCTTCTTTTGCCTTGGTCATCTTTTGGTGACCTCCCTCTTATTTTAATATTTCCTTTCCCTTCATTACATGACTTTTTTTTCTTTTTTTACTTTTATGTGCATTTTATTTTAAGCTTAGTTTACTCCCGAGCCGTAAGTTTTTGTTTCTTCAGGTTTTTTGAGATATCTTTTTCTTCTGTGCAACCTCCTCTACTGGTTTAGGAACAATTTGTTCCTTTTCAGTGAGGATTATCTCAATATGGCAGGGGGAGCTCATGTAGGGGTTGATCCGACCGTGAGCTCTGTAAGTTCGGCGGCGTATCTTGGGAGCTTTGTTGACCTGGATATGCTCAATGACCAGAGAATCCACATCTAAACCCTTAAGTTCAGCATTGCTCTCTGCATTTTTAAGCATGTGCAGCAAAAATTCAGTGCTCTTTTTGGGCAACTGGCCCTGTGTCCAACCCCATTGTAACATAGGAATGGTACACATTGCTTCTGCAAAGTGGCATCTTTAAGATACTTGGTGGCTTTCCGGATATGCATGCCCTTGATGCCCTGGGCAGTCTCACGGGTATTCTTAAGATGGACCCGGAGATTTGAACCTCTGGATTTGCATGATTTTGTGTTTTTTTCTGGGTCAAGTGAGTAGCGAACCATTTTGTGAGATTATCTCAGGCCGTTTACGGGAAGAGATCACTTTTTTTTAAATGGACACAAATATAAATCTCTCCCCCATCAGTTGGCCAGGTAGCTATCTTCCAAATTTCTTGGCATAGATAAGTGAGTGTTTCCAGTATTGCGTTCATTTGCTGAAATATCTCTATTGATAAGTCTCAGTTACCAGAGGCTTGTTTTTCACTAATGCTTTCACTGCAGTTTGTTCTTCTTTCAATACCATCAGTTCTTGATCTTATGCTACCTCCTGGTGGTGGTGGTGGTGGTGTGCCATATAGTTAGTTGCAACACATAGCAAACCTGTATAGGGTTTCTGAGTCTGTAAATCTTTACAGGAGTAGAAAGCCTCATCTTTCTCCCATGGAGCACTGGTATATTAAAAATGCTGACCTTGTGGTTAGCAGCCCAACTTGTAATCCATTATGTTACCAGAACTCCTATTGAATAATTTTGAATATCAACCAAAAGGTATAGTGATGTTGTGTGTTCTGTATTCTATCTTTGTTTGATGCTTCCCTGTATTATTCAATATTTTTCCCATTGTTGTTGCTGTTGTTATTGTCAAGTCTGTTCTGACTCATAGTGACCGTATTTATTATATAGAGTTTCAAGGAGTAGCTGGTGGATTTTAACCACCAACCTTGCAGTTAGCAGTCCAGTACTTATCCTACAGCATCATACCAGTAATTTATTTTACCTATAGAATCCTTCAATATTGCAAGCTTAGGCTTGAATTTTTTCTTCAGTTTTTTGTTTTTTTTTTTTTAATTTGTTTGTTTTTGCTTGAGAAATTCTTCCCTTTTGGTTTTCGAACTTCAGATCTTTGCATATTTCATTATAATGCTTTACTTTGTGTTCTTGAGCTGCCTTTTAAAATCATCTGTTCGGCTCTTTTATTTCATCATTTCTTTTTTTCACTGTATCTATTCTACATTCAAAAGTATGTTTCAGAGTCTTTTCTGACATACACTTTGGTCTTTCTTTCCTGTCATTTTTATGACGTCTTGTTTTCTGCGTGTATGATATCCGTGATGTCAAACCACAACTCATCTGATCTTTAATCTTACTGTTCAATGCACAAATCTATTCTTGAAATGATTTCTAAATTCAAGTGGGATATACTGCCATTGTATTTTTGCTCTCATGGACATGTTTTGATTTTCTTCAGTTTGAACTTGAACTCACATCTGAGCAATTGACATTCTGTTCCATAGTCAGCTGCTGGTCTAGTCTTGACAGATGCTATTGAGAATCTCCATCATCTTTTTCCACAGATATACTTGATTTTATTCCTGTGTATTCCACCCTGCGAGGACCACATGTAAAAGGGGGATTTTAAAAGTTCAAGAAATCATTCCATTATCTTTTAATTCCATTTTCCATGAAAATTTTGAAGCCCGCTCATATACTTACCATTCATGTTGTTGAAGAAAAGTATTTGCAGTGCATAAGTCATTGGTCTTTTATAATTCTATCATGTGATTTCCGACATTGTTTCTATCACCAACACTATAATTTCTGTTTATTCTTCTTCTCTGTTTCCAACTTTCACATTTCATTCACCAGTAATACACATCTTGACAAATTTCAAATTGTAGAAGTTGGTAAAAATCTTCAATTTCTTAATCATTGGCATTAGTGGTTGGTACATACATTTCATTAATAGTCCTATTAACTGGTCTTTCTTGTAAACATATGGATATTATCCTATCACTGACAGCATTATACTTCAGGATAGATCCTGAAATGTTATTTTTGATGATGAATATGATACCATTCCTCTTCAATTGGTCATTATCAGCATAGTAGTTCATATGATTGCCCAGTACAAGAGTGCCAATATCAGTCCATTTCAGCTCACTAATGTCTAGTATATCAATCTTTATTAATTCCATTTCATTTTTGACGACCTCCAGTTTTTATAGGTTCATACTCCTGATGTGGCACTACAAGAGCAGCACTGGACTGTGAACCACAAGCTCAGCAGTTCAAACCCACCAGCCACTCTTTGGGAACCTTATACAGTGTCACTATGAGTTGAAATTGACACGAGGGTACTTAACAATAATTTGTATATTTCATGTTCTGATTACTAATAGATCTTTTCAGCTGTTTCTTCTCGTTTTGAGCCATGCCACATCAGCAAATGAAGGTCCTGAAATCCAAATCTTTAAAGTCTTCTCTATTCGTATGTTGATTGCCTTCCAAACTGAGGGACTCATCTTCTAGCACTATATCATATAATGTTGTCCTGCTATTCATAAGGTTTTCCCTGAGCAATTTTTTTTTTTTTTTAAGTAGATCGCTATATCCTCCTTCCAAGTCTGTCTTAGTCTAGAGGCTCCATTAAAACCTTTCTACCTTGGGTGGCCCTATTGGTATTTAAATATATCAGTGGCATAGCTTCAAGCATCACAGCAACACTGAAGCCACCACAGTACAACAAACTTACAAACAAACGGTCAAAGTGAGGAGTGTTGTTATTGTTATTAGGTGCCGTTGAGGTGGTTCCAATTCATAGTGTCCCTATGCACGATAGAACGAAACACTGCTCAGTCTTGCACCATCCTAACAATTGTTGTTATGTTTGAGCTCATTGTTGCTGCCAATTTCTCAATCCTTCTTGTTGGGGATCTTCTTCTTTTTTCCTGATCCTCCATTGACCAAGCATATCATTCTCTAAGGACTGGTCCTTCCTGATAACATGTCCAAAGGATAAGAGATGAAGTCTCACCATCCTGACTTCTAAAAAGCATTCTGACTGCACTTCTTCTAAGATAGATTAGTTCATTCTGGAAGTCCATAGTACCTTCAGTATTCTTCACCAACACCCTAACTCAAATGCATTGGCTCTTCTATGGTTTTCCTTATTCATTGTCCAACTTTCACATGAGGAGTACGTTTATGCTATTCAAGGCCAAAGAATCCCTAACCTATCTCTTCTGCTCTATTTCCCACTACTCTTCCTTTTGTACTCAGGTGAATTGAAATGCTATTTCTAAAATCCACTCTATTTTTTCCTAACTCTTTAAACTTTTGTTCCTGCAGTATCTTCTGCTGAAATACTTTCCCTAACTATTTATGTTTATCAAAAATCTTATTAATCTCTCTGGTGGTGGTGGTCATGGTATGCCATGGAGTCGGTTGCAACTCATAGTGACCATGTATAGGGTTTTTAAGCCTGTAAATCTTTATGAGAGCAGACAACCTCATCTTTCTCCCACATCAATCCCTCTACTCAGATGTTAATTTCATCATGAAACCTCCCCCAATCCCTTGAGTCACAATCAAACATCCCTGCTTCTATTCTCACACAGTACTTTGTACACCCTCATAGCAGCCATCTTTCAGACCATTCTTTTGTTTAAATGTCACGGCAATGCAAGAACATGGATGAATTTCAAATGCATTTTGATAAGTGGAAGAGTCAGACACAAAACCACATAGTGATCATTTCTTTATATGATACTTATTATGGAAAAGGCAAAACTATAGGGGAATAAAACAGACCAGTGGTTGCCAGGTGTCAGGTGTAGTAGAGAAGATTTAACTATAATGGTATACATAGTATGAAGGAGTTTTAAGAGTGATAAAATTATTCTATATTTTGGTTGATGTGATGATTACATGACTATAAATAAAATAAATATTTACCAAATTTAAATAACTATACACTAAAAAGGGTAAACTTTATTGTATATAAATTATACCTAACAAAAACAATCATATTAGCTACCCAGCAAACTTGCCATCCATTTATTTTTTTTCTTCAACTGTATTCTGTGTCAAACTAGTAACTAGGGATATTGGCGGGGGGGGTGGGGGAGGGAGGGAGATGTGGTCCCTCTCCTCAAGGAATTCAGTCTCTGAAGGAGGAAACGTGTTTGTAAGCAAATAGATACAGCATGGTGTGAAAGGTGCTGTATATAATGCAAGGGTGCATGAAATACAGTGGCAATGTAAAGAAGACAGTGGTTAGATGCAACTAGATTGTTGAGGACTTAGGATTCTAAGTGAGTTGTCTTTAGAAAGTATAGTCTAACAGCAGTATGTAGGATGGTTTGGAGTTGAGGAGAGACCAAAAGAAAGAAGATCAATTAGATGCTATTTACAGTGGTCTAAGAAAAATTGTATTGATATCATTGATAGCATTAGATGGATCTTGACTAAAAGCAGAGAGATTACCAGAAAGATGTTTACTTGTGCTTTATTAACTATGCAAAGGCTTTTGATTGTGTGGATAGTGACAAGCTATGGAAAACATTGCAAAGTATGAGTATTCTGGAATATTTAATGTGCCCATGAGGAACCTGTACATAGACCAAGAGGAAGTTGCCTGGACTGAACAAAGGAACATCAAATGGTTTTAAATCAGGAAAGGTGTGCTCCAGGGTTGTATTCTTTCACCATACTTATTCAACCTGTATGCTGAACAAATAATCAGAGAAGCTGGGTTATATGAAGGAAAACATGGCATCAGGATTGATGCAAGGATCATTAACAACCTGTGATATGCAGATGATAAAACCTTGCTTGCTGAAATCCAAGAGGACTTAAAATACTTAGTATGGGTTACACCTCAATGTAAAGAAAACCAAAATCTTCACCACTGGACCAATAAATAACATCCATATAAATGGAGAAAAAATTGAAGTTATCAATGATTTCATTTTGCTCAGATTAACCATCAACACTCATGGATGCAGCAGTCAGGAAATCAAACAACGTACATATTGGGCAAATCTGCTGCACAAGACCTCTTTAAAGTGTTGAAGAGTAAAAGATGTAAGTCTGAGGACTAAGGTGCACCTGACTCAAGCCATGGTATTTTCTCATATGCATGCAAAAGTTGGATAGTGAAGAAGAAAGACCCTAGAAGAATTGATGCATTTGAGTTATGGTGTTGGAGGAGAATATTGAAAGTTCTATGGACTGCCAAAAGAACAAATAAATCTGTGTTGGAAGAAATACAGCCAGAGTGCTCCTTTGAAGACAGGATGGCCAGACTTCATCTTTCATACTTCAGACGTGTTGTCAGGAGGGACCAGTCACTAGAGAAGCATATCATGTTTGGTAAAGTGGAGGGTTGTGCTTAGTTTCAGAACAAGGGGGGTAAAGTAGAATCCCCGCTGAATAGTTTTTCTATTGTCTAGATGGGTCTGGTGAAAGGGGATGGGAGAGGATGGGGATAGGATTTTTTTTGATTCAATAGTAATTGCCATGACTAGCTTCTATAGTCACAACTGTAAAGGTGGCGGTGGTGGTGGTTATGTGCCGTGGAGTCAGTTCCGACTCATAGCGACCCTGTACAGGGTTTTCGAGGCTGTAAATCTTTACGGGAGCAAAAAGCTCCACATTTCTCCCATGGAACAGCTGGTAGTTTCTAACTGCTGACCCTGAGATTAGCAGCCTGAGTTGTAACCACTACACTACCAGAGCTCAACTGTAAAGCTCAACTGTAAAGGTTGATTATGTGAAACAAAAAGCAGGGAGTAATCTTTCATTCCAGGAATAGAGGACCCTAATACCTTCAAGGGGGAAGATCATGAAATGAGTTTGGGATCCTAACCAGAGAAGCAGCAACACCTGAGATGGAAGCAGAGGCAATGGCATAGAGATAGAGCAGCTGAGGACTCTGGGCCCAGGGACTGAGGAGGGCTGTGTGCTGATGGGCAGGAGGCTGGCTTGAAAAACGTGCCCTTTGGTCATTTAAATAAATATATTTTTTTCTGTACATAAATACTCACATACATATATATGATTGGTTGAGTGCAAGCAAAACTGTCAATGTGCCCTGTAAACTATCCACTCAATTCACAATAAAAACTTAAAAAAAAAAAAAAAAAAAAAGTATTGGTCAATGTCCAACCATTTCAGGAAGTAGCATCTGATCAATAACTGATAGTGTTAAAGGAGGAATTTCAAGTTTCACTGAAGACTGGTGAAAGGAAGACTCCAGGGATACCAATTAAAATGTTTCAACAAACAGCTACAGCACCAGCGGTGCTTACTCATCTATGCCAAGAAATTTCACCAGCTGGAAGAGATCCATATTTATTTCCATTACAAACAATATTGATCCAACATAATGCTGAAGGTATCAAACAATATCATTAATACCAAGGAGCTCATATGGCCGTAGTGAGTTACACACTGAGCTGCTAATCACAAGGTCAGCAATCAAATCCACCAGCTGCTTTAAAGAACGATGTTTCGGCTCTCGTAAAGATTTAATCTCAGAAACCCTATACAGGGTTTCTACAAGTCCAAAACGACTTAATGGTACACAATCGCCAACAGCATCATTAATATCAAATGCAAGTAAAATTTTGCTGAAGATAATTCAAAATCAGTTGTGGAAGTACATTGACAGAAATTCAAGCCAGATTCAGAAGAGAATGCGGAATGAAGGCTATCATTGCTGAGGTCAGATGGATCTTGCCTGGAAGCAGAGAATACCAGAAAAAAGTTTACTTGTGCTTTATTGACTATGCAAAGGCATTTGACTGTGTGGATCATAACTATGAGTAATATTTTAAATGGGAATTCTAGAACATTTCATTTTGCTCATGTGGGTCCTATACATAGACCCAGAGGCAATTGTTTGAATAGAACAAGAGGATATTGGGTAGCTAAAAGTCAGAAAAAGAGTGTGTGTCAGGTTTGTAACCTTTCCCAAAATTTATTCAATCTATATGCTGAGCAAATAATCAGAAAAGTGTGACTATCTATCTGAATAATAACATGGTATCAGGATTAGAATAAAACACATTAACCACCTGTGCAGATGACACAACCTTGCATGTTAAAAGTAAAGAGGACTTGATACATTTATTGATGAAGATCAAAGACTATAGCCTTCAAGATGGATTACACCTCAAAATAAAGAAAAGAAAAATCCTCAGAAGTGGACCAAAGAGCAACATTATGATAAACAGAGAAAATATTGACGTTGACAAGAATTTCATTTTACCTGGATCAACAGTAAATGCTTATGGAAGCAGCAATCCATAAATCAAACAATGTATTGCTTTGGGCAAATCTGATGTACGTGACCTCTTTAAAGTGTTCAGAAGGAAAAAGGTCACTTTGAGGAATAAGGTGCACCTGATTCATGGCGTTTTCATTTGACACATATACATGCAAAAGTTGGACAAATAATAAGGAAATTGGAAAAGAATCAATGTCTTTAAAGTGTGGTGTTGGAGAATACTGAATATACAATTGACTGCCAGAATGAACAATATGTCTTGGAAGAAGTACAGCCAGAATATCCCTTAGATGGTGTTCTTTGTGTCATGTTCTTTGGCCATGTCATCAGGAGAGATTAGTTCCTGGAGAAGACCTTGGTAAAGTAGATGTTCAGCTGAAAAAAGGAGTCCCTCATTAAGATGGATTGATACAATGCCTTCAACAATGTGCCCAAACACAGGAACACATGTGAGAATGGTGCATGACTGGGCAGTGTTTTGTTCTGTTATACATAGGGTCACTATGAGTCAGAACCGACTGACAGCACCTAACAAGAACAACAAGATAAAATTAATATCACTTCAGAATTGACTTGATGGCAAATAGCAACAAGAAGATAAAGTTAATATCTTGTCTCTTCTTTATTAGCAGACAATTGTGATTATACTATGTTTTCAATTTAAGCTTATATTGCTGATAATATAGATGTACATATGCAAAAAAAAAAAAAGATCTCACAAAACTTTTCTTGATACAATTTACCCTCATTAGATTAAGTTTCTTAAGGGCAAGGACTCTGTTGCATTCACCTTTTTATTTTCCCCAGTGAGTATCATAGAACTTTTAGACAATAGAATTCTTTTAATGTTTATTATTTTACCGAATAAATAGGAGAATACATGTTTTATTCAAAATCACTGAAATTCCAATTTGTTGTTGTTGTTAGATGCCATCGAGTCAGTACCGACTCATAGTGACATTATGCACAACAGAACGAAACACTGCCCGATTCTGAGCCAACCTCACAATTGTTGTCACGCTTGAGCCCATTGATGATGCCACTTTGCCAATCCATATCATTGGGGGTCTTCCTCTTTTTCTCTGACCCTCCACCCTACCAAACATGATCTCCTTCTCCAGCAACTGGTCCCTCCTGACAATATGTCCAAAGTATGAGAGACGAAGTTTGGCCATCCTGGCCTCCAGGGAGCACTCTAGCTGCACTTCTTCCAACACAGATCTATTGGTTCTTTTGGCAGCCCATGGCACTTTCAGTATTCTCCTCCCACACCATAACTCAAAAGCATCAATCTTTCTATGGTCTTCCTTATGCACTGTCCAGCTTTCACATGCATATGAGGTTATTGGAAATACCATGGCTTGGGTCAGGCGCACCTTAGTCCTCAAGCTGACATCTTTGCTCTGCAACACTTAAAAAAATTCTTGTGCAGCAGATTTGTATAATGCAATACGTCGCCTGATCTCTTGACTGCTGCTTCGGTGAATGTTGATAGTCGATCCAAGAAAAAGAAAGTCCTTGAAAACTTCAATCTTTTCTCCGTTGATAAGAATGTTGTTTATTGGTCCAGTGGTGAGGATTTTTGTTTTATTTACATTGAGATGTAATCCATACTGAAGGCTGTGCTCTTTGTTCTACATCAGTAAATGTTTTAAGTCCTCTTCACTTTCAGCAAGCAAGGTTGTATCATCTGCATATCGCAGACTGTTAATGAGTCTTCCTCCAATCCTGATGCCACGTTTTTCTTCATAGAACCCAGCTTCCCAGATTATTTGCTCAGCATACAGGTTGAATAAGCATGGTGAAAGAGTACAACCCTGTCGCACACCTTCTTAATTTTAAACCATTTTGTGTTCCCATGTTCTGTTTGAACAACTGCCTCTTGGTCCATGTACAGATTCCTCATGAGCACAATTAAGTGTTTCAGAATACTCATACTTCAAAAATTGTAATTCTCATATTCTCAATGATTGTTACTGCTTAATAATTTTGCCTGTCAAATATCCCAGAGGGTCAAGGTTAGTGAAAATATTTTAATTCTACATTTGTAGACTAATTTCAGTCACCAAGTGAGATTAATCTAGCACATTTTCTCAATAGTATTGTTTTATTGAAAGTCTGTTTGTTTGTTTGTTTTTTGTTTGTACACTGCTACCTAACATGACACTGAAGCAATTGACTATTGCCTCTGTCTTGGAGTTTGAAAACCTCTGCTTAAAATACTTTATGTGAGCTATATTGAAGCATTGATAGAAATTAACCTGTTTCCTGGGCTGTGTGTGATTTAAAATGTTTGCATTTTGCCTTGAATTCAAATAAATACAAGGCAGGATGCTGTACCCTAAACACTGTGTATGTCCCAAATCTATCCTTTCATCAAGTCTCTAAACACCTCAACCATCACCCAAAAGAAACTATGACATTCAATGAACTGGTGGGATCATTGGAAGTAGACTTGATGAGTCTCTTCTTCAAACAAACAAGTGTTGCAGGCTTTCAGTTTCTTTCCTCTTTTTTTCCCCCATGAAAGACAAACATTGCCGAGCTACTTCATTGTCTCTGGTAAAAGGCTTTCTGTGGCTCTAAAGGTGAAAACATGAAGACAAGTTCCAGAATACTAAGCAATCATCATTGACTTCTAGTCTGAACCAGTGTATTATGAAGAACATGAAGTATACTGATGTCATCTGCATCCAAAGTTACAAAGCTTAGAAAAAAGTGTACTTACCCCATTGCTGATTGAAAGTGTGATTCACTGTATCTGGATTTTTTTTTTTTTTTTTTTTTGGTATTCCCGTTAGTATCTTTTCTGGTTAAAGATTTTATGCTTGTATGCCCTCTGATTTGTGGAAAAGTCAAACCAAAGTGATTCCTGGAGTCATAAAATACTATTTTGCTAAAGGCCTGCTGATTCCTTGCATGTTTCCTGCTACCAATACAACCATAATATTTATGTAATTCTGGTGGACAGAAATTAATTACTATCTGAACAATGAGTGGCAAGTCAGCCAATTTTAGTCATTGCAACTATGTGCTAGCACCTGGTCACTTATTGCCAGATACTTGTTTACTTCAAGTTATTGATCAATTTTGAGCCCTGGACAGCTGCAGCTAATCCTAATGCATATAGTTAGCAGCTGCGAATTTGTGACTTTGCCCCGTAGAATACGAAGGCTGCCTTTGCCCAGACTCAAGCAGACTTTAACTTCTAAAGGGCAAGCCTAAATCTCAATAAGTGATTTTAAGTATGCACGACAGAAGTATGTTTATATGTTTGTCCTTGAATTTTTTTTTTTTCAGAAGCCCTAGACTTCCTGCTGTTGTGTGCTATCGAGTAGGGTCTAATGCATAGTGACCCTTATTGGGTCTCCAAGGCTGTAAATCTTAATGGGAGCAGAGAACCTCATCTTTCTCCCACAGAGCTGGTGGATTCAACCTGCTGACTCGTGGTTAGCAGTTCAAAGCTTAACCCACTACAACACCAGCATCCTTTCCAGAATTACTGTAGTTGTTGTTAAGTGATATCGAGTTAGTTCTGACTCATAGGGCTTCCAAGGAGCAACTGGTGGGTTTGAACTGCCGACATTGTGGTTAACAGTCCAATGCTTATCCTACAACACCACACCAGGATTCTAGCATTATTAGGAACTATCAAATTATGTTCCAATTGAAAGGGAATCCTTTTAGCTGTTGCTGCTGTTCCTGCTACTTCATGTCATTGAGTTGTAAATCTTTGAGAGCAGAAAGTTTCATCTTTCTCCCATGGAGTGGCTAGTGGTTTCAAACTGCTGACTTTGCAATTAGCAGCCCAATGCATATCCCACTATGCCACAAGCACCCCTTCTGACATTATTGGTGGTGGTGATGATGGTGTGCCATTGAGTAGGTTCTGACCCACAGCAACCCTATATAGTGTTTCTGAGGCTATAAAATCTTTTGGGGACAGAAAGCCTCAGCATTCTCTCACAGAGCGGCTGGTGTATTCAAACTACTGACCTTACAATTAGCGGTGCAATGCGTAACCCACTATGCTACCAGGGCTCCTTCTCAGTCTTATTAGGAACTATCAAATTGTTTTCCTATTGAAAAGGAAATCCTGTTTTGTAGCAGGCTTTTAAAAAAACACAAAAAGTTATTGTTCTTAAACATTTTTAAGAATTTAACCAGTACCAGTTGATTTGAATTAATTCTAACTCATGGTGACCCCATGTTTACCAGAGAAGAATTATGCTCCATGAGGTTTTTGGTGGCTGGTTCTCTGGAACTAGATCACCAGGTCTTTCTTCTGAGGTTCATTTGAGTATGCTCAAACATAAAACCTTTTGGTTAGCTGTCGAGGGTGTTAACCATCCAGAGATGCCTTTTAAGTACCTAACTCCTGATTTACTAAACTGATCCTATCCATGTTGCCAGGCCCACTCCGTCCTATAGTTCTGTCATTTGTCCTATGCAGTGGCAAGATCATAGATATACTACCTGATTTATTCAGCTTTGTTGTTGTTAAGTTCTGTCAAGTCAGTTTCAACCCATAGCGACCCTGTATAAGGTTTCTGAAGAGGGGCTGGTGAGCTTGAACAACCAATCTTGTGGTTCAAACCAACTTTTGCAGTACAGCCAAGTATATCTCTAGAGACAATTAAAAATTATCATTATCCCTATTTTGTAACTGAGAAAAAAGAAAGATACTTGCTTGTTGTCATAGACAATCAACAGACTTGAATAAAGAAGTTCTGTAGATCTTTAGTCTATTGAGTCACACACTGGATCTAATGAATGGAATGGAAATAAACCTCTAATATGTAGTCATATTTGTAAGGCACACTCTATTCAAAACATTTATCTCTCCCATTTTCCACAAGTAATTGTTTTTCTTTCTTTTATTAACATGTACATAAATTCTTTTGGAATCTTTATCATACTAGAAACCTGAAAAGGAAATATAAGATATTGCATGAGATCAGATGTGTTTTCCAACTAGGTTGCCCTGATACCACCAAACCCAAACCAAACCTAATGGCATCAAGTCAATTGCCATTTATAGAGATCCTATTGTTGTTGTTGTTATGTGCCGTAGAGTCAGTTCTGACTCATAGCGACCCTGCACAGGGTTTTCAAAGCTGTAAATCTTTATGGGAGCAGAAAGCCTCATCTTTCTCCCACAGAACAGCTGGTAGTTTCGAACTGCTGACCTTGCAATTCGCAGCCCGATTCGTAATCACTATGCTTCCAGAGCTCCTATAGACAGCATATAACTGCCCCATAGGGTTTCCAAGGTTGTACATCTTTGTGAAAGCAAGGTGTCCCATCTTTCTCCTGGTGGGTTAAAACTGCCAACATTTTTATTAGCAAATGAACACTTTAACATGGCCCCACCAGGACTGCTCCTGATACCACAATGGATAGTAAAGAATATTCATCTCCATACCTCCTTCCAGTATCTTCCCACCCAGCTTTCTGCCCAAGCCATTTGTGCTCCCTTGCCTTGGATTCTTACCCACTCATCCCTCTTCCACAGTGATCTTCTCAATTGTCTCCTTAAACTGGACTGAAGACATAGACATATGTAGAAATCACCAGCAGTTCCATGGGAGAATGGACCTGGCGATCAATACTACCTTCAAAAGTAGTAGAAGGAAGCTTACATTTATTGGGCGCCAACTATGTGCCAGACAGTTTACATGCATTATGTCATTTGAGGAGTGTCATAATGTAATTAACTGCACCGCACTTGCTGTGTGGACCTGCCGAAAGATATTTCACCTTTCCGATCATTTTCTCCATCTGAAAAAATGAAAATCATAGTAGGATATTATAACCTCATAGCATTGTTGCGAGCTTCAAATGGCTCTCAATAAATATAAGTTTCCTTCCTACCTCTACTTTTGAAGGTAGTATTGATCACCAGGTCCCTCCTCCCATGGAGTCACTGGTGAGTTTGCACTTCCAACACTTTATTGTTTTTGTGACGTGCCGCCGAGTCTATTCCAACTCATAGGAACACTGTATAGGGTTTCTGAGGAGCAGCTAGTGAGCTTGAACTACTGATCTTGCAATTCAAACGGCTTTGCAGTCTGACACATTAATCCACAGTGCCACCATTGCATCACCAAGCTCCTTTCCTCAAAGATTATAGCCTAGGAAACACTATGGGACAGTTCTACTTGGTCATAGATGGTCACTATGGGTTGGAATCAACAAGAGGGCTCACAACTACTATTTGTATTACCCCTCTCTAAAATTCTGTACTTTCTTTGGATGTATGAAACTTTTGTTCATTTTTAAAAAGCAAAACACATCTATTTTCTATGCTGCAATGAGTCTCAATGACTGGTAAGACTGAGGAATTCGCACTGACCACCTAAGACAGGCAGCGTCCCTTAAACAATCAATAAAAAAGGAGGACTCAGATGCAGACAACACAGACCCGGTCAGG
>NW_006408677.1:4342800-4356914 GCF_000296735.1 Chrysochloris asiatica | reverse complement strand
AAAAAAAAAAAAAAACATCTATTTTCTAATGGTTGCATGGTTGAGCTGACTGAGGTTTACCTGAATTTGCAATATGAAAATATGCTATGGAATCACATCTTGGCTTTTTGTTTGGTTTGATTTGTTTTGGCTGCTCCCTCTCTCCACACCCCTACTATTTTCTTCTTGTTACCTAAAGAGTAGCTGCCTAGAGTGGAGATTTGTCTCCATACCTTCTCTACATATCCTGTACACTGATATATTGTTGAGTTGTATAGCCACAGCATTGGTTAGACACCAGGGCACTAGTTGTTCCAGATGGTGTCTTGCTATTCATTTAATGATCAGAAACCAGATGTGATGTCTCATTTCTAGCAGACATATTAAAGACACATTATTGTTCATCTCCAAGCCTCTGCAGAAACTCGGTGTTACTGGAAGCTTAATCTGCCACAACGGTGCCCTGCTGTTGCACCTGCAGGATGCTGTTGTGTTTATCAGTTCAACATTTGACAGTGTTCTGCTCAGGGTATCTTTCCGCTTGGTATTGTTGATAAAAATATTTGGCAGTCTAGCCTTTATAGAAGGAACCCTGGTGATTCAATGGTTAAGTGTTTGGCTTATAAATGAAAGATTGTTGTTTCAAACCCTCACAACAGCTCTGTGGGAGAAAGACTTGTCGATCAGTTTCCATAAAGAATACAGCCTACAAAAGCCAATGGAGTTGTTCTTAAAAAAAAAAAAAAAAAAAAAAAAAAAGGCCAATGGAGCTGTTCTACTCTGTCACATGGGGTCACTACGAGTTGGGATTGACTCCATGGCACACAGCAATAGCCTTTGTGGTAGGATTTGAACTTTTTAAAAAGGCTCCTGGCCTATATATTTCTTTTTTTCTTTTAGTGGTCACAACACCTAAAACACATATAAGAAATATTTCACAACTTTCTTTGGGATAAGCTGTTACAATGCAAATGCCATTATCTGGAAGGAATATGCTGAGTCCTGTGTCAGAACTCACCAAATGACCTCGGAACAATTTACTAATCCTTTCTGCGTCCGTTTTCTCTTCTGTAAAATAAGGATATAATAGATTGTTGTTGTTGTTATGTGCTGTGGAGTCGGTTCCTACTCATAGTGACCCTGTACAGGGTTTCCAAGGCTGTAAATCTTTAGTGGAGCAGAAAGCCTCATCTTTCTCCCACAGAACAGCTGGGAGTTTCGATCTGCTGAGGTTGGCAGCCCGAGTCATGACCATTACACAACCAGAGCTCCTTTAATAATAGATAGCTGTGAGAATTAAATGAGACAACTCAAACCCAAAACCCACTGCCGTTGACTTGATTGCAGCTCATAGCGACCCTGTAGAACAGTAGAACTGCTCCATAGTGTTTCTGAGGCTGTAAATCTTTATAAAAGCAGACTGCCTTAGCTTTCTCCTATAGAGCGACTGGTGGATCTGAACTGATGACTTTGTGCCTAACTCATAGCCTACTGTGCCATCAGGGTTCCTTAATGCATATAAATTACATAGTAATGCTCAGTGAGCAGTAACCGTTACATTAGGAGAGCAAGACCCTTAAGAACATTTGTTGGTGTTTGCTGCCATCAAGATGTGCCTCCTCTGACTCATGGCTACCCCATGTACAATAGAATAAATGGTGTCCAGTCCTGTGCCACCCCCATCATTAGTTGCCATTCAGACCACTGAAATCCATAAGGTTTTTATTGGCTAGTTTTTGGAAATCTGTCTTAGTCTGGAAGCCAAGCTTTTCTTCCTAGCTTCCTAGACCATCTTACTCTGGATGCTACATTGAAACCTGTTAGAATTATTGCAGCATGCAAGTCTTCACTGATAGGTGATAATTGTGCATGAGTTGCACTGGCCAGGAATCCATTTAGTTTAAGGCTCAAAGATAAGATGAAATCTGGTGGGGTGGTGATACAGTCAAGGAATGCAATGGAACTCTGGGGGTCTGGAATTAGTGGGGGAGTAACTGAAGCAAAGTCAAATATGAATCTTCCAACAAGAAAAGTGGACAGTAGTCTAGTTCCACTGACGATGTAATGTTTTTCGAGGTAATGAGCTCTGACACTGAGAGTTGAAGTAGAGTTTGGTTATCTGTCAGGAATACTCTAATCTATCGAGTGCTTCTCAAATGTCCATGTGCATACCAATCACCTGTGAATCCTATTAAAGTGCAGGTTCTGATTTAGTAGGTCTGGGTTGTGATCCACAATTCTGCATTTGTAATGAACTCTAATCCCTGATAAAGCAGATGCGCCTGATCAATACACCTCACTCTGAGGAGCAAGGCTCTGTTGCAGCTTGAAAATAACTCACAGCAAGACAAAGGGATTTGTTTGGGAAAAGTCAGAGGGTGACTCAGTGAAGTCTCCATAGATTGGAAGGAATTTGATACAATCACGATCTACAGTCTAGTTCTTAGTTTTGTAAGCATTGTAATGGGATTGGAAGCATAACCAGAGACTGGGCTCCTGAGGACTGACTCACATTTAACCAAATTCACAAGAGACCAATATATAAACCAGAATGCCAATTGATTAATTTATAATGAGAAGTATAACGTGCAAGTAGACTAGATACTAGTGTTTACTGATCAGTGCATTATCTCCCTGTAGGCATATTTACATGGGGAGCTAAATGATAACAAGTAGGTTGCTTGGTGAGGATAGACTCAGAGAAAAGAGTGTTCATAGGATGATTTAATGGTTCATGTCTTCAAATTATGATAATTTGATGCCTCTCCAGCTCTACATTTGGCTAGACCTCCAAAATAGTACTACGAATATTAGCCTCCTTACCAGTTCCTCTACCTCTTCACACAATTTTTCTTGACATTACATCCAGAATAACCTATAAACTCAGATCTGATCAAATAACTTATTTGCTCCACTGATGTCAATATAAAGTTCACAATTTCAAAGTCATTATTACAAAAAATTTAAAAACATGAAAAAGCAGAAAAACACTATAATGAACATACATATATCCACCATCTAGATTCAACAATTGTAACCATTTTTCCATACTAGGATTATGTGTGCATGTTTGTGTTCATATACATAGCTTCGTGTACATAGTAAGTCTACAACTTTTCAAACTCTTCAAAAAGTTTTCTAAATGCTTCCTAAAGTAGCTTAATTTCCCTGGCTTCTCCATTGCACCCAATATCCCAGTCATACTAAACTACTAAACACTAATTCCCTGAATGTTTCCTGGTGTATCCTCTGCCTGAACATCCTTATTCTCTTCTTTGCTTGGGTAACTCTACTTGTTCTTGATGACTCAACATCACCAACATCCCCCAGAGCCCACACAACATTGCTCCCATAGTACAAGTATAACATTTATCACATTGCACTGTTATTTTCTGTATAACTCATTGACTGCCCCACTAAACTTTGAGCTCACTGAGGGGAGGGACTCTTGATTCTGTACACTCCCACTCATTCTCTTCCTTGAGTATGTTAGGTTGTCAGAAATCAGAAAATCTAGGTACTATGAGTTCTACTTACTTATATCATAAACCCATTGCTGTTGAGTTGATTCTAATTCATAGCAATCCTATAGGGCAGAGTAGAAATATCCCATTGAATTTCTAAGACTGAGGAGCTCTGGTAGCGTAGTGGTTACGAATCGGGCTGCGAACCGCAAGGTCAGCAGTTCGAAACTACCAGCTGCTCCGCGGGAGAAAGATGAGGCTTTTTGCTCCCGTAAAGATTTACAGCCTCGGAAACCCTGCACAGGGTCGCTATGGGTCGGAACCGACTTGACGGCACTTAACAACAACAACTCTTTATGGAAGCAGATAACAACATCTTCTCCTATGGAGTGGCTGGTGGGTGTGAGCCACTAACATTTTGGTTAGCAGCCGAGTGCTTAACCACTGTACTACTAAGGTTCTTTAGTTGCATCATAAACCAAAGCTCTGGTAGCATAGTGGTTACGAATTGGGCTGCGAACCTCAAGGTCAGCAGTTTGAAACTACCAGCTGCTCTGTGGGAAAAAGATGAGGCTTTCTGCTCCCATAAAGATTTACAGCCTCGGAAAGCTGTTCAGGGTCGCTATGGGTTGGAACCGACTCAACGGCACATAACAACAAACAACACTGCCACTAAGTCGATTCCAACTCAGTTACATTATGTTGTTGTTGTTAAGTACTGTCAAGTCTGTTCCAACTCAAGTTATGCTGTGCGGGGTTTCCAAGGAGCAGTTGGTGGGTTTGAACCTCCAACCTTGCAGTTAGCAATCCAATACTTACATGCTATAACACCACACCAGGACTTCCGTTACGTTATATTATTGTCATTGCTAAATGCCATTGAGTCAGTTCCGACTCATAGTGACTCTGTATAGGGTTTCCAAGGAGCAGGTAGTAATAGGTACCTCAAAATCAACGTGTCTAAACTGAACTAATCGCCCCTCCTAGCTCCTCTACACATATAAAACTTTACTCCTGTATTCTCTGACTTAACACCATCAAATCTTCTAAGCCCAAAACCCCAAAGAAAGCTAATCCCTAACTCAGTCTTACTGATTCTACCTCCAAAACACACTTCACTACCAACCTAAACTAAGACATCTTCATCTCTCCCTTAGAGATGTCTGGGCCCTCAGCTTCCCCTCCTACTAGTATACTATTCAGAAAAGCCATGTTGTTAAGAGCTGTCAAGTTGGCTCTGACCCATAGCAACCCTGTATAGGGTTTCCCAGGAGTGGCTGGTGAGTTGGAACCATCGACCTTGCAGTTCAAACCGACTTTGCAGTCCAGTGCATTAACCCACAGTGCCACACAAGTGATCTCTAAAATTCAGATCTGATTACATCACTCCCTGCTTAAAACCCTGATAATATTACTCCTTGCTTTTGGATAAAGTCCAAACTCTCTAGCTTTAGCCAAAATATCCTGAAGAATTGGCCCTTGCATACCTCTCCAACTTTACCTCTTATAATTCTTCTTGTAGTTTAGGATCCAATCATTTTGAACTATAGTATTTTACACAAATAACATGCACGTGATACTTTTTTGCTGCCGTCTCCTTCCCCACAAGGTATTTTTTAAACACATCATTGCTAATTTTTTATACTTTGTATAAATATGCAGAGCATATTTAAGAAAATATCTTGTGGGGAGGGCACAGTTATATATATATATATATATATATCACGTGCATTATTTTTGTAAAAATATAGTATAGGGCCTGTAGTACTTGTAGTTTCCCACTATTTTTTATTTATGTCTCAATGACTTTCCTTGTGTTGTTCTCTACTTAGAAAGGCTAATTCCCTCATAGATATAACCTTCCCTGGGAAGCTTTCCCTTACTTCCTGAGCTGGGTTAAGTGCCTCTTTTCTAGTATTCACTACTGCCCTGTACATACTATTGCATATAACACTCTATACTACAATGATCAGTTTACTTGTTTGTCTCATCCAAGCTAATTTATTATCTCTGTGAGAACAGAGTTGATATCATATTTGTTTTTGTATCCCAGTACTTAACATCTCAATGTAAACAAAACAAAAATCCTCACCACTGGACCAATAAACAACATTCTTATCGACAGAGAAAAGATTGAAGTTCTCAAGGACTTTCTTTTTCTTGGATCAACTATCAACATTCACAGAAGCAGCAGTCAAGAAATCAAACGATGTGTTGCATTATACAAATCTGCTGCACAAGAATTTTTTTTTTAAGTGTTGCAGAGCAGAGATGTCAGCTTGAGGACTAAGGTGCACCTGACCCAAACCATGGTATTTTCAATAACCTCATATGCATGTGAAAGCTGGACAGTGAATAAGGAAGACGTAGAAGGATTGATGCTTTTGAGTTATGGTGTTGGAGAATTTTGAAAGTGCCATGGGTTGCCAAAAGGACCAATAGATCCGTTTTGGAAGTGTTGTCAGAGTGCTCCTTGGAGGCCAAGATGGCCAAACCTCGTCTCTCATACTTTGGACATATTGTCAGGAATGACCAGTTGCTGGATAAGGACATAATGTTTGGTAAGGTGGAGGGTCAGAGAAAAGAAGGAAGACCCCCAACGAGATGGATTAGCCAAGTGGCAGCATCGATGGACTCAAGCGTGGCAACAGTCGTGAGGTTGGCCCAGGATCAGGCAGTGTTTCGTTCTGCTAGGCATAAGGTTGCTATGAGTCAGTACCGCCTCATTGGCTCCTAACAAAAACTTAGCCTATGGCTGGAAAACAGTAGATATGCAGTGAATATTTGTTTAAGAATGAATGAACAAACACTAACAAAATGTCTCTTTTAATCTTAATTTTTGTAGCTAGTTCGTAAAACATTTCCTCTTTTTTAAAACATACTGTTTCTTTAAAGTATAGTATACTTGTTTGTCATGCAACTAATCTTGATTGAATTTTGAATGTTCACCAACAAATTAAGATAATTTCTTGAATTGTACCATTCCTTAGAAATGGCTGATTCTACCCATTTCATTTCTTCTTGGTAACTTTGCCCTCAGAGTTTATTATCAGCAGTTTGGAGTACCATGTTATTGCACCGACATATCTTTTCTGATGATTTCTAAGGTCCTTTCAATTCCTATGGTTCATGTTTCACAGAATTGGCCATTTATATGGATTCCAGGTGTTGTATGGTATATGCTGTATGGTGTTAACTTTCCTCCAGGTTTCTCTCAAGTCATAAGAGTATGAAATGACTCATACTTAATCAATGGGAATAATACTATTGATTAGGTAAATTTGGGGCCAGGGACTGAGGGGAGTGATTGATGAGGAATAAAGTAAATTACGTAGCTCTTTGAACTGAAAAGGCAGCTAAGACTGAGCATTCTCAACAAAATTACTCTGATTATTACTTCAAAGTTGCAGCTTTAAAATTATTTTTAAATTATTGGTCCCCTGAGCCTGTCTAATAAAATAATAATAATAAAAAATTTCCATAGACTTTTTAATTTTTTTATTGTGAACTGAGTGATAGTATATATGGGAGAACCTTGGCTTTACACCATCGTTTCATAGCAATGATTACAATCTCCTCTGTGCATCATCATTCAACAGTATTTGCATTTCCATAGACTTTTATTAGAGGAATTTTAGTTTACAAAAAAAAAAACAACAACAACAACATGTGTACAAAAAGTCCAGAGGGATCCCACATTTCTCATTTCCCCCTGCACACTGTGTCTCTTAGTAGTAACATCTTGCATTCCATTTTGTGGTACATTTGTTATAATTAGTGGACCAATATTGCCACATTACTGTTAACTAAAGACCATATTTTATATTTGGGTTCAATCTTTGTATTGTACAGTCATAGGGAACCTTGGTGTAGTTCTGTAGAATGAACACTGGACAACAAGGTGGATTTGAGCTGCAAGGTCAGCAGTTCAAACTTACCAGCCACTCCTTGGAAATCATATTAGTCACTATGACTCAACGGCACTTAACAATTTAACAACATGGGGTTTGAAAAATGCATAATGCCCATATACATCATTACAATATCATACAAAATAGAGTCTATGTCCTTAAAGTGCCCTGTGCTCTACCTATTCATCCCTCCTCCATCCTCTAGATCCCCTGACAACCACTGATCCTTTCACTGTCTCTGTAATTTTGCTATTCTCACATGTCATATAGTTGGAATCATGCAGTATATAGCTTTTCAAAACTAGCTTCTGTCACTTAACAACATGCATTTAAGGTTCCTTCATATTTTTTCATGGTTTAATAACTCATTCCTTTTTTTTTGCTGAATAATAATTATATAGATGTATCACAATTTGTTTATAGAAAGACAACTTGGTTGCTCCCAGTTTTGGGTACTTAATAATGAGGCTGCTATAAACATTTATGTGCAGGTTTTTATGTTGACATGAGTTTTCATACCTAGAAGCATGCTTGTAACTTAGTAAGAAATGGCCAGACTGTATTCCAAAGTGGTTGTATTGTTGTTGTTATGTGCCGTGGAGTCGATTCCGACTCATAGCGACCCTGTACAGGATTTCCGAGGCTGTAAATCTTTACGGGAGCAGAAAGCCTCATCTTTCTCCCACGGAACAGCTGGTAGTTTCGAACTGCTGACCTTGCGGCTCACAGGCCGATTCGTAACCACTACACTACCAGAGTATAATTCTATACAATACAGAGTATAATTCTATACAAATAAGAGCTACATTGCTGTGCATACTTACCAACATTTGCTGTTGTCAGTGTTTTAAATTTTAGTCATCTTAACATGTGCATGAAGTCCTGGTGTCACGCTGTAGGATAAACACTATGCTGCTAACTGCAAGGTCGGTGATTCAAACCCACTAGCTGCTCCTCAGAAACCCTATACAGGGAAGTCCTGGTGTCACGCTGTAGGATAAACACTATGCTGCTAACTGCAAGGTCGGTGATTCAAACCCACTAGCTGCTCCTCAGAAACCCTATACAGGGTTGTTATGAGTCAGTACCTACTTAATGGCACGTTACAACAACAACAATAGGTGTATGTTGTTGTTGCTAAGTTCTTTTGAATTGATTGCAACCCATAGCGACCCTGTATGGAGTTTCCAAGGAGCAGCTGGTGAGCTTGAACTGCTGACCTTGCAGTTCAAATGGCTTTGCAGTCTGGTGCATTAACCCACAGTGCCACACCAGGACATCAATAGGTGTATAGTGCACATATAATTTTAATCATCAACCAAGCACTATTATAAGTTGTTGTTGTTGTTGTTGTTTTTGCCATCAAGTGGGTACTGACTCATAGCAACCCTATGCACAACAGAACGAAACACTGTCTGGTCCTGTGACAATCTCACAATTGTTGCTACATATGAGCCCATTGCTGCTTCCACTGTGCCAATTCATCTCATTGGGGGTCTTCCTCTTTCTCTAACCCTCCACTTTACCAAGCATGATATTCCTCTCCAGGGACTAATCTCTCCTGATAATATGTCTAATGTTTGGCCACCCTGGCTTCCAAGGAAGATTCTGGCTGCACTTCTTCCAACACAGATTGGTTTGTTCTTTTGGCAGTTATTGGTACTTTTAATATTCTCCTCCAACACCATAGCTCAATGCAACAATTCCTCTACTGTCTTCCTTATTTACTTTCACATGCTTATGAGTTTATTGAGAATATCACGGCTTGGGTCAGGTGCACCTTAGTCCTCAAGCTGACATCTTTGCTCTTCAACACTTTAAATAGGTCTTGTGCAGCAGATTTGTCTAATGCAATACTTCATTTGCTTTCTTGACTGCTACTTCCATGATTGTTGATGGCTGATCCAAGGAAAATGAAGTCTTTGACAACTTCAATCTTTTTTCCTTTATTGTGATGTTATTTAGTGGTCCAATGGAGAGTATTTTTGTTTTCTTTATGTTGAGGTGCAACCCATACCAAAGGCTGTGGGTTTTGATCTTCATCAGTAAGTGTTTTAAGTCCTCTTCGTTTTCAGCAAGCAAGGTTGTGTATTCTGCATATCGCAGGTTATTAATCCTGATGCCACGTTTTTCTACATATAGTACAGCTTCTTCGATTATTTGCTCAGCATACAGACTGAATAAGTATGGTGAAAGAATACAACCCTGGCACACACCTTTCCTAATTTTAAATCATTCAGTGTTCCCTTGTTCTGTTTAAACCTTGGCACACACCTTTCCTAATTTTAAACCATTCAGTGTTCCCTTAGTCTATATAAAGGTTCCTCATGAGTACAAGTATATGTTCAGGAATACTCATTCTCCATAATACTGTCCATAGCTTGTCATGATCCACACATAGTCAATAACACACAAGTAAACATCTTTCTGGTATTCCATGCTTTCAGTCAGGCAAGATCCATCTGACATCAGAAAAGATATCCCTTATTACACATCCTCTTCTGAATCCAGCTTGAACCTCTGGTAGTTCTCTGTAAATGTACTATTGCAGCCAATTACAAAATATCTTTAGCAAAACTGTACTTGTATGTGATATTAATTATATTGTCCAATGATTTCTGCATTCCTTTGGATTACCTCTGTTTGGAATGGGCACAAATCTGGACCTCTTCCAGTCAGTTGGCCAGGTAGCTGTCTACCAAATTTCTTGACATAAATGAGTGAGTGCCTCCAGTGCTGCATTAGTTTGTTGAAAGATTTCAATTCATATTCCATCAGTTCCCAGAGCCTTGCTCTTTGCCAATGCCTTCAATGCATCTCGAGCTTCTTCCATCAGGATCATTGACTATTGATCATATGCTACCTCTTGAAATGTTGAACATCCATAATTTCTTTCTGGTACAGTAATTTTGTGTATTCCTTCCATCTTCTCTTGATGCTTTCTACATCATTCAATATTTTGCCCATAGAATCCTTCAGCATTTCAAGTTGAGGCTTGACTTTTTTCTTCAGTTCTCTAAGCTTGAGGAATACTAACTGCGTTCTTCCCTTTTGGTTTTCTAACTCCAGGTCTTTGCACACTTTTTAAAATAATGTTTGGCTTTGTCTTCTTGAGCTGTCTTTTGAAATTTTTCTATTCAGCTCTTTCACTTCCTCATTTCTTTCATTTGCTTTAGTATCTCTACGTTGGACATCAAGTTTCAGTTGACTTACATATATTTAATCATGTAAACAACTCTATGAAGTAGTTACCATTATCCCATTTTACAGATGAGGAAACTGAGAAAGAGAAAGTAAGTCCCCCAAGTTCAAAAGCTATTCATAGCTGTCAGACACCATCTGCAGTAATTCAATTTTATCTAATACACATTTATTGAACACCTACACTATAATAGCTGACAGGTAGACAAAAATCACACATTTAAAGTAAGGATAAATCATAATGAACAGTGCCATGAGAGAACTGCTGAGGTGGAACAGACTTCCTTTCAGTTAGTTGGAAATAGAGAAAGTTTATTAAATAAAGGCCATGAATGGTGTGGGTATATCCATTTGGGTAATCTTGTTTGTATAAGGTGAAGTAAAAGAGACTGTTTTCGAGCATATAAAACTGGTACAGGAAGTTCCTGGATTATGAATGAGTTCTGTTCCTAAGTCTGTTTCTAGGTAAAATTTGTACATAAGTCTTAAGAGTTGGATACCATTTGTATCTAATATCAGTCTGTTTGTCTTGGTATATACTATTACTGTTAAGTGCCGTAGACTTGTTTCTGACTTATAGTCACCCTGTATAAGGTTTCCAAGGAACGACTGGTGAGTATGAACCACTGACTTTGTGGTTCAAACTGACCTTGCAGTCTAGTGCTATATCTGACAGTGCTACACCAGGGCTCCTAGTATATATTTTTGTTGTGGTTGTTGTTGTTAAGTGTTGTGGAGTTGGTTCTGACTCAAAACGATTTTACATAGGGTTTCCAAGGAGTGGCTGGTGAGCTTGAACCACTGACCTTGAGGGTTCAAATAGACCTTGCAGTCCAGCGCATTAACCGGCAACAACAACACACCAGAACTCCGTAAGAGTCTACTGATGGTGGTGGTTATGTGCTGTGAAGTCATTTCTGACTCATAGCCACCCTGTATAGGGTTTCTGAGGCAGTAAATCTTTACAGGAGCAGAAAGTCTCATCTTTCTCCCGCAGAACAGCTGGTAGTTTCAAACTGCTGACCTTGAGGTTAGCAGCCCGATTCCTTACCACTCCACTACCAGAGCTCCTTTAGAGTATACTAGGGGGCTTCAAAAAGTTTGTGGGGAAATTCCATTATTCCACAAACTTTGTGCAGCCCCTGGTATAGTGTACCTTTCTATGCATAAGAAGTCTTAAAGAAACACTTCCAGACACACTAAAACACCTTTAACATAATAAAACAGCAATAATAATAATGTTTTGATGTAGATCTCAAAGTAATGGCCATTTTTTGTTACAAACCTCCAATTTATAAGATCTTGGATGGGATTGATTCGTAACTAATAGGTCATTCCTAATTCATGGACTGCTTGTAATTCCTTTTTGAGTACAAAGATTACATTAGAAGGGGCAATCGATGCAGTATATTTCGCCTAAGATAAGGGTAAGAAGGAAATAAATATATGTAATTGTAGTTTGGAGCAAGAAAACAGAAAAATGACATTTGGGTAAACAAAGAAGGGTTAACAATTTGCTTTTCCTGTGCTCCCTCCCTCCTCTCTCCTCCCTCCCAACTCTCCCAGTCCTTTAGAGAATCAGTAACAACCTGCCCCTGGCACCACCTACCTACCTACCTAAATTCTCTGGACTGCAACTCAGACCCTTCTGATCAATGCTTTTAGACTACCTTCATATTCTAGCACCTCAAGCCTGAAACGTCCTTTTAGACTAATATGAGGAAGGAAAATGTGTTCTTGCAATTCAACACGGACTTGAATTCTATCAGAAAGCTTGTTCTGTCCATTTGTCATAAAATGACCTGGCCACACAGTCACAAAGCTCCTTCCCATCATGTTACCCTTTTAAGAGGCGGATCCCGCAGTGTCCTTTCCTCTCTCTAAGCCACCTCTACCCCCAGTCGGCTGGGCGGAGCTTCAAGCTAAAGCCCCAGAGCCGGTCTTGGCCGCTACAGATGCGAAGAGGACTGGAGCTGAGAAAAGCTGCATCTGCGGCAACATCCCTACAGAAGCTACGTGCCTCTCGGCTGCGACCCAGCTCGTGGTTCACGCCAGCCACTCCCCTCCCCCCCCTCACCTGGTGCTCACCTGGTGGAGGCCAGGGACCTGGCAAGCTCAAGGAGGGCGGGTGCTCTGGGCCCTTGGGAGCCGCGAAGTGTGAGCACCATGGGGCCGCCGCTCTCGACCCAGGTCTCCTACCGCGGTGCTTGTAGCGCTTCTCCGCTGCTGGCGTGGTGCTTCCTGCTGGCCCTGAGTTCGCACGCCCCCGGCTCCCGGGGGGCCGAGGCAGTGTGGACTGCTTACCTCAACGTGTCTTGGCGGGTTCCGCACACCGGAGTGAACCGCACCGTGTGGGAGCTGAGCGAAGAGGGCGTGTATGGACAAGACTCGCCTCTTGAGCCGGTGGCTGGGGTCCTGGTACCTCCCGACGGCCCCGGGGCACTCAACGCCTGCAACCCGCAGACGAATTTCACGGTGCCCACGGTCCCGGGGGACTGGGGAAGCACCGTTCAAGTGTCTTGGTTGGCCCTCATCCAGCGCGGCGGGGGCTGCACCTTTGCAGACAAAATCCATCTGGCTTACGAGAGAGGGGCGTCTGGAGCTGTCATCTTTAACTACCCAGGGACCCGCAATGAGGTCATCCCCATGTCTCACCCGGGTGAGTGCAGCTGCTAAATTGCACCCCTCCAAACCCCTGCCACAATCCGTTTCTCTTATTTTCCTCAGTGCCCTTCTCCACCATTCCCTTTGCTCCGAAGGAAAATGGGTGCCCTTTCCACCGTGTGGAGCAGGGTCTTCTTGTATCGCAATTTGGGTGGGAAAAAAACATTAGAATATTCTTTTCGGATGGAAAAAGAATAGAACAAACGAGGCGCTGACGCTGACAGATCGGAAAGAGGGAGAGTTTGAGCTCCGAGCGTCACCTTTCTCTGGCATTTCATATGAATGCCTTGTCTGTGTTTAAATGGTTGGTGGACATTGCCTTTGAAATGAATTGAGACACTGCCTGGAAAGCCCGTTCTCACTCTTTCCTACTAGACAATCTCAGGCTGTCAGCAGATTTTCCACTCCTCTGCTCCGTGTTCTCCCCTTGCTTCCTAGGTATCAGGTACAAAATTGTGTTACTGTGCCCTGTTAACCTCATTGCAGTTTTGGTGGAAACTTTGCTTAGCTCTTGAGCTCTTTTTTGCCTAGTGGTCTCAGGTACCAAGGGTTTGCTCTTATCAATGCTTTCATTTTCCTTTGAACAGTCTCATTTGGGTTATTGAGTTGCAAAACAGGTGATTACTGTGATTGAAAAAGAAGAGGTTTACTATGCATGAGGATAACAAAGGCCTAAACATGGGCGGTGGGGTGGGGGGAGTTGTCCTGATATTTCTTAAATTTATAGAGCTGTTCTGAGTTATTATTTTTCACCTTTAAGTTACCCTTCCAGAAATCTCCATCTTTTTGAGTAGGTATTTGTTTTATACATAGATATAGGATCTATAGAGATAAGACAATCTATATATGTGTGTAGCTATAGTTACTGTGAATAGATGTGTATGAGTGTGTATTA
>NW_006408677.1:4315556-4342409 GCF_000296735.1 Chrysochloris asiatica | reverse complement strand
AGTGGGAGTCAGATCTTGGTTCAAATTTCAGCTCTATTATTTACTAATCCTGTGACCTTGGACAACTTACTTTAAGTTTTTGAGTTTGGGTTCCTTCATCCATCATGTACCATGTAGGAATGAATAACAAGAATTACTCCTCACCAAAATCACAATAAAAAGGTAAAAAAAAAAAAAAAAAATTCCCCCACAGATTTGCCATGAGGATCAAATGAAATAGCACTGGTCAAGAGTTTAGGACAGAGCCCAGCACAGCATCTACTCTTAGTAATGATTAGCCAGTAGGATTAGCCCACAAGTATTACAGGAGGGATGAATCTGCTCATTTAACTATGGTAGGTTTTGTGTTTTGCTTTAAATAGTATGCCAACCTCTGCCTAAAAAACACTGCTATTGAGTGGTTAGGGGGCAAAATAGAAAGAGCACTGAACTGAAACTCAGAGATTTGAATTAGTTTAGTCTCTTAGCCTCTCCCACCTTTGTGACCTTCTAGTAGCTACTCATATGTCAAATAATAGTATAGATATATGGGATGGATGCCAAGTTGGCAGAGTGTACAGATACAAAAATGAACTAAGTGAACTCTAAGATCCCGTCCAGTACAAAAATGCTGTGGTTCTTAGATTTTATGTTGGTTAAAGGAACAACTATATCTTTCTTCATTGATAATTCATTGATTAGAATAAAATTACTTTTTGAAGGCTGATAAAAATGAAAATAAAGTATAGATAACTTTTGTAGGCTTAAAACTTCAATCAACTAAATGCAAAGGTTTGGCTTTGAGTCTTCTCTAAGAGATTCATTTACATAAATGATTTGCAATTAGAGTATTATTTAATTGGAGAGTTTCTACTTAGACAGTTTTCATTCCACTTCTGTTAAGGATATAGGCTTATCTGTATCTGGTTGTTTTAGGGAACAAAGAAATTATCTTTTGTTGAACTCCCACAATGTGCCAGACATTTCATATCCAGCTTATCTCTATTGACTTACTAGGAAAAACACAGGTATTGTAGTCAAGAGTAGGAATCAAACTCTGGATTTGCTACATAAGAACTTTGTGTCCTTGGTCAGATTATTTGACTTTTCTAAAGTCTTAAGTTTCCCCATTTGCAAAATGGAGGTAACATTGTTGTGATTATTGACAGTGATATTTGAAAACTACCTATTACAAAATAAACACACAATGTTTAGTTTACTATATAAATGCTAACTGGATACAAAAATTTAATATACAGTTTTAACTTACATTTATATTAAAAATTAATGTTGTTGTTGTTAAGTGCCTTTGAATCCATTCAACCCCTAGTGACCCGTATAGGGTTTTCAAGGAGAGACTGGAGAGCTTGAACTGCCGACCTTGAGGTTCAAACAACTTTGCAGTCCAGCATATACAGATTTAATATACATATATATATATGACTGTGTAACTGTCAAAGATATGGACACACTTGGAATCTAACCATGGCTGTCATGTTTCAGGAGAGTAGGTAAGACTAAAGCCATAAATATTGATCCCTTAATTAAAGTACAAGTCACAAAGATATTTTGACATTTTCAAAATATATTATTATCCAAGATGATGGCTATGGCAAAGTTTGAGGTTAGGCTAACTAGCTAAAAATAGCTAACCAATTACTTTAAGTAGGGAATCACATTTCTCCCTTGAACTGGAGGGAACTGCTTCTCAACACAGAACGAAAACTCACTTTGTTATTTCATCTACATGTGTTGCTGGATATTTGTAAAGTTTGTTTGTTTTGCTCATTCCTTAGAATAAGTCTAGAGTTCATTATAATCTCTCGTCAAAAACCAATCTTGAGTCATAATGGCAGAGAGTACTGGAGTTTAAGTGTTGATTAACTCAATATATATTACTGTGTTTTACTTTAAGTAAAAGACACGGGCCATCAAATATGAAAAAAAAAATTGCTGTCAAAATCTCTATTTGCCCATTCTCAAAGGGCGAATAGTTTTTGTTTGCGTTTGTGCTGAAGCATCAACTTTATTCATCCTGTCACAGTCCTGTGACCATGAAGACCCATTTATTTCAAATAAAAAAAACTAGCTGGTTTTCAGCAGTTGCTTTGAAAGTTTTATTTATTGGAGAAACTCCACTAATAACAATCAATTATAAAAATGAGGCTGTTATGATACGTTCCAAAATTTGACAAAAGATAACTAGTCTTGAATCAGCCTAGTAGTTTATTTCTATATTTTATTTTGGTTTCATTGCAACTGATATCTATTTATTAACAGCTTTCCTTACAATCTCAAGACTTTTTTTTTTTAAATCATATCTAGAAACCTGAAAGAAAATTAGATGGAAGTTTTAGTTTAAAGATTAATTACTGTTCATATTCTTTGTCTTAAATATGAAAATCAGATAAGAAGCCATCAAAACCTAGAGTAAGCACTAAAGCCATCTAAAATTTAGGATTGTCACGAAGAGACATGTTACACATGCTTTTGTAATTGCGTAACAAGCCATTCAGCTTTCTCCAAGCAGATCGGCCTGAGCTTTGCCTGTCTTCTAATTGAGCACAACCCACGGGTTGAAGTTGTGTGTACCTGTGCAGTTTTCCTTGAGTGAACATGTGCAGGCATGAATTTATTGAAAGACTGCTGTGGAGTTACAACTTTCATGATCCATGACACTTTTACAAGAACTTCAAACATATGCAAAGGTCTGCAAAAAAAAAAAACGTGAGGGAATCAAACAGTTCAAATTAATGATTTGGTGATCCACAGAGGCATACAGTTTGATATATAATTGGTTGATTGTATATATTGTTGAAAGAAAATAGAGCATATTAGTTAAGATGTTGGACACTGTCGTTAACTGTTTGTAAAATCTTAGATCAATTATTTTACTTCTCTAAGTCTCAGTTTTTCCTCTAAATGATAGGTATAATAATAAACTTTCCTCATAAAGTTGCTGGGATATAAATGAGATTGCAAATAAAGTGTTTAGCACAATGCCTGGTATAGAGGAGCTGTTATTTTTTTATTACAGTTTCGTGATAGTTAAATGTATTTTAGAAAATGAAAATGAAATGTATGTTTTGAGGGCATAGTTTGAAATTGAATAGAGTACTTAAAGGTCACAGTATCTATAATCCTTACTTTAAAACTTTACGTATAGAACTATAGGGAGAGTAGACTGAATTCTTGACTAGAAAATGGTCTTTTGGCTCTCCTACCTTTGTCATTGTTTTCTTTTCTCAAATAACTGCTCCCCCCTCAAGCTATCAATCTTCTCTCTATTCACAAAGGATTTTGGAAATATTTTTTGTGGCTTTGTGTGTTAGGTGTTAGGCTTCTAACCTCAAACTCACTAGCAGTTTCTTTTCTGTATTTTTGTTGTTGTTGTTGTGTTGTTTTTTACAGTCTCAGAAACCTTATCTTGGGTCACTTTGAGTCAAAATCTTGGTTTTTCCTTTAATCACTTCTCAATCCTTTCACATTTAAATTTGGTTGTAGTTTTTCTTGAAAGTTGACTCTGAAAAGAACATTCTTTAGTAAAGTGATGAGTACAAAAGAGGTGGAATAGGATTGGGTGGTGATGTTTTTACCAGTCTCCAAACTGTTGCTAAATGTATCCTTCTTGATGTCTGCAATATTTGACACTAAAGGCCACCCCTTCTTGGAAACTCTTTCCCACCTCAATCCCTTGCACTCTCTTCCTTCTCCTTTTGCCTTTTAACTTAATTTCTGTTATTTTATTAATTAATTTACCTAACATCCCTTTTCCTTGCCTATAAACTCATACCCTTAACAGTCCACTTCTAATAAGTAATTTCCATGTCCACTTGATACTATTTTAAATCTTCTCAAATGTCCCTTTGTCCCTTGCAACTGTTATTGAGTTCCTGTATTTTCTCATGGAGCAAATACCTTAGCCTCTGGATTGGTCTCCCTGTCTCCAGTCTTCTCCCTCCACATTGCCACTAGAACATTGCTTTGACCACACACATGTTGTTGTTGTTATGTGCCGTGGATTCGGTTCAGACTCATAGAAACCCTGTGCAGGGTTTCTAAGGCTGCAAATCTGTATGGGAACAGAAAGCCTCATTTTTCACCTGCGAAACAGCTGGTAGTATCGGACTGCTGACCTTGAGGTTAGCTGCCCAATTCGTAACCACTACACTACCAGACCTCCTTTGCTTATAAGTCCATTACTTTCAAAGTATAGACTGCATGTCTCAGCATGATCTACAAGACTCTTAATAATCTGGTCCCAACCTACTTCTCTCATGGTATTGTTGTTGTTGTTATTAGGTGCAGTCAAGTTGGTTCTGATTCAAGTTTTCAAGAGGAAGTTTAGTTTCTGAGTGAAAGGGAGAAGGTAGAATCCCCACTGAATAGTTTTCATCTAGTATAGATGTGGCTGGTGAAAGGACATGGGGATTCTTGTGATTCAACAGTGAGTAATTGTTATCATAACTTATTGTGATTGCCACAACTGTAAAGGTAGAAGTTTTATAGCATAAAGGAGGGCATTGTTAATGTTACATTCCAGGAACAGAGGACCCAAGGACCATCAAGGGAAAAGAGCATGAGCAGAACATGGGACCCTATCCAGAGAAGCAGTGACACCAGAAATGGAGGCAGAGATTAAAGCATGGAGAGATAGAGCCCCTGAGGACTCTAGACTCATGGGGGGAAAAAAAGGCTGTGTGCTGGTGGCCAGGAGGCAGGCTTGCAGAATGTGCCCTTTGGTTGTTTAAATTATATTCCTGAGTGTTTTTGTGTACACTTAAAAAAACAAACAAACACATAACTGGAGGGAATAGAAGCAAATACTGTTAAATGCTGATGCATGGAGGGGATTATAATCATTGTAATGAAACAAAATACAATAGGATGAGTGCAAAACTGATGCTCTCCCATGTAAACTATCACTCTCACTCAATTCACAATAAAAAAAAAGCTTTTTTGTTGTTTGTTTGTTTACAGGATAGTAAACACTCAGAGACTTTTCTTAACTGTGACCTTTTGGAAGCAAATCTCTAGGCCATTCTTCTGGGTTACCTCTGAATGGGTTCAAACTTCCAATCTTTCTGATGGTAGTTAACCACATAACTGTTGTACCATACAAGGACTTTTAAACACTCTGCAGCTAATCTCTAAGCTTTCCCTTTGCTTGTACTTCTGCTTTAGCCTACATATCCGTTCCTTCCCAGTCCTGCTGATCAGAAGCCCATTCATCCTTCAAAACCCAACAAAAATGCCTCCTCATCTTTGCAAATTAATTCTTTTTATCTTCCCACCACAGCCCACATCCAAAAGAAAGTAATCTTTTCTCTTTTTCTCCTTCGCTTACAGAATTCTCTGCATTTTGCTCGAAGTATTTGTGTACATATTTCACCTTCCTACTGGAAGCTCTGGTAGCGTAGTGGTTACGAATCGGGCTGTGAGCCTTAAGGTCAGCAGTTTGAAACTACCAGCTGTTCCGCGGGAGAAAGATGAGGCTTTTTGCTCCCGTAAAGATTTGCAGCCTCGGAAACCCTGTACAGGGTCGCTATGGGTTGGTACCGACTCGACGGCACTTAACAACGACAACTGGATTGCAGTTACTTTAATATTTTTTTCAATTTTCACCTTTCCTGTAGGAACCTTTACACTATATTCTAGAAATGCATCTTGAATTGTCTTGAACACCCAGGAGCTCTAATGTCAGAAAAGTAGCTACACCTGTTGTTAGGTGTTGGCAAATTGGTTCTAACTCATAGTGACACTATGAACAATGGAGTTAAAACCTACCCAGTCCTGCACCATTCTTGACATTATTATATTTGAGCCCATTGTTGCTGCCACTTTGTCAATCCATCAGGTTGGATGTCTTGCTCTTTTTCACTGCTCCTCCACTTTACCAAATTTAATGTCCTCCAGGGACTGGTCCCTCCTGACAACATGTCCAAAGTATGTGATACAAAGTTTCACCATCCTCACTTTTAAGGAACATTCTTGCTGTACATTCTCCAACATATATTTGTTTGTTCTTCTGGCAGTCAATGATTCTTTCAGTATTCTTAGCCATAATTCAAATGCATCAATTCTTCCAGGGTCTTCTTTATTCACGGTCTGCCTTTGACATGCGTATGAGACAATTGAAAATAACATTAATTGAGTCAGGAGCACATTAGTCTTCAAAGTGACCTCTTTGCTCTTTAACACTTTGATAAGGTCTTTAGTAGCATATTTGCCCAATGCAGTATGTTGTTTGATTTCTTCACAGCTATTTCCATGAGCATTGATTGTGGATCCAAACAAAATGAAGTCTTTGACAACTTTAAATTTTTTTCCATTTATGATTGTTCCAGTTCTGAGGATTTTCATTTCTTTACATTGAGTTGTAATCCATACTGAAGGCTGTAGTCATTGATCTTCATCAGTAAGTATTTAAAGAACTCTTTGCTTTCAGCATGCAAAGTTGTGTCATCTGCCATCACAGGTTGTCAATGAGTCTTCCTCCAATCCTGATGGCACGCTCTTCATATGTTCCATTTTCTCAGATTATTTGCTTAGCATACAGATTGAATAAGTATGTTGAAAGGAGATAACGTTGATGCATATCGTTCCTGATTTTAAACCATCAGTATCCCCTTGTTCTGTTCTAATTATTGCCTTTTGGTCTAAGTACAGGTTACTCATGAGCACAATTAAGTGTTCTGGAATACATGTTCTGGAATAGCTGTTCTTTGCAATGTTATTCATAGTTTGTTATGATCCACACACATCTTTGTGGTATTCTCATCTTTCAGCCAAGATTCATCTAATGACAACAGTGATATCCCTTTTTCACCTCCTCTTTTGAATCTAGTTTGAATTTCTGAAAGCTCCTTGTCTATGTACTTTTTAACTATTTTTAAATTATCTTTAGCAAATTTTTATGTGCATATGTTGTTTGATTGCCAAAAGAACCAATAGATCTGTTTTGGAAGAAGTGCAGCCAGAGTGCTCCTTGGAGGCCAGGATGGCTAAGCTTCGCTCTCCTACTTTGGACATGTAGTCCGGAGGAAACAATCGTTGGAGAAGGATGTCATGCTGGGTAGGGTGGAGGGTCAGAGAAAAAGAGGAAGACCTCCAACGAGATGGATAGGCCAGGTGGCATCATTGATGGACTCGGGGGTGGCAGCGGTGGTGAGGTTGGCCCAGGATCGAGCATTGTTTCGTTCTGCTGTGCATGGGGTCGCTATGAGTCGGTTCCGACTCGATGGCACCTGACAACAACAACAACATGTTGTTTGATGATTTCCACATTCCATTGGGTCACCTTTCTTAGGAATATGCACAAATATGGATCTCTTCCAATCAGTTGGACAGGTAGCTGTCTCCCAAATGTCTTGGCATAGACTAATGAGCATCTCCAGATCTACATCAATTTGTTGAAACATTTCAATTTGTATTCTATCGATTCTTGGGACCTTGTTTTTCACCAATGCTTTCGGTTCCACTTGGAATTCTTCCTTCAATACCATCAGTCCTAGATCATATGGTACCTCTTGAAATGACTGAACATCTACCAATTCTTTTTGGTACATTGACGCTGCATATTCTATCCATCTATTTTTGATGTGTCCTACATTATTCAGTATTTTGTCCATGGAATCCATCAGTATTGCAAGTCAAGGCTTGATTTTTTTTCTTCATTCTTTCAACTTGAAAAGTGCTGAGCATGTTCTGTTTTGGTTTTCTAACTCCAGGTCTGCACATTTCATTGTAATACTGGACTTTGTCTTCTTTAGCTATACTTTGACATTTTTGATTGAGCTCTTTTACTTCATGATTTCTTCCAGTCACTTTAGCTTCCTTACAAACATCAGTTTGGTCTTTTTTTCTTTCCTGTCTTTTTATTGACATTTTGCTTTCTTCATGGATGACATTCTTGATGTCATACCACAATTGCTCTGATCTTTGGACATGAGTCTGTAGTGCATCAAATCTGTTCTTGAAGTGGTCTCTAAATCTATGTGGGGTGTACTTAAGATCATATTTTGGCTATCATGAACTTGTTTTCTTCTTTTTCAGTTTCAGCCTGAACTTACATATGATCAAGTTCCACAGTTGGCACTTTTCTTGTTTTGGCTGATAATATTGAGCTTCTCCATTTCTCTTTGCTTCATATTTTTGATGTTTAAAAGCTATTTATACTAGAATTCAATTTATACCTTTAAATAACATGGTGTGTTTTTTTTTTTTATTGAACATAGGAGGAGGCTTCAAAAAGTTTGTGAAAACTATCTTTTCATTCCATTTTCCATGAACATTTTTTTTAAAAAAACACTTTTTGTTGTGAATTAGGAGAAGGTTTACAGTCAAGGTCATTAGCTTTACATTCACCAAATTTTACACTTGGTTTTATCTCGATGATTACAATTCCCTACCTGCAACAACAGTTACCCTGCTTCCTTCTGGTGGCATATACCATATACATCTTAATTTCACAAATGAGCAAAGCAAAAATGTTTGATGTACACTTACAAAACAAAAATATATATTCATTTAAATGTCCGAAGGGCACATTCTGCCAGCCAGCCTCCTGTCCACAGGCACACAGCCTTTCTCATCCCATGGACTAGAACCCGCAACTGCTTAATCTCTCCATGCCACCAACTCTGTCATCATCTCTGCTGTCACTGTTTTTCTAGGTAGGGATCTCATACTCCACTCACTTTCTTCCTTCTCGATGATTCTGGTATTGAAATGAAAGATTAACTACTCCCCCTTTAAGTTACACATCTTCTACAATTACAGTTGTGACTATCACAACTAATCCTGCTAACAATTACTAAAAATTGAGTCATAAAATCCTATCACTGTCATTCCCCCACACTCTTTCATCAGATCCTTCTTGAAAAGAGAAAAATGTATTCAGTGGAGATTCTAACTTATCCCCCTGCCCCCTTCATTCTGAAACTAAGCACATTAATGAAAGCTTGTAAGCCAGCCACTTTATAGCCCCACATTTTTGATAGCCAATGTCTACATTTCTCTTCCCTATCAACACTGAGGAAACAAAGTTGTTTTCTGTTGGAAATTTTGAATCACTGCATTCATAAGCAAAAGTCTAGTTCATCAAATGGTAGCAATTTGCACTTGTTCACAATACCAAACATCTTTATCTTCCTCAGGTTGAGTTCTGGTGAACTAGCCATGAAAACTAGGTCAAATGGGTACTAACCGCAAGTTTGGGAGTTCACATACACCTCCCTGCACTTGAGACCAACTGGCCACATCACTCTCAGCCCTAGCCCACAGGAGTTAGGTCAGTGCTCATGGTCTCAGGAGTTCACACATCTTCCTATACTTCAAACCAGCCAAGCTTCCTCTTCTCTCTCTCATCTCAAGGTCAATGGGTGCCAATGGAACATGGTCAAACTCAGCCCATGTCTTCATTGCTACACTTTTCCCACTTCTATTCACAAGTAGACCCAGGTGGTTACCAGGGAGCATACTAAACTGCTTGTGAGTTTCCTTTACATTTTATTCCTGTTGTTGTTGTTGTTAAGTGCCATTGAGTCGGTTCCGACCCATAGCGACCCTGTATAGGGTTTCCAAGGGTGTAAATCTTTACGGGAGTAGAAAGCCTCATCTTTCTCCCGCGGAGCGGCTGGTAGTTTCGAACTGCTGACCTTAAGGTTCGCAGCCCGATTCGTAACCACTACGCTACCAGAGCTCCTTAGAAGGGGGTTTTTCCCTGATGGGCTGACTTTTTTTTTTTTTTTTTTCCTTTGTGCCTCCAAAGCATACAGCTTGCTTGAAATTCAAACAGCCAAACAGTCCGGTTTTTTTACTGCAGTTTTTCTGCAGGTGTTTCTTTCAATAAAAATCTAATGTTCTCCAGGAGTTTGGGGTTGGTCTGCATGTCTTTTCAAGTAGGAATGTCCTCACACAGAATGTCCCAGCTCTGGGTGGGGCTCAGGATTCTACCTAAGGCCTGATACTCTACAAAGGCTTAACAAGAAACCTATTTCCCTGGGCAAATTATAACTCTCCTTTTAGCAAACTCTCCTTTCAGCAAAGCTGAAGGCGGGCTTACAAGCTTTTTGTCATCATAATTCTCAATATTCATTTCTATCACATATAAATGTCTATTTTACAAAAGTAGGCATGGGAAACCAATATCCACAAGACAGTCAAACACATTTTTCCCTTCTTTTACCCATTCAGCCTATGTCTCAAAACATTATCTACTCACAGAACACTGTTGTTCCAAGGTTGTGTTTACTCTGTCCCATTTAGACTATACACACCTCCCAAAGTCTTCCCCTATCTTAATTGTTCTTTTGTTACCGTCCCTCTTCTTGTTTGTGTATTGCCTTCTCCCTCCTTGTATGTTGCCATGCCTGTCCCCACAGGCTACCATCTAGCCAGTGAATTATTCTCCCCTCCCTCCAACCCCTGATAACCATCCAAGATAGTTTCCTTTGGTATGGAAACCTTTTCTTAAGCTTTCACAGTAATGATTTCATACCATATTTGTCCTTTTGTGATTGACTAATTTCACTCAGCATAATGTCCTGGAGGTTCAAACCATGTTATGAGGTGTTTTGAATATTCACCATTATTCTTCAAGGTTGCATAGTATTCCACTGTGTGTATGGACCAAAGTTTATCTGTTCTTCCACTGATGGACACTTAGGTTGTTTCCATCTTTTTGCTATTGTGAATAGTGCTATGATGAACATTGTTGTTGTTGTTAAGTGCCATCGAGTCGGTTCCGACCCATAGCGACCCTGTACAGGGTTTCCGAGGGTGTAAATCTTTACGGGAGTAGAAAGCCTCATCTTTCTCCCGCAGAGCAGCTGGTAGTTTCGAACTGCTGACCTTAAGGTTCACAGCCTGAGGAAGCATATATCTATTCGTGTCCTGGCTTATATTTCTTGTAGATATATACCAAGTGGAAGAATTGCTGGGTCATAAGGTATTTCTATTTCCAACTTTCTGAGGAAGTTTGAACCATTTTACAGACCCACCAGCAATGTAGGAGGGTACTAGACTCTCTACACCCTTGTGTTTGAACCATTTTACAAACCCACCAGCAATGTAGGAGGGTACTAGACTCTCTACACCCTTGTGTTTGAACCATTTTACAAACCCACCAGCAATGTAGGAGGGTACTAGACTCTCTACACCCTTGCCAATATTTGTTGTTTTATGGTTTTGTTTTGTTTTTTAACTTTGCTATTAATGTTAGTGTGAGATGACATCTCATTGTTATTTTGATTTGCATCTCTCTTATAGCTAACGATTGTGAACATTTCTTCATATATTTTGTTGCTTGCCTAGATGTCTTCCTTGGTGAAGTGTATGTTCATGTCCTGTGCCCATTTTTTTAATGTTTTATTGTGAATTATGTGATAGTTTACATGGGAGAACATTAGTTTTACATTCATCCTACCATAGATTGTTTCATTGCTATTGTTGCAATCCCTCCATACATCATCAACCAACCAAAGGGTATACACTACAAGCCTGCCCCCCGATCGTCAACACACAGCCCCTCTCCCTTAATTGAATTGTTGATCTTTTTCTTGTACAGGTGCTATAAATTTTAGATATGGGTCATTTATCTGATATGGCATTGCAAAAAATTTTTTTCTAGGGATGTGGGCTCCCTTTTTACTCTTTTGGTGAAATCTTTTGATGCACATAAGTTTCTAACTTTGAAGGTCTCCGTAAATTTTTTTAAGCCCCCTCATGTTGTTATATGTGAACCTTCAAAACATAAAATATAAACCTTTAAAAAATGTATACGAGTATAGCTCAATCAGAAAATATATTTTCTAAGCATGAAAAACATTTTATTCTAAGTCTCTGGAAGATGTGTGTTATCACATGCAGAATGTCACAATCAATCTCTGCTCACAGTATTAAATGGAAGAAAGAGAGTAAAGCATACCAGAGATGTTTACTAAGTTATTTCCTAATTATAAAATTAAGCATGCACCTTAAAGAACTTGGAAAACACAGAGTATAAAATGGAAAATAAAAATTATCAATAATTCTGCCATACAGTGATGTTGTTGTTAAGTGCCACTGAGTTGGTTCCAACTCATAGTGACCCAGTATAGGGTTTCCAAGAAGTGGCTGGTGGATTTGAACCACCGACCTTGCTTTTCAAACTGACCTTGCAGTCCATTGCTTATCCTACAGTGCCACACCAAGACTCCATACATTGATAGCATCACTAATATTTTAGTATACTTCTTTCTTACCTTTTTCTCTGCATAGGTATAGTCTTGTTTCCTACTTTAATCATATGGTTATTCTTCTCATGAATATTAATGAAAATGCAGAAAAATTAAAAGAAGGAATAAAAATTTATTAATGTAATCATTTTAGCATTTTGATGTGTTTTCACTGTCTTCTTTTGCTCTGCATATATTTTTTTAAATTGTAAGCACATTGAATATACAGTTTTGTGTCCTGTTTTTTTTATTATAAGCATTTTTCCTTATCATTAAACATAGAAAATGAGTGTGCTTTGTAGTTGAGGTGTGGCCTTTGACTCTGGGATATTGAGTGTCTGGGTCATGGGGAAGGATGTGAATTGGGGCACTTTAATTAAACAAAAATATGCTCCACAGAGGTTTATGATTTTTACATAATGCCTTGTTAATGCCTATGCATGGAAAAAGAAAAGAAAGTATACAAAATTGTAGTGGTGCTAGGAGTCTTTATGGGATGCTGTAGGATAATCACTGGACTGCTAACAGAAAGGTTGGCAGTTCAAACTCACCAGCTGCTCCTTGGAAATCGTATTTTACAGAGTCACTATAAGTTGGAACCAACTTAAAGGTACTTAACAACAACAGCACTGTACATTAGAATTATTAGTATTTTTTATTTTCCATGTTATACTCTGTTTTCCAAGCATTTATACAAGATGCCTTTTTTTTTTTTTAAGTTGTATTTTAGTTTCTTTTCTCTCACAATAGTCATTTAGGTGATCTTTTATCACAATTGGAGTTTGCATATGGTTTTCCTGTTGCTTTGATTAGGTAGCAACTCCTTGAATAAAATGGCTTTTCTTTTATCATGATCCACTGAACTATAAACCACCATTGTGATTTTCTCTGGAGTTTATTTTATCAGGGAGAGGTATCACAAATATAGTCTACGGATGCACACATTTTGTATATGTAAATTTCATTGAACTACAACATACTTGTCAAAAAAGTACATAAATCCTAAGTGGATTTTCACAAAGTGAACATACCTATGGTAACCAGCACCTAGACCAAGAAACAGAACAGTTGCAGAACTCCAGAAGCCCCCGCTTGCACCCTAAGATGACAAATTGTTGATGCAACACAGTGGCTACCTTTTGCTCCTTGTGCAGCGTGTTATGGGAGTTCAGTCACTCACAAAAACAGTCACTGTACTAGTACCATGTTATTGTGGTGATACTCAACTCCCTTGGGAGTTAATACCAAGCATGGAACACATACACTTTTTTGATGCAATTCTGAAGCCAATTCAGAGTTACCACATTTTGCTGTTAACACCACCCACTTTGGAGTGCTATGGGCCAGAGCACAAGGGCTCTTTGTTATTATGCCATTTCCTGTTCTGTCTTTTTCTCTTTGAGCATGCTTTTATGCCTGCTTGCTTGTCTTTCTGTATACCATGGTGTTTGATTACTGCTTTAATTTGCCCATAAACTTAATAGCAGTATTCCAGAAGAAAATTTGGTAATTGATGCTAAGCTATGGGCAACTTGATTGAGGTACTTTGGTTCAGAATCTAGTGCTGATTTACTTTAAAAAATACTTTAGTGCTCAACTTAGGAAAAAATCATTGGTTTTGAGTTGTTGTTGTTGTTGTTGTTGTTGTTGTTAGGTGCCATTGAGTTGATACCAACTCATAGCGACCTTATGCACAGTAGAACGAAACACCGCCCGATCCTGGGCCAACCTCACTATCATTGCCACACTTGAGCCCATTGATGCTGCCACTTGGCCAATCCATCTCGCTGGGGCTCTTCCTGTTTTTCTCTGACCCTCCACCCTACCAAACATGATATCCTTCTCCAGCGACTGGTCCCTCCCGACAATATGTCCGAAGTATGGGAGACAAAGTTTGGCCATCCTGGCCTCCAAAGAGCACTCTGGCTGTACTTCTTCCAACACAGATCTGTTGGTTCTTTTGGCAGCCCATGGCACTTTCAATATTCTCCTCCAATACCATAACTCCAAAGCATCAATTCTTATACGATCTTCCCTATTCACTGTCCAGCCATGATGACAGCAACATGTAAGGCACCACAGTATGGAAAACTGACAGACAAGTGGTGAAAAAATGTCTTAGTTTTTGAAAATAAGCCAAAGTTAACATTGGTAATGTTTTATTGGTGGAATTGTAAGTGATTATTTTTCATCTCATTATTCTTTTTCTATAGTTTCTGATTTGAAGAAAAAAAATGAATGAATATGTTTTACTTTTGTAACCATAAAAATCAGTTATTAAAAAAATGTTCCAATAGTACTGCTAAATCCTAAGGAAAACATTAATAATGTCACTATAGGAACAGTGTGAGCAAAGCATACCTGGTTTTCCAAATGATCTGCGTACTATTTGATTTTGAAAAGAATTTATTTGGCCTTTTGAATGTATTTAACTCATATTATTATTACTGTGATACTTTCTTTTTAACACTAATTGGTTTCTTCATACATAAAATTAATATTAAACACTGAAAGAACTTATAGACTGACTTTTCCAGCTTTAAAATGGAATGTTTCTCTTTTATTACCCTTTTGCATTACTATTTTATTTTCTGTGTATCTCCTCACACCCACACACATACATGTGACTTTTATTTGTATATTTGTTTTGTCCCCATAAGAAGCCTACTTATCTTTACTGTTGTTAGCTTCCATGGAGTCTACTCTGACCCATGATAACTTTATTTATGTACAACAGAAATAAATATTGCTACAGTGCAGTGAATTACTTCATATGGCTCTTCTATCCATAGTATTTGTAATTACTACTAAACAACTTTTTTATTCCTCATGGGTCTGGGTAAGAGAAGGTGGGAGAAGATGCTGATAGCATAATATGATTCAGTTATGAATTATTGTTAATGGAGATAATTGCAATGATAAAAACTTGGAAATCGAATGAGGGGCTTGGTCAGTTTTGCCATCCTGCTGAGTTTTCAGTGAGCCATCTCAGAAGCAGGAAGAGTATCTCACTACCATCTAGAATGAAGAGTCAGAATTGGAGTGTATCCTTTGGACTCAGAAATCTATGTGTGTTGAACCTCCTCTACCAAGGAGACAAGGCTGTAACATCAGAGGAGCAGTAGCAGCAGAATCAAGAGTCAGAGCACAAGGCAGAGACATGGGCTTCATTTCAAACCCATGGAGCAAGTGCTTACAGGAAGGAAGCTAGTTTGTGGAGGAGAGTATCTCCAACCACTTAAAAGGGGAGTAGGTTTGCTGACCCAGGGAGCTAGAGTTGTGTGCCTTAGGTAGAGACTTATACTGTAATGAAGTGCCCTTTGGGCATTTACTTTATTGTTGTTGTTAAGTGCCATCTGATTGGTTCCAACTCACAGCAACCCTGTATAGGGTTTCTGAGGAGTGGCTGGTGAGGTTGAACCACCACCGCTGTGGTTCAAACTGACACTGCAGTCCAGTGCTTATCCTGCTGGGCATTTATTATTGTTGCTGTTGTTCGGTGCCATCGAGTCAATACAGACTCATGGTGATCCTATGCACAACTAAACAGAACTCTGCCTGGTCCTTGGCCAACTTCACAATCATTGCTACATTTGAGCCCATCGCTGCTGCTACTGTGCCAATCCATCTCGCTGGGGGGGGGGGGGGTCTTCCTTTTTTCTCCATGTTTATTTAACCAAACAAAATATCCTTCTCCAGGGACTGCTCCCTCCTGACAGTATGTCCAAAATATGAGAGATAAAGTCTGGCCACCCTGGCTTCCAGGAAGCATGCTAACTCTAGTTCTTCCAACACAGATTAATTTGTTCTTTTGGCAATCCATGGTACTTTTAATATTTTCCTCCAACACCTTAGCTCAAGTGCAACAATTCTGCTATGGTCTTCCTTATTCACTGTCCAACTTTCGCATGCACATGAGGTTATTGAAATACCTTGGCTTGGGTCAGGTGCACCTTAGTCCTCAAACTGACATCTTTGCTCTTCAACACTTTAAAGAGACCTTATGCAGCACATTTGCCTAATGCAATACATCGTTTGATTTCTTGCTTTTTGCTTCCCTAAGTGTTCTTGGTTGATGCAAGAAAAATGAAGTCTTTGACAACTTCAGTCTTTTCTTCATTTATATGGATGTTGGTCCAATGGTCAGGAGTTTTGTTTCCTTTACATTGAAATGCAACTCATACCGAAGGCTGTGGTCTTTTATCTTTATCAGTAAGTATTTTGAGTCCTCTTCACTTTCAGCAAGTAAGGTTGTATCATCTGCATATCACAGGTTGTTAATGAATCTTCCTCAAATCCTGATGCCAGGTTTTTCTTAATATAATCCAGCTTTTCTGATTATTTGCTCAGTATACAGATTGAATAAGTATGGTGAAAGAATACAACCCTGGCACACACCTTTCCTGATTTTAAACCATTTAGTGTTCCCTTGTTCTATTCAATCAAGTGCCTCTTTGGCAGTTCCTTCCTCACAAGGACAATTAAGTGTTCCAGAATACTTATTCTCCTCAATGCTTCCATAGTTTGCCATGCTCCACACAATCAAATGCATTTGCATAGTTAATAAAGCTCAGATGAACATCTTTCTGATATTCTCTGATTTGCTTTCAGCCAAGATCCATCTGCCATCAGCATTGATATCCCTCATTCCATGTCCTCTTCTGAATCCAGCTTGAATACCTGGAAATTCTCTGCCAATCTATGGTTACAGCCATTTTTTAAATTATCTTTAGTGAAATTTTATTTGCATGGGATATCAATAATATTGTCTGATGATTTCTGCTTTCCATTGAGTCACCTCTCTTTGGAATGGTCACAAATATGGGTATCTTCCAGTCAGTTGGCCAGGTAGTGTGTCTTCCAAATTTATTGGCATTGATGAGTGAGTGCTTCCAGTGATGTATCAGTTTATTTAAAGATTTCAATTTGTATTTCATCAATTCCCAGTGCCTTGTTCTTTGCTAATGCCTTCAATGCACCTTGGACTTCTTCCTTCAGTATCATTGGCTATTGATCATATGCTACCTCTTGAAATGGGTTATCATCAAACATCTCTTTTTGGTACAGTGGCTCTGTGTATTCCTTCCATCTTCTTTTAATGCTTTCTGCATCATTCTATATTTTGTTCATAGAATCCTTCAATATTTCAATTCAAGGCTTGAATTTTTTTCTTCAGTTCCCTCAGCTTGAGGAATTCTGAGCATGTTCTTCCCTTTTGGTTTTCTAACTCCAGGTCTTTGCACATTTGGTTATAATATTTGACAGTCTTCTCAAGCTGCCTTTTGAAATTTTCTATTAAGCTCTTTTACCTCCTCGTTTATTTCATTTTCTTTAGCGTCTCTATGCTGGAGAGCAAGTTTCAGTCTCTTCTGACATCTTTTTTGGTCTTTCCCTTCTTTCTTGTCTTCTTAATGACCTTTTGCTTTCTTCCTCTATAATGTTCTTCATGTCATCCCACAATTCTTCTAGTCTTCAGTCATTAGTGTCTAATGCATCAAATCTGTTCTTGAGATGATCTCTAAATTCAGGTGGGGTATGTTCAAGGTCATATTTTTGGTTCTCATGGATTTGTTTTAATTTTCTTCAGCTTCAACCTGAGCTTATATATGAGCAAATTGATGATCTGTTCCACCATCTGCCCCTGGCCTAGTTTTTGCTGATGATATGGAGCTTTTCCACTGTCTCTTTTCACAAATGTAGTCAATTTGATTTCTGTGTATTTCATCTGATGATGTGTATATTGGTCTTTTATGTTGTTTAAAAAAGGTATTTGCAGTGAAGATGTCATTGGTCTTGCAAAATTCTGCCATGCGATCTCCAGCATCATTTCAAACCCCAAGGTCATATTTTCCAACAGCTGGTCCTTCCTCTTTTGTTTCCAACCTTTCCATTCCAATCACCAATCGATACATCTTAATTGAATGTTTGATCAATTTCAGACCAAAGACTTTGGTTATGTTTTTCAATTTCATCCTCGGTGGCTTTAGTGATTGGTGTGTAAATATGAATAATAGTTGTATGGAAATTATCCTATCACAAACAGCTTGTACCTCAAGACAGATCTTGATATGTTCTTTTTGATGATGAATGTTTTGCTATTCCTCCTCAATTTATCATTCCTGGCATAGTAAACCATTATGATTTTCAGATTCAAAATGGCCAGTTCCAGTTTATTTCAGCTCACTAATGCCTAGGATATCAATGTTTATGTGTTCCATTTCATTTTTTGACAATTTCCAATTTTCCTAGATTCATACTTCGTGCATTCCATGTTCTGATTAATGGATGTTTACAGCTGTTTCTCTTCATTTTAAATTGTGTCCCATCAGCAAATGAAGGTCCCAAAGGCTTTAGTCCATTTACAGCATCATGGTTAACTCTACTTTGAGGAAGCAGCTCTCCCCGAGTCATATTTTGAGTGCCTTCCAACCTGAGGGGCTCATCATCTGGCACTATATCTGATAGTATTCTGGTGTTCTTCATCATGTTTCAATATTCAGTATTCTGTTGCTGACAGTGTTCCACTGTTATTCATAAGGTTTTCAGTGACTGAATATTCGGAAGTAGTCAGTCCATCTTTCCTTCTTGCTAGTATGAAAGCTCAGCTGAAACCTCTCCACCTTGGGTGACCCTCCTGGTATTTAAAATACCCGTGGCATAGCTTCCAGCATCACAGCAACCGAAAGTCACCACAGTACAACAAACTGACAGACAAGTGGGGGGGGGGCATTTATAAGCAGCCCTGAAAAAGCTCTGTAACACGGCCTAAGCAGAGCGGAGAACAGGCAAAGAGGTCTAATGCCAGAGAGGGGCCTGCCTGTGGGTCTGGCTGAGAAGAGGCTGTCCTGATGGGGAAACCTGTATCCTGAGCATTTCTGATCCTGCATTGTAACCTGTTTACTTTCTTAATAAGCCCATACCATGAATATTGTCTGTGAGTTCTGTGTGGCCATTGCAATGAATTTCCTCAAACCCAGCTGAGAAGTAGAGAGTGCTATGGGAGGGATGGTTGGTGTCTGTATTGGTGAAGTTTGAAGGGTGGAGGCAGTTCTGACCTCAGACTCATAAGAATCAGTTTTGGGCAGTTGGTAAGTTTGGTTCTCCTCCTCCCACTTTGTAAAGTTAGACACCTCCTCCATGCCCTATTTTCACAGTTGTTTAGTTCTGCATCATGCTTACAATCACTGACATATTTCAGTCCTCCTTTGCAGCTGTTGTGTCAATCCATCTTACTGATGGTCTTCCTCTCCTTCATTGGCCCTTTACTTCACCACAAATGATCTCCTCCTTCAGTAATTGATCCCTCTTGATAGTGTGACAAAGGCAAGAGAGTTGTATGTTGTTCTGTTGTAATTTATATTGTTTTCACTGGCTAATTTTTTGTAGTAGTAAGCCTTTGTCTCTAGTCTGGAAGCTCCTCAGAAACCTACCCACCATACATGACCCTGCTGGTATTTGAAATATCAGTGGCATAGCTTCCAGCATCACAGCAACACACAAGTCATCACAGTAGGACAAACTGACAGATGGGTGGTGGACTTACCCTCATTATCCGTCTTCATTGTCACTTTTAAGAGTAGTGCTAAATGTAATACTTTAGTATGAAAAAGTCAATATATTGGTAGTTGTTACCCATGAGATACTGGATTCATCTGATGACAAAACAAAACAAAACAAAAAAAGAAAAAAACCTTTGTCTTTCTAATAAAGAAAATACATTTTTTATTAGGTTAAGAGTAGAGAGGAGTCATGGGGTTCTTATTTTATACATCATTAATGATATTCAGAATATGAAAGCTCAGTGAAACTTCCATTTAACATAGCATTAAAACTGAATTACTTATTTTTAATTAGCAATTTCCTTAAAATGATATTCAGCTATTTAAAAAACACCAGTTGGTAGCTTGCAAAAGAAGTTGGCAGATTCAGGGGTTACTGCTTTACCACTTCTTTTCTTCTTAGGACACATTTTATGTCTTCACCCCTTCCTCCACCTTTCATAGCTTTGTTCTTCCTTAGATAATTTTTGCATACACTCTCTTGAAGTCTCTTCTTCCTTTTCAAAACTGTTGTTTCCTTCTATATGATTCCACTTTTGAAGTAAAATTAAACATAACAAACTAGTACACTCAGACACTAACAACCTTGAATGTGTTCATAACCCACTCCTATAATCTCCACAAAAATCTTTAAGCCATGTAATTCTCGATTATGCATTTTCCTAAATGTATGTTTGTTTTGTTTTAAATATTTCAATTATATTGCCATCTGAAAAGTTTTATTACAAATATGATGTAAGCTACACTATGGGCTAAATAATAACATATTTGCATTTGAGTTTTTAGTCCTATCTGTGGGCCAATTTGGGAACTTAAGCAATTGCTTAGTAACATTGTTGTTGTTAGGTGCCATCAAGTCGGTACCGACTCATAGCGACCCTATGCCCAACAGAACAAAACACTGCCCAGTCCTGGGACAACCTCACAATTGCTGATACACTTGAGCCTATTGGTGTTGCCACTGTGTCAATCCATCTCACTTTACCAAACATGATATCATTCTCCAGTGACTGGTCCCTCCTGAAAATATGTCCAAAATATGATAGGTGAAGTCTGGCCATCTGGCCACTCATTGCTGACGTAAGGTGGATCTTGGCTGAAAGCAGAGAGAATACCAGAAAGATGTTTACTTGTGCTTTATTGACTATGCAGAATCTTTGGATTATGTGGATCATGACAAACTATGGACAACATTGCGAAGTATGAGTATTTTGGAACACTTAATTATGCTCATGAGGAACCTGTACATAGACCAAGAGGCAGTTGTTGGAACAGAACAAGGGAACAACAAATCATTTAAAATTAGGAAAGGTGTGCAACAGGGTTGTATTCTTTCACCGTACTTACTCAGTTAGTAACATTACTATGGAAAAATGTATTATCTGTAGTTCCAAAAAACTGACCCACAAGTGACCTTTTAAAAATAATCCATTGGGGTTTCAGTTGTGGTTATTGCTCATAATGATGCCTCCATAAAGTAGAATTTATTATATTTTTCTCAATCATGCTGGTTAGAGTTTTTCTGTTTACTCAGTTGCATTGTAATATTAACCAAGGCTCCCTACCTCACGTCCTCCATGTGTTTTGCCTTGAGGACTCTGCTTTTTTTTTTTTTTTCCTTATCTATGATGATCTAAGAATTTATCTGAGAGTAAAGTTAAACAGGGATCTATTTTAATAACATTTTAATATTTTATTAAAAGTATAAAAACATGTCTTTATTTTGATTTTTGGCTTTGTCAATAGATTTTCAAGTAGATACACCTTTTCTTACTTTAGAGGAATTCAACAGTCATTTGAATCAATTCTAGAAAGGTATAGGTATGAATATGAGTGAGATCTTATATATCGTAACCTTTGATGAACCATCTCTAACATTTGTTTGTTGTTGTTGTTAAGTGCTGTCGAGTCAATTCTGACCCATAGCGACCCTGTATAGGGTTTCTGAGGAGCAGATGGTGAGCTTGAACTGCCAACCTTGCAGTTCAAATGGCTTTGCAGTCTGGCGCGTTAACCCACAGTGCCACACCAGGACTCCATTTCTAACATAGTTGCTAAATATTTTGAGTTTAAGTCCAATTCTTGTTTTCTACCATCATCATTTAATTATGACAAGAGGACAGGGTATGTAAGAGAGTCTGAAGCTGACCAATGCAAGAGCACCAGTCACTTCCCTTGCCCCAACTCCCAGCCCTCACTGTTTTTGTTACTTCTGTGCCTTTTGGTTGAACTGATAAACAAGAAAAAAGACTTAATACTACCTTGAGTAATTGTGATGGTGTCACAACGGCAAGGTTGGCAGTTCAAACCTATCAGTTCCTATCAAAAACCCTACACAGGGCCGATATGAATCGCAACCAACTTGACAGGCACACAACAACGTAACTAAAGGAAACCGATTACCCTTTGATGGTAAGGAAAGCTATTAGAATTCTCTTTTTATTGCAATCTGTCGTACCAAAGGTGAATGTTCTATTTGGAATTGGGAGGCAGCATATTACAATAGGGAATCCTTGAATCAGACTAGTTGGTTTGAATCCTAACGAATAAATATGTGATCTTGGGCAAATTGTTAACCTGAACTTTATGTATTTCACTTACAAAAACAGATAAAAATGCCCAATTCTTATGATGTTGTAAATACAATACCTGACATGTTGTGGTCACTTGGTAAATGTTAGTTCCCTTGAGCTTTTTCTTTGTTTTTAATAATATTTTGTTTTCAGACTGCAGAACGTAGTAGAATTCTTCAATTTCATCATCACTAGCTTCAATGGTTGGTGCATAAATCTGAATAATAGTGGTATAATCTGGTCGTCCTTGTTCTTGTTAAGTGCCATCAGGTCGGTTCTGACTCATAGCGACCATGTATTGGGTTTTCAAGGAGCAACTGGGGAATTTGAACCACCATTCTTGCAGTTCAAACAGACTTGCAGTCAGTCCAGTGCTTATTCTACAGTGCCACATGTATGGAAGTAAAAAAGCTGTGACATTCACAGTGCAGTTTTTCTGGGCAGTCCCTGAAAAATTCAGGATATGTCACATGATTAAGAAACTGATAAAACTTTCTTGTTGATCTTCTCGCCTCTGCATTTACATTTTGTTGTAATTAAGTGCTCTAGAGTTAGTTCCAACTCATAGTGACCCTGTATAGGGTTTCCTAGGAGCAGCTGGTGAGTTTAAACCACCCACCTTTCGTTTAGCAGCCCATTGCTTATCCTACAGTACCAAACCAGGATGCCATTTCCATTTGAAGTATTGGAAAAACTTTAAAATCAAGGTATTAAGCTCTCACTTCCGGTGTCGGTGGCAATGGAGAAAGTCAGGTAGGGAAATCTCCGTGCTAGAGAGGGACTGAGATCTCACACAAAAAACACTCACAGAACAACTCCAGAGCTCTGGATCTACCATAAAGTCCAGGACATCAGTTTTCCGCACTCACAAGTGAAAAAAATCATGATATTAAGGAAAATACTGCGAGTTAGCAATCAGGAGACAGGACTCTCTCAGTGGTTACTCTTCCCTGGCAGAGTTTAGAGGGTGGGGCTACAGCCATTCCTGCTCAGTGAACCTGCTCGAAAAGCAGCGTAGAGACACTTGCATAAAAAGGCCTGGGAGACTCTACACATTTCTCCTGCATCTTTCCTGGAGCACCTTCTTTGCTCAGCCAGGATGCCATCAGGTGGGTGGATGTGCACCCCCAAAAAATAGCCCTGATGCCTCAGTTCCCACACAGTACAGAAAGAGGGAGCTTGGCGGCCACTAATGACCTCAGCCAAGGAGACACAGCCCTGAGATTGATTTGAGCTAGACCCTTGGTGGCTGCGTGCCTTGGAGTCGGTTCCGACTCCAGGAGACCCTGTGTGGGGTTTCCGAGGCTGTGGGTCTTTGCGGGAGCAGAGCACCTTGCCTTTCTCCTGCAGAGCGGCTGATGGTTTCGAGCTGCTGACTTTGCGGTTTGCGGCCCCATTTTTGGCCGCTGCACTACCTGGACTCCGTGTGCAGGACCCTTATAATACAATCTGTAAAATCCCAACATAAAAGGACTCAACCATCTCAAGAATTGTGCTGTGCACATGTACACATAACTGACCTTCAGAGACAAAACTAGTGGACAATATTTCTCCCATTAACTTCTCAGTATCAACCTGTGCACCTCTAGTATAATGACTAGAGAAGGGGCCTGAGCAAGCCCCTGCAGGTGGCTTCTACCTTGCACACACACTGACTGTGTAGCTCAGGACAGTTGACCACAGCTTCATTTATGTTCCAAAGTGGTGGTATTTGTCTCTGCATTTATATTATTTCTGCTTTTGGTCCTTTTGATCACACATCTTTCCTGGAGGTGGGAGCCTTTTCTCTCTACATTACCCAAGAATAGAGAGTAAGCATGGCCATATAGCCAAGCTATAAGCATATCTCATTATATACCACCACTGAGACAAGAGCCAAAAACACCTGCTAAGCATTACATGTGAAAAGGGAAGCCTATCTCATGATCATATTCACCAGAAGACTTCCAGTAAGCTTAATAACAAACAACAATCATCCAATTAAACTTTAAAAACAAAAACATAACTACCAGTAATGACGAATAAAAAACAACAAATGATATCAAAACACGTCCAAAAACAGAAGAGAGTAGCTGAAACAAATGAGCCGGAGACAGAAAAGGGCTTTCTAGAAGAGGAAGAGCAGGTTTGGGATATGCCTGAGAAAGAATTCTGAAGAATGATATGGAAACAAATTCAAATACTCTGAAAAGTGGGGGAGGACAACAAGGAAGAAGTCAGGAAAGTACTACAGGAGCAATCAAATAAGATTGATACAGCATTGGAAACAATTCAAAACCTGTAAAAGAGGTCCAGATGATCAATAATAAGATATCAGAAATGGACAATACACTGAAAGGGGAAAGGAGCAGAATAGAAGAGATGGAAGCCAAAACTAGCGAGCTGGAAGACAAATCTCTCAATACTGCTAAGATAGAAGAGCAAGCAGAAAAAAGGGTAAATAAATCTGAAGAGATCCTATGATTCATGCTGGCTAACATGAAGAGGAACAACTTAACAGGAAGAATCAGAGAAATCCACAGAGGAGATAGTTGAAGAGCTTCTGGAAGAAAATTTTCCTAACATGCTGAAAGATTAGAAGATAAACATTCAAGAAGCTGAACATACCCCAGGAAGGATAGACCCCAAAAGAAAGTCACCAAGACATATAATAATCAAGCTCTCCAAAATCAAAGACAAGTAGAGAATACTAAAATCAACCAGGGAGAAGAGAAATGTCAATTTTAAAGGCAAGCAAATCAGATTAAGCTTTGACTATTCAGAACAAACCATGCAGGCAAGAAGGCAATGGGGAGACATATACAAAATCCTACAAGAAAAAAAACTGCCAACCAAGAATTGTGTACCCAGCAAAATCATCAATCAAATATGATGGTGCAATCAAGACATTCCACGATAAACAGAATCTGAGAGATTTTATCAAAACCAACCCATCACTTCACTGAAAACCTACAAAAACAGAAAACAACCAGAGATTGACAGGCATGGCAACACCACCTGAAACTCAGTCAATGGATAGCAGAGTCCAGAACAGAACAAGGCTACAACAATGAGCTCAAGGGAACTGGGAGGTCAACGAAAGATCAAAATTATATCAATGTCAAAGAAGGGACAAATGGAGCAGCAGAGATCCAGGTGGTGAGCATGCCAGGTAAATTACAGGATGCAATGGATTCTCTTAAAGGTAGAGAAAATTTAGTAGACTACAAGGTAACCCCAAAGAATGTAAATACTTCACAACTTACTATGAAAATGAACTTCCAAGCAGAATAAGCAAACATGAAAACTAAGAACAAACAGACAAGAAATAGCACAAAAAGCACAAACCCAACACAAGAAGGCATGCAGAACAAAAGAACAAACAGCACTACCAAAAAAGTAACATAATGGCAGTAATTAACTCATACCTATCAATAATTACATTGAATGCCAGTGGGTTGAATGCACCAGTGAAGAGATACAGAGTGGCAGAATGGATAAGGAAACAGGACCCTTCAATATGCTGCCTGCAAGAGACACACCTTACACAAAGACAAAAACAGACTAAAAGTTAAAGGATGGAAAAAAATTTACCAAGCTAACTGCAACAATAAACTAGCAGGAATGGAAATACTAATCTCTGACAAAGTAAACTTCAAGATAAAAAGCAGCATAAGAGACAAAGAAGGACACTATCTCATGATCTAAGGGTCAATTGAGCAAGACGACATAACCATAATGAATATCTATGCTCCCAGTGAAAGAACACCAAAATATATGAAGCAAACCTTTCTAGAATTCAAGAAAGAAATAGAAAAATCTACAACCATAGTAGGATATTTTAATACGCCACTTTCAAAAAGGGACAGAACAACCAGAAAGAACCTTGACAAAGTTACAGAGGAACTAAACAACACAATCAACCAACTTGACCTCATAGATGTATACAAAGCATTCAATCCAACAGCAGCACAATATACATTATTCTCTAGTGCGCATGGATCATTTTCCAGAATTGACCATGTGTTAACTCACAAAGCAAGCCTCCATAAATTTACAAACATCAAAATTCTACAGAGCATCTTCTCAGACCACAATGCTATAAAACTAGAAATCAACAATAAGAAGACCAAGGAAATAAAGTTGAATACGTGGAGACTGAACAACATCCTGCTGAAAAGCGACTGGGTAAAAGAAGAAGGTAAACATGAATTCACAAAGTTCCTAGAAACAAACAAGAATGAAAACACAACATACCAAAATCTTTGGGACACGGCGAAAGCAGTGCTGAGAGGACAATTTATTGAGACAAATGCACACATCTAAAAAGAAGAAATAACCAAAATTAACACATTAATCCAGCATCTCCAACAATTGGAAGCAGATCAGCAGAGGGAACCTATAGTACCAAAAGAAAGGAAATAATAAAGATAAGAGCAGAAATAAACAAGATGGAAATTGAAAAACTATAGAAAGAATCAACAGGGCAAAAAGCTGGTTTGTTGAAAGGATTCATAAAATTGACAAACCATTGGCAAAACTAAC
>NW_006408677.1:4299064-4310236 GCF_000296735.1 Chrysochloris asiatica | reverse complement strand
CAAATTGCCCATCAATTGAAGAATGGATAAACAAACTGTGATTCATGCACACAATGGAATACTATGCTACCTTGAAGAACAACAAGGAAGCTGCAAATCATAGCATAACAAGGACATTATGCTGAGTGAAATTAGTCAGTCACAAAAGGAGAAATACTGCAATAAGACCATTATTGTAAAGAACTGAGAAAAAGAACCCACCCAAAAGGGGGGTAAATCTATATATATATATATATATATAATTGCTGAACACCGGGATGTATGGGCTGAGAGAAGGGGAGGGAGGGAGGGGAAGAAAGAGCACAGGGTAGGGAATAGACATAGGAGAGCCTGGGTGCTGGGGGAGGGGGGAGTTGCGGCAATACACAAGAAGGGGGAGGGAAAAAGAAGAAGTTGGATGGGAGAAAGGTTGGCAGGTTCGCATGGGTTAGATGGGACAGAGCTAAATGATGATGTATCCACAACTTTGGAATAACAGGGCTTCAGGATACAGGGATAGAGGCATGACCTGAAAGGTGAATAATGTTAGGATGCTTGGCTGTCTTTTGTATCTTGGTTTCCCTTTGCCTACCAATGTGAAATAGACACTTGAGGCAGGGAAGGGGGGAATAGCCACAAACATCACAACAGAGATCATGTAAGCCCAGGGGGGGAAAAAAAAGATATTAAGCTCTCCTCTGAAATGGAGATGATCTTAAATCGTAAACCAAAAAGTATTCCCTGAATTCGTTTTAAAACCAAACAATAGCTAAACTAGTAAAGAATGTCTGTCTTTAGCATTATATATACATATTTTAGGAACTATCTATATAGGATCAAAGTAATAACAGTAACTTGGAATATAAGCTAGGAACATTAAGGGGTAATCAGTTTATGTTAAGATAGAAAAACAAGTCAGAAAATGAGGGTGAGAATGGTTACCCAACTCAAGGACTGTAATCAATGTCACTAAATTATACATGTAGAAACAGCTAAATTGGTGTATGGTTTGCTGTGTATATTCTCAAAACCTTTTTAAACTTTAATGCATCATTTTCTAAACTTATTTATCAATAGAATGTTTTTTCCTCACCAAACACTTAACATTTAGCATATAATTTGGGTAACGTTGACTGCCTTGAACTTCTCCTCCCCTTGTCTCTCTGTTTTTCCTCGACTAGCCTTATAGTTTAACTGTATCAAGGTTTTGTCAATGTCAAGGAGTGACTAAACCAATATAATTACCTCACTATGATAACAACAGTATGTTTTCAACTGTGCTGACAAGCATTTAGCTATATTGCTTTGCATTAATATTGTACCTTTTATATCAAGTTAATATGACTTCGAGCTCTGGTAGCGTAGTGGTTACAAATCGGGCTGCAAACTTTAAGGTCGAAACTACCAGCTGTTCCACGGGAGAAAGATGAGGCTTTCTGCTCCCATAAAGATTTACAGCCTTGGAAAACCTGTTCAGGGTCGCTATGGGTTGGAACCTACTCGACAGCACTTAACAACAACAACAATATGACTTCGAAGTGTAGATCTACAGGCTAGATTTATTATCTCTATTGACATTCAGAAGCAATTTATTATGAAAGGATAAAAACACAAGTGAGATAGGTTCATGTTTGTCCTTAAAACTAATGCATAGGCCTTAGTACAGAAGATTGCTATTGAAATATGTACTGCAAGTAGAAATTTAATGTAATTAGCTAGTGTTATTGTTGTTAAATGCTGTTGATTCGGTTCCAACTTATAGTGACCCTGTATAGGGTTTCTGAGGAGCAGCTAGTGGGTTTCAACTGCTGACCTTGTGGTTCACAGTCCAGTGCTGAGATATTCTACTATCTGACTGGATCAAGAGTCCAGTCAGATAGTAGAATATGTTTATTTGTGACTTTTATATATTATATGACACCAAGATTCATGTAGAGTTATACCAAATTCTCTTTTCTCTAATTTGCATACCTGACAGGCTACTAACTAGTTTGGACTTTTGACACTTTTACACCCTTTGGCTCTTGTGACTAGGTTAAAATTAATACTCTAGTTCTTCATATAATGATGTTCCTGAGTTTAATGATAAATCATATTTCTAACCTCATTCCCCATAAAGGACCCTGGTGGCACAATGGTTTTAAGTTTTCCACTGCTAACTGGAAGGTTGGCAGTTTCAAACCCACCCATTGGCTCTGCAGGAGTAAGAACTGGTGATCTGTTCCCTTAAAAGTTACAGTCAAGGAAACTGTGTGGGGGCAGTTCTACTTGTTACATGAGGTTACTATGAGTCAAAATTGACTTGCCTGCAAGATCAGTTTGAACCTCAAGGTCGGTGGTTTAAGCTCACCAGCTTCTCCTTGGAAACTATATACAGGGTTGCTGTGAGTTGGAACTGACTCGATGGCACTTAACAACAGCAATAACAACAACCCCTCCCGACACACACACACATTCATATACATTATAAGCTATATCTAATTGAAATTCTTCCTGAAAAGCTTGAATGTCCCTCTATGCCCAGCACTTTGTTGGGTGTTGTTGTAAGAAGAGAAGAATGGCAGGAAGTAGATAGAAAGATAATCATATACTCTTTTCATTATGTTGTTATTATTGTTAAGTGCCATCGAGTTGGTTCCAACCCATAGTGACCCTGTATAGGGTTTCCAAAGAGCAGCTGGTAAGTTTGAACCACCAGCCTTGCAGCTCAAGCCAACTTTGCAGTCTAGCGCATTAACCTACAGGATTCCCTTTTTATTATAGTGAGCTCATATTTTCAGTTTCTATTACATTTTGGGGAGTCCTGGTGTGACACTGTAGGATAAAGCACTGGACCCCAAGGTCGGGTTGCACCACATATGGATGGTTCAAATTTATCAGCTGCTCCTTGGAAACCCTATACAGGGTCGATATGAGTCAGAAACAACTCTACAGCACTTAACAACAAACAGCTTTGCCATTTTTGAGGTTTTTGCTAATAATAATATTTTAGTCTGACACTCAAAAATACCAATTTAGCTAGGGCTTTCAGATCTACACAAAATGACACTGTCTAGAGTTTGGTAAAATTTAAGGTACAGAGTGCATATTTTTTCCATTCATTGTTGTACTAGCTTGACTAGTCTGACAGGTTGAGGGTGAAGTGACAAATGGTAAAGGTCATGTACCAATTTCACTGAAAATCTAAACTATTGTTTGGTCTGGGCCCATTTTTTTCTCCCCTGGATACAGTATTCAGTGAGATTCCTCTTCTGAGATGCCACATTTCAGAAAAATAGAACTGATAAATACAAGGACAAAAGAATTGCCATAATTTCTAATGTTTATTTGTACAGATTTCCCTTCCTTGTAACCCCTGGTTTTCTGTTTACCCTTATCTACCCTGCAACAATCTTTGTAATTTAAAAATACTGTTGTATGTATCTTGATGGAGTCTTTTGCAAATAGTTAACCTGCTTGGCTGAAAGGTTGGCAAAGGCCGAGTGATATCCTTCTAAAAAATCAACCATTGAAAATCATATGGAACACACAGTACTACTCCAACACACACGGGGTTGCCAGGAGTCAGAATCAACTCAAGGGCAACTAATATGTGTGTATAGATACATATGTGTGTGTATACATAAATATATATGTATGTGTGTGTATACATAAATATATATGTATATATATGTGTGTGTGTGTATGTGTATATACGTGTATGTGGGGGGTTGTTGTTATTGTTGTTGTTGTTAAGTGCCATTGAGTTGGTTCTGATTCATAGTGACCCTGTGTAGGGTTTCCAAGGAGCAGCTGGTGAGGTTAAACCGCCGACCTTGAGGTTCAAACTGACCTTGCTGGCAAATCTATTTTGATGCATAGCAACCTCGTGTAACAAGTAGAACTGCCCCCACATAGTTTTCTTGACTGACACTTTTAAGGGGGCAGATCACCAGTTCTCACTCCTGCAGAGCCAATGGGTGGGCTCGAAACTGTCAACCTTCCAGTTAGCAGTGGAGAACTTAACCATTGTGCCACCGGGGCTCCTTTATGGAGAATGAGGTTGGAAATCTTATTTATCATTAAAGTCAGGAAGAGCATTATATGAAGAGCTAGAGTATTAATAACATAATAATATAAATGTATTTTGTTGTTGTTTTTAAGTGCCATAGAGTCAGATCTGACTCATAGCAACCCTGTGTAGGGTTACACACAAACACATGGAGGCTTCAGAACGTTCATGGAAATATGGAATGAAAAGTTAGTGGAATTTTTCCAGGAACATTTTTGAAGGCTCCTCATATTATAAGTGTAGTGCTGTAGAACAAGCACCAGCCTGCTAACAGCAAGGTTAGCAGTTAACACCCACCAACTGATCCTCAGAAACCCTATATGGGTCTGTATGAGTTGGAATCAACTTGATGGCACATAACAACAAAAACATATATATGTATAGGTACATGTGCAATTACTGACTAGAAAGGACTATATCTTGATAGTAGTTAGAGGAGGTCGGGTTAAAGTGCTCATCTGCTAACCAAAAAGTTGATGGTTCAAGTCCACCAACCACTCCATTGGAGAAAGATGTGGAAGTCTGGCAACTCTATGGGGAAGTTTTACTTTGTCTTTTAGAGTTGCTTTGAGTCGTAATTGACTCCACGGCAATGGGTTCAGTTCTGGCTAGTCAGTAATTGCTTCATCTTGTACTATCAATCTTTTATCAGATTCTGAATAGCTCTAGATAGTGCACAGTTTATTATCACAAGGGGTGGAATACATTAATGCTATGAAATTTACTGACTAGCATTCTTCCAGAAAACATTAATAAATAGCAATGACAAATGTCAAATCTGGTTTCTAGAGACCTTACCACCCCAAAACAAAAACTACGACAATAGAAAACTTTAGCCTATATATATATTTGCAATAACAGAATGCCCTATTAATTAAGTAACATACATAATACAACTTTTTCATGACCTTGAAACACCATGTTTTATCATGTTCTCTAGTATCAGCTCAAATTCAAGGTTGTGCAGAGTCTCAGTCTGTTTGCACTACTTCAGAGCTTCTTTTTCATGCGCTCTGAACCTGTTCAGAAGTGCTCACACTATCACCCTCCTGGTGAACTAGGATGACTGTAGTCTAACTTGGACTTGAGGCTAAAATGGCATTTGTTCTAGCACCTGAATGTAAGTCTGAAACTGAGGTGTAGCCAAGCCCTAGTCAGAGGGAGTTTACTGCCACCATGAATGCAGCTCTGACAGTGTGGTCATTTCAGTTGGTCAGCACTGTGGCAGTATGCTGGAGCTCTGGTAGTGTAGTGATTACAAGTTGGGCTGTTAACAACAAGGTCTACCAGCCATTTCGTGGGAGAAAGATGAGGCTTTCTGCTCCTATAAAGACTTACAGCCTTGGAAATCCTATGCAGGGTCACTCTGAGTGGGAACTGACTCCACAGCACATCACCACCACCACCATACAGTAGGGTTGGTGTTTAACTTTTTATCTCTATGTCCTTGCTATGCCCTGTCTAGATATGCCTTCTTTGAATATATGTTTGTTTGTTATTAAATAAAGGGGTTCCTGAAAATGTTCCAATGTTTTCATGGTTTTCCTCTTTTTCAGAGGTATATGTGATACAGATTTTGATAAAAATGTAAAATTTGCTGTATTATTTTATCTCTTGCTATGCACAAAATTGCCACAAACTTAGCACATTTGTCTTGTCATTTCTGGAAGTCAAGATTCCTGGTGTGGCTTAGCTGGGTCCTCTACTCTGGGTTTCATCAGATTTAAATTAAGGTTTCAACTAGGCTGGTTCTCAACTAGAGACTTGACTAGGGAAGAATCTGCTTCCAAGCTCACACAGGTTGCTGGCAGAATTTGTTTCCTTGCTGTTGTAGGACTGGGGAGCCAAAGTTCTTGATGACTGGAGGCCAAATGCCAACCACAGCTCAAAGAATAACTACGCTCTTAGAGGATCTCCACAATTTAGAGAGGCTACCTGCCATTTCTAAGGAGCTCTGGTAGCGTAGTGGTTACGAATCGGGCTGTGAACCTTAAGGCCGGAAGTTCAAAACTACCAGCTGCTCCGCGGGAGAAAGATGAGGCGTTCTGCTCCCATAAAGATTTACAGCCTCGGAAACCCTGTACAGGGTCGCTATGGGTCGGAACCGACTCGATGGCACTTAACAACAACAACAACCTGCCATTTCTATATGATATCCATAGTTTCTTGCCCCATAGGCTTCCCCAACATGGCCACTTACCTTCATCAATTTAGTAAGGAGAGTCTTAGGTAATTCTCCATAATCATGAACGTGACGTCCATTCCCTTTGAACATGCTGTTGGTTCGAAGGAAGTCATAAGTGTCACCCACACTCAAGGAGAGAATACTTCACAAAAGTATGAACACCAGTCAGTGGACATCATGGGTGAGGGGGGAAATGTACCTTAGAATCTGTCCACTACAATTGTCTTTAAAGGATGAATTTGTTTTCAGATTGAATCGAGATTCAAATTATCACTAACTATAGCATATGAATTACATTCATCGGACATTTATTTGGCAAATATGTGCCAGACATACTTACTGCTAAACACTGTAAAGCTTTCATCTTTAACTTTAAGGGGTTCATAGTTTAGTGAGGGACAAGTAAATGAGATAATTTTAAGGAAAGTCTACTAGATGGTGTTAAGGCAGGACATCTAACTAAGGATATTCAGAATCTTAAAGAAGGAGCTTGAACTTTATTCTGTACATGAAATGAACCTCCTTATGGGTCTTTAGCAAAGAAAGCAATATGAGCATTTTTCCATTTTTGAGAAACTTCTCTGGTAGCTATTAGAATTAATTGGAGGGCTAAAATTGATAGCTTTGACAACAGGTAAGAGGTTGTTACCGTGATTTAGGGGAAAATTATGGTGAAAATGGGAGACTAATGGTCTTGTTTCTAATGTGGCTAATTTTCAGACTACTTTTCATTGAAGTACATTATGTACTGATAAAAACAAAATTATTATAGTCATAGAGTTTTCTATGGATGATGAAGATTTGGTATTCATCTGCATCAAGGGACTAGACCACTGTGTTGAAATTCCTTAGCTTTAACATCATTCAAACTATACTCCAGTGCTTCAAATTGGTTCACCCACTTTGGACCCTCTGCTGAGAATTTGTATTTCCATTACAGATATACTGAATTAAAATCTACATTTTAGCAAGAGCCCTAGGTGATTCTTAAGTGTTTAGTCCTGCTTTAATCAAACTCTAGCCCAATGTTTCTCAAAATATGGGACACAGACTCCTTGCAGCAACATAACCTACAGTGTTTGTTCAACCAGCAGATTCTGAGCCTCATCCCAGAATGAACCTACTGAATCTGGGAATGAGATCCAAGAAGCTCAATATTTTACCAAGTTTCCTAGTTAGTTTTCGTGCATATTAAAGTTTGGGATCATTGATCTAGCCAACAGTTCTCCAAATGTAATCTAAGGATTCCTGACCCCTGAAATCCATGAGGTCAAAACTATATGCATAGTAATACTAAGATGTTGAGGTCCTGGCATGATGCTATAGGATAGGTCCTAGACTACTAACCACAAGGTCAGTGGTTCAAACCACCAGTCACTCCTCAGAAACCCTATACAAGGTCGCAATGAATCACAATTTACTTGACAACACTTAACAATACTATGATAATTGCCTTTTTTCACTGTTGACATTTACACAGATGGTGCAAAAGCACTGGTAGGCAAAACTGCTGTCACCTTAGTACAAATTAAAGCAGCACCCAAGTATTCATTGTATTATTTGCCCCTTTGCACTTGTAGCACAAAAGAACACTAAGATGAATCAGTTGTTGGTGTCACTGAGTCTGTTCCCACCAATAGTGACCAATTGGACAACAGAGCAAAACACCACCTAGCCCAGCACCATCATCACAGTTGCTGCTGCCATTGTGCCAATCCTTCTAGTTGGGGGTCTTCCTCTTTCTTGTTGACCCTCCACTTTACCAAGCACAACGTCCTTCTCCAGGGACTGATCCCTCCTGATAATATGTCCAAACTATGAGAGACGAAGTCTGGCCATCCTGGCTTCTAAGGAGTATTCTGGTTGTACTTCTTCCAACACAGATTTGTTTGTTCTTCTGCAAGTCTATGGTACTTTTCATTTTAGTCTCCAACACCAAAACTCAAATGCATCAATTCTTCCTTATTCACTGTTCAATTTTCAGCATGGATGGTCTATTAAGTCTGTGTGATGAATAGGAAGTAGCCATAAAGCACTTCTGCAGCATACCAGTTGTCTCAAGGAAATATTTGTGCAGGACATTAGAAGAGTGTAGTGTGGATGAAGCAGGTCACTATGAACTTGTGTACAAGTGAAGTTGCCTAGAGATTACATAGAATAAGTTTCCAGAAACTTGGAGGCAGATGAGATGCATTAAAAAAAATACCATCCCTCTTCACATGGAGCTTGCATTCGCTCAAAGATAAACATCAAACAATAAATATAATAAATTAGTACATTTTTAAAGACACTAATAACTATATGTTTATTAATGGAATAAAATTAATTTTTATTTGGCATGATGTGTGCTTGTCTAAGTTTTCAAACAGCAATTTATATAATTCTACCTCTTTTACAATTTTTTTTATATTGTAAAATTGATGTATAACCTGTACTGTCAGTAAATTTGATTGTAATGTATTTTCCCAGGTTTTAACCACTGAGCCAGCAGGGTTCCTTTTCAAGTTTGGACATAAACCCTATTGTTCCAGGCTTGCTAAGTTAAATACACAGGTCTTTCTATTTGCGTTCTATACTTTTTCCAGCGCTTCCTAGCTGATAATTTTATGCAATTTTCCCCCTAATGTTCACTGTCATCTATCTCTTTTGAATCTTTTTGCAGAAAATAAATTGAATGAAATCTCCAGTGTTAAGATGTATTTATCATTGTTCTTTTAAATGCATGAATAAATAAATATATTCAGTGTTGATTCCTAATAAGGTTGTTGTTGTTAAAGTATTGTTGAGTCAGTTCCAATTCATAGCGACCCTTTATAGAGTTTCCAAGGACCTGCTAGTGAATTTCAACCACCGACCTTGCAGTTCAAACCGAACTTTCAGTCCAGTGCTTACTACAGCACCACACCAGGACCCCTCTAATATGGTAAATATCAATAATTATTTAGAGATCTCAACAAAAATCAATATTATAAAGGGGTCCTGATACAAACAAGAAAGATAAACACTAATCTAGTCTGGATTCTTGATAATCTGCTAAATATACCACTAGTGTAAATCTGAATAGTCTAAGACAGAACTCAGTATTTTTATAACAATTCCAAGAATTATTTACCTGCAAGTATGACATTTCATCAACAAATTATTCATCTGTGACCTTTTCTACAGTGTTGCTTCTAGTTCCCTAACATCATCAATATGCTGTTTCCCGAGGACTCTATCTGCTAGTGACTGTCTTTTGTGCAATATCTAATGTGTGATCCATCCCTTGATGTAGTTTCTTTTTTTAAGCTTTTATTGTGAATTGAGTGATAGTTTACATGGGAGAACATCGGCTTTTTATTCATCCTATGGTGTTTTGTTTCATTGCAATGATTACAATCCCCTCCATGCATCATCATTTAACAGTAGTTGCTTCTATTCACTCTGGGGTTATTTTTTTTTTTTTTAATGTACACAAAAACACTCAGGAATTTATAATCATTTAAACAACCAAAGGGCACATTCTGGAAGCCAGCCTCCTGGCCACCAGCACATAGCCTTTCTCTTTTCCATTAGTCTAGAGTCCTCAGCTGCTTTGTCTCTCTTCTGCCTCCATCTCTGGTGTCACTGCTTCTCTGGTTAGGGTCCCAAGTTCCGCTCATGCTCTACTCTCTTGATGGTCTTAGGGTCCTCTGTTTCTGGAGTATAAGATTAACTACTCACTCCTTTATGTTACAAACCTTCTACCTTTACAATTGTGACCATCACAATTAGATATGATAACAATTACTCACTATTAAATCAAAAGAATCCTATCCCCATTTGCTTTCACCAGACCCATCTAGACAAGTGGGGATTCTGCCTTTCCCCACACACTCTGAAATGAAATTCCCTCTTGAAAATGTGTAAGCCAGCCACTTCATGCCTTTATAAGTCCCCCCCACCCACCCATTTTAGGTAGCCGATGTCTAAGTTACCCATCCCTATCAACCCCGTGTACAGAGGGGATAGGCTTGATCCTTAATGTGAATACTCCTTCTCTCTCAGTTGGTATTTTGAGCTACTACATCTATAAATATAGGTCAAGCTCGTCAAATTGTAGCAATTTACACTTGCTTCCTTTATTAAATTTCTTTATCTTCCTCTAGTCGAGCTCTGGTCATCCAGCCATCAAAGCTAAGCCAAATAGCCACAGAGGGCTAGAGCTGAGAGTGAAGCATCCAGCTGATATGAAGTGAGGGGAGACACACAAGAATGCCTAAACTTGCAGATAGTACCCATTTGACCTAGCTTCAATGGCTTGATAATCAGAATTCGACTAGAGGAAGATAAAAAAAAATTTTTTTATAAAGGAAGTGAGTGTAAATCACTACAGTTTGATGAACTTGATCTATACTCATAGATGTAGTAGCTCAAAATACCAACTGAGAGGGAAGGAGTCTTCACATCAAGTATCAATCCTATCCTCTCTGTATACAGGGAAGATAGGTACAGGCAACTTAGACATTGGCTACCTAAAATGAAGTGGTGATAAAAGTATGAAGTGACTGGCTTACAAGAGTTCAACAGGGAATTTAGCTTAAGAGTGTGCAGAGGAAGGTAGAGACCCCACTGAATAATTTTCATCTTGTTTAGAACGGTATGGGGAAAAGAGATAGGGATAAGATTTGTATAATTCAATATTAATTGTTATCATTACTAATTGTGACTGTCACAACTGTAAAGGTAGAAGTTTTGTAACAAAAATGGGGGAGTAGTTGATCTTACAGTCCAGAAACAGAGGACCCTAGGATCTTGTGAAAAGAACACAAGTGGAATACAGGACTTGTGAAAAGAACACAAGTGGAATACAAGACCCTATTCAGAGAAGCAGCAGCACCAAAGATGGAGGCAGAGATGAGGACATGGAGAGAGGGAGTGTCTGAGGACTCTGGACTCATAGAAAGAGGGGAATGGGTGCTGGTGTCCAGGAGGTAGG
>NW_006408677.1:4272329-4298909 GCF_000296735.1 Chrysochloris asiatica | reverse complement strand
ATGTTCTCCCATGTAAACTATCATTCAGTTCACAATAAAAACTTAAAAAAAAAAAAAAGGCTAGGTCAAATGGCTAATATCTGCAAGTTTGGACAGTGTTGTATGTTTCCCCCTACTTCATATCAGCTAGATGCTTCACCCTCAGCTGCTAGTTCAATGTCCATGGGCTCAGGAGTTCCCAAGTCTCCCCAAACTTCGAACGAACCAGCCCTTCCTATTATTCTTTCTCTCATCTCAAGGTCGACAGGAGTCCATGGAACGTGGTTGAACTCAGCTCATATCTTCATTACTGAATTTCTCAACTTCCACTCACAGGTAGACTAACACGGTCTCCAGTGAGCTTCCATGCCTGCTCATGTATCCCCTTTTAGTGTCCATCATGTAGGGAGGGTTGTCCTAAAGGGACTTGATTGTTTACCTTAATGGCTTTCCAGTGAACAGCTTGCTTGTTCTTGGATTAGCCAAATACCCTGCTGGTTTCGTTTTTGTTTTTTCCTGCTGTCTTTCTTTCCAGAAGTATCTTCTATTTCTCTAGCCACTCCTGACTGGTTTGCATGACATTTCAAGTGGGAATGTCCCACCTCAGAAGGTTCTGAATGGGGCTCAGGAGTCAACCAAAGGTACTATACACTACAAAGGCTCCACAGGAAGCCTATTTCACTGGGCAAGTTCTAGAACCCCTTTTAGATATTCTAATTAGTTATAGGTTGAAGACAGGCTTACAAGCTTTTTGTAATCATGTTTTCTGATTTTCCTTTCTATCCCACTCAAGTGTCTATTTTACAATAGTAGGCAAGGGAAACCAATATTCATGAGAGTCTTAACATTAACATTATTAATCTTAATCTTAACATTATTTCACCTCTTTTACCCATTCAAATTTTGTTTTAATCCCTGTATCACAGAGCTCTGTTGTTCTAAGGTTGAGCATATATCACTATTTACCTCTGACACATTTAGCCCATGTAAACCTATCTAAGTGTTCCCGTATCTACCTTGTTCTTCCATTATCCTCCCCCTTCTTGTGTATTTACCTCCCCTTACATATTGCCCTCCCCAACATTTGAACAATGATGTGTCTATTCCCTAACCTATGTTCTACCATTCCCTCCCTCCCAACCCTGGTAACAAAGAATTTTATTTTTTACTTTCAGTATAGGTATCTTTTCTTAAGCTTTTATAATAATGATCTTATGCAATATTTGTCCTTTTGTGACTAATTTCACTCAGCATAATCAAGGCTCATCCATGTTATGCAGTGACTTGCAGCTTCTTTGTTATTCTTCAAAGTAGCCTAATATTCCATTGCATGTATGTACCAAAGTTTGTTTATCCATTTTTCCATTGATGGGCACTTAGGCTTTCTCTATCTTTTTGCTATTATGAATAGTGCTGCTATGAACATTGGTGTGCACATATATCTAATCATGTTATGGCTCTTACTTCTTGTGGATATATACCAAGTGGAGGAATTGCTGGATCATAAGGTATTTCCAATTCCAACTTTTAGAGGAAGTGCCATACTGTTTTCCAGAGTTGTTGGACCATTTTACATTTCCACCAGCAATGTAGGAGAGTCCCAGTCTCTTCACATTCTTACCAACATTTATTGCCCTCTTTGGTATGTAATGGTTACGAGTTGGGCTGCCAACTGCAAGGTCAACAGTTCGAAACTACCAGCGGTTCTGCTGGATAAGGATGAGACGTTCTGCTCCCGTAAAGATTTACAGCCTTGGAAATCCTGTAAATCTCATAGTGCAGGGTCACTATGAGTCAGAACCAACAACACGGTACTTATTTTTAACTTCACTGTTATTGCTGGTGTGAGATGATATCCCATTGCTGTTTTGATTTGCATCTCTCTAATGGCTAATGATCCTGAGCATTTCTTCATATATTTGTTGCTGCCCGAGTGTCTTCCTTGGTGAAGTGTCTGTTCATGTCCTGTGTCCATTTTTTAATTGGATTATTTGTCTTTTTCTTACAGAGGTGTTATACTTTCCTATAGATTTTAGAGAAAAGTACCTTGTCTGATATGGTCATTGCAAAAGATTTTTTCCCATTCTGCGGGCTCCCTTTTCACTCTTTTGGTGAAATCTTTTGACGCGCATAATTTTCTAATCTTTAGACTGTCCCAATCATCTATTTTGTCTTCTTTTGTTTGTGCAATTTTCACAGTGTTTGATAGTCTATGTGTGTCCTGTATTAGAGCACTTAAATTTGTTCTTATTTTTTTCATTGATGGCCTTTATAATTCTGGGATTCCCATTTAGGCCTTTAATCAATGTTGAGTTGATTTTTGTATATGGTGTGAGATAAAGGTCTTGTTTCAATCTTTTGCTTATCGATTTCCAGTTCTGCCAACACCATCTGTTGAAGAGCCTATCTCCTCCCCATTCAATGTACTTTGACCCTTTGTCAAAGATCAGTTGGCTGTATGTGGATTGGTTAATTTCTGGATTCTCGATTCTGTTCCATTGATCAATGTATCTTTAATGGTACCAGTACCAGACTGTTTTGACCACTGTAGCCATGTAGTAAATTTTGAAATCAGGGAGTGAGAGGGCTTCAACTTTGTTCTTCTTCTTAAGCAGTACTTTGCTTATCCAGGGATGCTTTCCTTTCCATAAAAAGTTTGTGATTGTTTTTTCCAGCTCTCTAAAGAATGTTGTTGTCATCTGGATTGGGATTGCATTATATCTGTAGATTGCTCTGGGTTTTACTGACATTTTCACAATGTTAAGTCTTCCTATCCAGGAATATGGTATATTTATTCTTCCATTTTTGTAAGTGTCTTTTGTGTTCTTATAGTTTTCTTTGTATAAGTCTTGTGTGTCTCTGGTTAGATTCATTCCTAAATAGTTCATCCTTTGGTGGCCGTTGTAAATGGTATTGCTTTCCTAATGTCCTTTTCAGTGCTGTCATTATTAGTATAGAAGAATCCAACTGATTTTTGTATGTTGATCTTGTACCCTGCCACTTTGCTGAATTTTCCAATGAGTTCTAGTAGTTTTTTGCTGAGTCTTTGGGGTTTCTGTGTATAGGATCATATCATCTGCAAATAGAGAGAGTTTTACTTCTTGTTTGCCAATTTGGATGACTGTAATTTCCCTATCATGCCTAAAAAGTCTTATAGCTGTGGCTAAGACTTCCAGCACAATATTGAATAGGAGTGGTGATAAAGGGCATCTTTGTCTGGTTCTTGTTCGCAAAGGGAAAGCTTTCCATTTCTTTCCATTGAGAGTGATGCTGGCTGTTGGTTTTGTATATATTCTCTTAATTTTGTTGAGAAATTTCCCTTCAGTTCCTACTTTGTTGAGTGTTTTTATCGGAATGGATGTTGGAGCTTGTCAAATGCCTTTTCTGCATCAATTGATATGATCGTGTTGTTCTTTTCCTTTTTATTATTTATATGGTGGATTACATTTATTGTTTTTCTAATATGTAACCATCCTTGCATCCCTGATATAAATCCCCTTAGTCATGATATGTTGTTTGTTTGGTGTGTTGTTGAATTCTGTTGGCTAGGATTTTGTTGAGAATTTTTGCATCTATGTTCATGAGGAATATTGGTCTATAATTTTCTTTCTTAGTGATGTCCTTCCCTGGTTTTGGTATGAGGGTTATATAAGCCTGCTTCATAAAATATATTAGGGCGTTTTCTATCCCTTTCTATAGTCTGGAATAATTTGATTGGAATTGGTGACAGTTCTTCCCTGAATGTTTGGTAAAACTCACCAGTGAAGCCAACTGGATCTGGACTTTTTTTTGGTAGGGTTTTTGGTGACTTGATCATTTTCTTCCTTTGTTATAGGTCTGTTCAAGTTTTCTACTTCACTCTGTGTAAGTTTACGTAGGTTGTGCTTTTCTAAAAATGTTTCCATCTCTTCTAGATTTTCAAATTTGTTAAGAGTACAACTCTTCATTATAGTCTGTTATTATTTTTATTTCCATTGGTTCTGTTGTGACATCATCCATGTTATGCTTGTTGTTTTTGTCTTCTCCCTATTTTCTTTTGTTAGGTTTGCCAATGCTTTGTCAATTTTATTAATCCTTTCGAACAGCCAACTTCTAGTCCTGTTGATTCTTTCTATAGATTGCCTGTTTTCTATCTCGTTTATTTCCACTCTAATCTTTATTATTTCTTTTCTTCTGGTGGACTGTATGCTTACTTTGCTGCACTGTTTGTAATTGTTGGAGATGTTGTGTTTATGTGTTGGTTTTTGTTCTTTCTTCTTTTTGGATGTGTGCATTTATTGCAATAAAATGTCCTCTCAGCACCACTTTTGCAGTGTCCCAAAGATTTTGGTATGTTGTGTTTTCATTCTCACTTGATTCTAGGAATTTTGTGGGTTCACACTTTATTTTTTCTACTACCCGGTAGCCTTTAAGCAAGTTATTCATTTTCCATATATTTTACTTTATTTCCTTGGTCTTCCTATTGTTGATTTCCAATTCATAGCACTGTGAGCTGAGAAGATGATTTGTAGTATTTTGATGTTTGTAAATTTATGGAGGCTTGTTTTGTGGCCTTACACATGGTCTGTGCTGGAGAATGTTCCATGTGCACTGGAAAAAAATGTATATTGTGCCATTGTTGGTTTGAATGCTCTGTAAACATCTGTGAGGTCAAGTTGGTTGATTGTATTGTTTAGTTCCTCTGTGTCTTTGTCAAGTTTCTTTCTGGTTGTTCTATCCTTTTTCGAAAGTGGTGTATTAAAATCTCCCATTCTTATTGTAGATTTGTCTATTTCTTTCTTCAATTCTATTAGGGTTTGCATTATGTATTTGGAAGCTCTTTCATTTGGGAGTATAGATATATTTTATGGTTATGTCATCTTGTTCAATTGACCCTTTAATCATGAGATAATGTCCATCTTTATCTATTACACTCATTTTTGCCTTAAAATTTATTTTATCAGAGATTGCTATTGACACTCCTGCTCATGGTATATGTATTTTTTATCCTTTAACTTTTAAACTGTTTTTGTCTTTGTGTGTAAGGTGTGTCCCTTGCAGACAGCATATTGAAGGATCTTGTATTTTATCCATTATGCCACTCTCTGTCTTTTAACTGGTGTATTTCTTCCATTGAAATTCATTGTAATTATCATAGGTATGAATTAATTGATGTCATTATGTTCGTTTTTTGTGGTGCTGTTGGTTTCTTTGTTCTTCATGCCTTCCTGTGTTGAGTTCATGTTTTTTGTGCTCTTTCCATGTTCTTCTTGGATTTCCATATTCTTGCTATGTAGTAAAGTACTAATTTTCTTTGAGGTTACCTTATATTCTATTATCTATTTCCTCCATTTTTTTCCTGCAGTCTACTTGACATCCTCATCACCTGGATCTCTGTTCCTATATTTTTACCTTCTTTCTCATTGTAATTTTTCTGATCATACATTGACCTCCCAGATCCTCTGAATTTGTTCTTATAGTTTGTTCTGTTCTGGACTCTTCCATCTGTCGACTGCCACATATGTCAATCTCTGGTTGTTGTCCTTGTTGGTTCTCAGTCCAAATAACTCCCTTTAGGATGTTTTGAAATGTTGAGTTGACATTGACAAAGTCCCTTAACTCCTGTTTATCCTGGAATGTTTCTATTATGTCACCGTATTTGATTGACAGCTTTCCTGGGTAGATGATTTTTGGTTGGCAGTTTTGTTTTTGTTTTTTCTTACAAGGTTTTATACATGTCTCCCAATTGCCGTCTTGCCTACATGCTTTCTTCTGAAAGATCAGAGAATAGTCTTATTTGCTTGCCTTTGTAAGTAACACTTCTCTTTTCCCTAGCTGCTTTCAGAATTCTCTCCTTGTCTTTGCTTTTAGAGAAGTTGATTCTGATATGTCTTGGTGATTTTCTTTTGGGGTCTATCCTTCCTGGGGTTCTTTGAGCTTCTTTAAAGCTTATATTCCCATCTTGCAAGATGTTAGGAAAATTTTCTTCCAGAAGCTCTTCAACTATCTCCTCTATGGTCTTCTGTGATCCTTCTTATTCTGGAACTCCAGTAACCCTCAGGTTATCCTCTTCATATTGTTCCACATGAATCTTAGACTTTCTTCAGATTTTTTTATTCTTTTTCTCTGCTTGTTCTTCCATCTTAGCAGTATTGGGAGATTTGTCTTCTGGCTCACTAATTCTGGATCCACTCTCTTCAGTTCTACTCCTTTGCCTTTTCAAAGTATTGTCCATTTCTGATATGTCATTATTAATTGTTTGGACCTCTTTTTTGCAGGTTTTGAATTATTTCCAATGCTATTTCTATCTTAGTTGATTTTTCCTGTAGCACTTTCCTGACTTCTTCCTTATTTTTCTCAATCCCTCTGTGGAGCATTTGGATGTACCTCAATATCATTCTCCTGAATTCCTTATCAGCCAGTTCCAAAGCCTCCTTCCAATGGGTAGTCTAGGTCTACTTCCAGCTCATTTGTTTAAGCTACTCTGTCTTATTTCTCGACATGAACTGAGATCTTCTGTTGCTTCTTGAGTATTTTCAATAATTAGAATTTTTTTCAATAATTAAATGAATGTATGTTTGTATATTATTAAACTCTTTGATTGCCTCCAGGTAGATGTGATCCAGAGATGGGTTTCCCTTTTCACTTCTCTTACTATTCAACACAGAGTAATTTTAGCAAGAGTTGGCTATCTATCTGGTATATAGGAGCTGATATTGGCCCTTGACCAAATAGATTTTATAGGGTGCTTTGAGGGGAAATGCACAAGAACACCTAAATTTGTAGATAATACCCAATTGACCAAGCTTTGATGCCTTAATGATCAGAATTCGACTAGAGGAAGAATAAAAAAAAAAATCTCTGGTAGCATAATGGTTACGATTCAGGCTGCAAACTGCAAGGTCAGCAGTTAGAAACTACCAGCTGTTCCGCAGGAGAAATATGAGGCTTTCTGCTCCCGTAAAGATTTACAGCCTTGGAAACCCTGTACAGGGTCGCTATGAATTGGAACCGACTCCACGGCACATAACAACAACAACAACAACAAATGAAACAAGTTGTACAATTTGAGGAACTTGACCTATAATTATGGATTTAGTAGCTCAAAATACCAACTGAAAGGGAAGGAATCTTCACATCGTCTCAATCCTATCACCTCCATATACAGGGTTGATAGGGATGGGCAACTTAGACAATGGCTACCTAAAATTGGGGTGAGGTTATAAAGGCACAAAGGGACTGGCTTATAAGTTTTCAAGAGGGAGTTTAGTTTCAGAGTGTGCTGGGGAAGGTAGAATCCCCACTGAATAGTTCTCATCTTGTCTAGACATGTCTGGTGAAAAGAGATGGGGATAAGATTCTTATGAATCTTATGAATGTTGTGAATGTTATCATGACTAATTGTGACTGTTACAACAGTAAACGTAAAAGTTCTGTAACAACAAGGGGGGAAGAGTTCATCTTACAGTCCAGGAACAGAGGACTCTGGGACCATCCAGAGAGAAGAGCATGAATGGAATGTGGGACCCTATCCAGAGAAGCAGTGACACCAGAGATCGAGGCAGATTTGTTGGCATGAAGAGATAGAACAGCTGAGTACTCTAGACTCATAGAAAGAGAAAAGCTGAGTGCTTGCGGCCAGGAGGCAGGTTTGTAGAATGTGTCCTTTGGTTGTTTAAATGATTATATATTCCTGAATGTTTCTGTGTACATCCAAAAAAACAGAGGGAATAGAAGCAAATACTGTTGAATGATAATTCACAGAGGAGATTGTAATCATTGCAATGAAATGATGAGTGTAAAACTGATGTTCTCCAATGTAAACCATCAATCAATTCACAATAAAAACTTAACATAAAATTTTTAAAAATCCCTAAAGAAAAAAATAGAGTAAATATGAAGCAACCAGTCTAAGAAACATACATTTGTTTCATCTATAGTTGGCATGAAACAAAGAAAAGTAGTCATAAAATAGGACTTTGAAGTAAAAGAAGCCATGGCTGAAAATTTTAGATACTTTTTTCACTGATTAAAAAAAATGCCACTTATAACTGGCTTTGGCATTCTTTGTTTAAAAGGATACTATAACTGCTTTTCTTACCTATTTGTGTTTTGTGTTTGAATGCCAAAATGTTGTGAGTGTGTCGTCATATGGTTGTTGTTTTTAAGTGTCACCGAGTCAGTTCTGACCCATAGCTACCCTGTATAGGGTTTCTGAGGAGCCACTGATGAGCTTAAACTACCAACCCTTACAGTTCAAATCAACCTTGCAGTCCAACGCATTAACCCACAGTACCACACCAGTCCTCCATCATATGCTTAGTATTTCCCAACTTGTAAAATGTGTTAAATTTTACATTTTGAGATATGTTCATATTAAATTTGAAAAACAAGGTCCAGAAGTAACAGTGCTTACTACATAGTTGGCACTTGACATATATCTATTTCTTCAATGGGTTTGCAGTCACAACAAAATAATTAGAATTAAAATAAAACCATAGTATTATTAGCTTTGGGGGGGGGGTGGGAACTAAAAGAGTTGGTCAGCAGCAAGATCCTAGATCAACTTTCTATTTAGTGTGAATAATGGCTAGAAAGATTTTGTCCCGTAATAGTAAGGATGTTGTTAGCAGCTATTGAGCTGACTCCTGACTCATGGTGACCTAATGTACAACTCAGCTAAATGATGCCCAGTCCCGCCCCAACCCTTAGAATGGCTACATGCTGAATCATTGTGATTCATGGGTTCTCATTACACAAGCAGATCTCTAAGAATTTCTTCCTTATCAGTCTTAGTCTGGAAGCTCTGCTGAATCTTGTTCAGCATCATATCATTGTGCAAATCAGCACTGACAGACAGGTGATAACTACACATGAGGTGCATTGGCCTGGAATTAAACTTGGGTCTCCCCCATGAAAGGCAAGAAATCTACCACTGAACTACAAATGTTCCCACAGTCATGAGGATGTTATCATTAAGTGTTGTTGATTTGGTTCTTACTCATACTGACCCTGTATAGGGTTTCCAAAGCTGTAAATCTTTACAGGACTCCTAATGAGGTGCTGTTAGAAAAGCACAGGACTGGAAAACACAGACTTGGCAGTTCAAAACCACCAATTGCTCCTTGGAGACCTTGTACAGTGTCGCAATGAGTCCAAATCAACTCAGTGGCACTTAACAACAACAACAACAAATCTTTATGGGAGCAACAAGCCTCGTCTTTCTCTTACAGAGTGGCTTCTGGGTTTGAACTACCAACCTTTGGGTTAGTAGTCCACTGCTTATCCTACAGCACCACACCAGTATTGAGGATGTGCTGTTAAGTCAGTCCCGACTCACAGTGACCCTGTAAGGGCTTCCAAGGAGTGGCTGGTGAGTTTGAACTGCCAGCCTTGCAGTTCAAACCAACCATTTGGTTCAGTGCTTATGCTACAGCACCACACCAGGACTCCACCGAATTGAGGATTGTTGTTGTTAAGTGTCATCTAATAGATTCTGACTCATAACTACCCTGTATAGGATTTCCAAGGAACATTTGGTGGGTTTGAACCACCGAACTTGCAGTGCAAACTGACCTTGCAGCCCAGTCCTTATCCTATAGTGCCACACTAAGACACTTTATTTTTCTTAATGTTGTGATTGAATGGCATTCAATAACATTAAAAGTTGCTATAGCTTATTTCATTGGAGTCCTGGTATGGCGCTGTAGGATAAGCACTGATTGGACTCCCGGCCAAAAGGTCGACAGTTCAAACCCACCAGCCACTCCTTAGAAACCCTATACAGGGTCACTAGGAGTCAGAACCTACTCAACAGCACTAAACAACAACAACATAGTCTATTTCATTACATTTGTTTTCAAGATAGGTGCATACCAAAGCCTCTATTCATTGTTGAATATTTGAAATTGGAGGCTGTGCTTTCTTTCTGATTAATTCTTACCTATTCCTAACCTGTCCCTTCTAAAATACTTTAGATGGTAGTGGTGATGGCTGTGTGCCATTGAGTCGGTTCCAACTCATAGCGACCCTGAATAGGGTTTCTGAGACTCTAAATCATTATAGGAACTGAAAGCCTCATCTTTCTTCCATCGAGCAGCTGGTAGATTCAAACTGCTGACCTTTCCATTAGCAACCCAATTCATAACCCCCTATGCTATGAGGGCTCCTTAAATACTTTAAATGCTGTTGTCGTTGTTAAGTGCCATCAAGTCAGAACCAACTCATAGCAACCCAGTATAGAGTTTCTGAGGACTATCTGATGGGTTTGAACAGCCAACCTTGAAGGTGAAACTGACTTTGAGGTCCAATGCATTATCCTGCAGTACCAGATAGACAGCAGATTGAAAATGTAGAAAACAGGAGCCATATTGTTTATTATTAATGACCTTTAGGAAGTTCAAGGATTCCTTAAAGAATTGAGTGATGTTCCTACCTTTGTGGTATCAAGATAAGTATTGTTGAAGTTACACTGGACCCAGAAACATGTGTTTAAGCATTAGGGTACAAAGGCGGTATTCTTTATCATTTTTCCATTGTAAAATAAAGATAAAATATCTTTCACAGGCAGCTGAGGGATTAAATTACATACAGTTATAAGCAAAAATAAAATAAATATGTAAATTTTCAAATATAAAGTGTTACTAATAAACTGGATTTTTTAAAATGATAGCTTTTTCTGCTATTCAACTTTGAGAATGTATTAATCAGATATAAAGCATTAATATTCATGAATAAAGCCGTGGTTTATGTCTATAACTCAGATTGTTGTTAAGTGCTGTCAAGTCAGTTCTGACTCACAGTGACCCTGTATAGGGTTCCCGAGGCTTTACATCTTTGCAGGATCAGAAAGCCACAGCTTTCCCCTTCAGAGCAGGTGGTGGGCTTGAACCACAGACCTGTGGTTCATGGTCCAGTGCTTACTGCATGGAGCCACCACACTCCCATATGTCAGATAAGTATTTAATATGTACATATTATATTTTCTCTTAATTATTTTGCATAATAGTCCAAGGAATAAAAGGATGTAAATGGGCTCACAATTACCTTTGAAACAAAGTGCAGGTTTAGCTCAAATCCTAAAATGAAAGATGTCTTATGATTGGAGTGTAAGCCAAAGTGGATGTTTATCCAATTAATGGTAAATTTTTCTCATCAGACACTCTTAGAAGATAAATATCTTTTACTTTTCTTTTCCTTGGAAGGGATACTACATGTTTTAGAAAAACAATGTGAAATTAACAGCTGAATTGGAGATTTCATAAAGATAGAAAAAAGAAGTATAAGTCATATTCCATTGTCAGACTTGTTTATAGAACCTTAGAAATCTAGTAAGGCCTATCTCTGTCAGGCATAAGCTGCAACCCAATATTTTAATTACCACTTCAGTATTGCTTTTTTCTATAATGTGCTTCTTCCCTTACTCAAATTTTAAGCTGTATAGTTATTAAATTTAAAATAAAGAGCACTATCAAGTGTCAAATATCAAAGCAGGTATAATCTGTTATTTTATAAATTATTTGGCATTGAAGAAAAATAAGTTTACTTTTTTATATAGGACTGTATTTTACTAACCTTACTGGGTTAGTCTAGAATGAAAATTGGGGGAAAAAAGTTTTGTTTATAATTGTGAGGTTGGCCCAGGACCCGGAAGTGTTTCGTTCTGTTGTGCATAGGGTCGCTATGAGTCGGTACTGACTCAATGGCACCTAACAACAACAACAACCATTGATAGGAGTCCTGGTGTGGTCCTGCAGGATAATGCCCTGGACTACAAGGTCGCTTTGAGCCACAAGGTCAGAGGTTCAAACCCTATACAGGGTCGCTGTGAGTTGGAACCGACATCATGGCAGTTAACAATAACAACAGAAACAACCAAACATTGATAATAGGAGCCCTGGTGTGGCACCATAGGATAAGCACTTGACCTCAACCTCATTCTGAATTGAAAGGTCGGTGGTTCAAGCTTACCAGCCCATCCTTAGAAATCCTATACAGGGTCACTATGAGTCAGAACAGACTCACTAACAACAAGAAGTGATGAATGGGGAGCATGGTGGTTACATAAGATAAGCATTGGACTACGAACCACAAGGTCAGTCATTCAAGCCCACCAACTGCTTCATGGGCAGATGATGAGGCTTTTTGTCCCCACAAAGACTTAAAGCCTCAGAAACCCTATACAGAGCCGTTATGAGTCAGAGCTTACTTGGCAGCACTGAACAACAATGTTGAATGACTAACATTTGCAAGTGCTTAGGGGTTGTTGTTGTTGTTATGCACCATGTTGTTATGTGCTGTTGTTATGTGCTTAGAGGGTAGAGACAATATTTTATTCCTTTCTGTAGCCTCAATGTACCTAGCTTGTGTGTGGTGGTGGTTATGTGCTGCCGGGTCAGTTCCAACTCATAGCGACCTGGTATAGGGTTTCTGAGGCTGTAAATCTTTACCGGAGCAAAAAGCCTCATCTTTCTCCTGAGGAGCAGCTGATAGATTCCACCTGCTGATCTTTCAGTTAACAGCCCAGTGCTACCAGGGCTCCTTAGCATGTGTGTAGACACTCAAAAACTACTTAATGAATAAGGTTAGGGGTCTGCTGTATAACTGGTCTACAAACAGGCTATTAATTAACCATAGCCTTGAACTCATTAGAACTGTTTTAATCAGCTGAACTGTGCAAGCCATACTTGATTACTTAAATCTGGCACTTTCCAAAGGAGATAGTTTTTATAGTGAATTTGGGATTGAAAAGGAACTCTAGAACCTGCACAAGAGTCTAAGTACATTGCCATTGTTCTAAATAACAATTGCAAGAATATTTTGAGAATTTAGCAATGATTTTACAGACTCTGGTAAAACTGTTTCTACAATAGAATGTCCTGGACTGCATAGGAAAAATGTAGAATAAAATTCAGAGACATAAATAAGACCAGACTTACTGGTATGATAGAGACTGAAAGAGCATCGGAAACTATGGCACCTTTCAAACCTGGAACTGAATCCACCCTTGGGAATCATCTTTCAGTCAAACAATAGACAGGCCTATAAAGTGAACAATAACGCCAGTGAGGAACGTGCTTCTCAGAACAATCAACCAAAGGAGACCAAAATTGCAGCATTTTTCCAAAAGCAAAGTAAAGAAGGCAGGAAGGGACCACAGAGATGGGTGAATGAGAACAGGGAGGAAGTGGGAAGAGTGCTTTTGGATTGAGAGGATTGAAACTAATGTCATGAAACAAAGTGTGTATATATTGCTTAGAGAGAAACAAATGTACTTACCCAAACCACAATAAAATGGTGGTTTTTTAAAATGTTCTATTTAATATGTGCTACTGTAAGAGAATCAACTCATAAGCAAAATTCAATAACATAGGTACAATGATATAGGTTTGTTATCTGTAATTGAACTTGTTTCCTTGATGATCTGTACCCTGGCCTTCAAAGAACATAAGTTCTCATAAGCACTAAAGAGGCTTTGCGTTTCTCAAATAGGCAGAGTATTACATGTTCATCTTCCCTTTGGGGGAAAAAAAAAAGTTATTTCTCACATTTTCCAAATTCTGTTTAAGATGAGAAAATTTTCTAGCCTTTGTGTGTATATCTTAAATGTTCCCTTCGTTTTTTATACTCTAGCATATCAGAAATCATGGAGGTAAAATGTTAAGAATAAGTTTTACATATGACCTGATATGACACTTTAGGATAAGCACTGGACTGATAATCATAAGGTTGGCATTTCAAACCCACCAGCTACTCTCGGAAACCCTACATAGGCTCACTGTAAGTAGGAACTAACTAGACATCAACAACTTATTGCTTATAATTTTATACACATAATATGTTTTGCATTCATTTTATAAAAGATCACTTACAAGGTCACTAATTTCAATTTGTGTTGTTTGGAATCAGCTGAAGCTTAGCAGTTGTCCTTTGGGTGTCTAATATTATAAGGAGAACAAAAAGCTTAAGGGAAAAAAAAAAAAAGGTCAACAAGTCCTGCTTTAACAACACATACACATATATCCCATTCAGAAAACGGAGTTGTTCGTTTTATTTTGTTTCCTGTTCCACAAAAACAAGTCTTTTTTTCTCTGGGGTATCAGAGTACATTTCTTAAGTTGTGGTTTTCAACACAGTACTAAGTAGAGAAGCAAACAACCTGGAATTGTTTCTGGACTTTGGTTTTTAAAAGTAGGTATTAATATGTAAAATGAGTAAGCAAGTATATTTTTTTCAAGTTAAAATTTGAATTATACAGTATTTGTACTTCAGTTTTGACAATTCAAAACAATGATGTGCTAGAGCTGGTTTATCAGCTAACTTTAACCAAATCTTCCCAGCCCCAAGGAACCCTGGTGGTTAAAGTTGCTTGGCTGCTAATCAGAAGGTTGATGGTTTGAATCCAACATCTGCTGCATGGGAGAAAGCTGTGACAATGTGCTTCCATTAAGATTGACAGTTTTGGAAAGCCTATGAGGGCAGTTCCACTCTGTCCTATAAAATCACTATGAGTCGGAGTTATCAATTCGGTACCTTACTACCTTGTTTTATCCTAGGCAAGTTAGTCAATCTCATTTTTTAATGGGGATAGTAAAAGCACCTACTTCATAGGTTTGGTGTGAAGATTAAATAGGTTAATGCAGTTAGAATGTTGTTAAGTGTCATCGAGTCAGTTCCAACTCATGGAGTTCAGTGCTTATCCTACTATGCCACCCCAGCACTTACAATAGGGCCTGGTTTGTAGATAAACCCAATCGCTTATCTAGCAATCTCAGTTATCCAGAGCATAGCCAGGATTCAGAAAGTAAACAAAAATGTCTTTGAGCAATACAAATAAATGCCAAAAAGTACTTGCTTCAAAGCTATCATGGTCTCTCTGGAAGCCTATTTTAATCTTTCTTTAAACCCACATTTGATTGTCTTTTTAGAGACAACCGTAGATTTAAAGTATCCAATTAAGGGCACGATACTAGAGCTGTGGTAGCATAGTGGTTACGAATCGGGCTGCAAACCTCAAGGTCGGCAGTTCGAAACTACCAGCTGTTCCGTGGGAGAAAGATGAGGCTTTCTGCTCCCGTGAAGATTTACAGCCTCAGAAACCCTGTACAGGGTCGCTATGAGTCGGAACCGACTCCACGGCACTTAACAACAACAACTGCTAAAAGCAATATGTTAGGTAAGAACTAAAAATAAGTCAGACTGTATGTGTCTAAACTCTCCGCCCCCCTCCAAATCACAGCAGTTTAGAAACAAATAACCTTAGCTACTATAGTAAATAGAGTCCTGGTGTGGCACTGTAGAATAAGGCACTGGACCACAAAGTTGGTTTGAGCCACAATGTCAGTGGTTCAAACTTACCAACTGCACCATGGAAACCCTGTACAGGGTTGCTATGAGTCAGAATTGACTTGATGGCACTTAACAACAACAACTATATTAAATAATGGCTTTTAAAGGTGATTCAGTGTCAATAATAAACCAAAATCTGTGTGTCCTAGTTAAGAAATTAAGGCCGTATGATACTGTTTTTAGGTGCCATTGGGTCAGTTCCAATTCATAGCGACCCTGTATAGGGTTTCTGAGGTGGGTTTGAGCCGCTGACTTTTAGGTTACTTGTTGTTGAGTCCAGCACTTATTCTACAGTGCCACACCAGGACTGCAGGTCAGTATTAAAAATATATCATTCAAAACTGCTAAAAGTACATATTCATGTAAAGTGGCATGCTTTTGTTTCCTCCAAAAAAGTTTATATGGAACACCAAATTCCCCTAATTCTCTGACAATGCTAGACAAAAGAAGGCATTACTGTATTTAATTAAGAAGCAGTCTGATTATAAAATGTTTGTAATCTAGAAAAGGAATAAATAATACCAGTTGAAATGCAAAGCAAATGAAGTGCTAAATAAGGATTAATAAGGGTTAGAGGAACAAAGAAGAAACATTTACATTCTCACTTTGAATTTAGGGAAACTATATAGGAGGCAAAGGAGTCCTGGTACATTGGGCTGCTAACCACAAAGTCAACAGTTCAAATCCATCAGTCACTCCATGGGAGAAAGATGACACTTTCTGCGTCCGTAAAAATTTACAACCTTGGAAATCCTATACAGGACCACTATGAGCTGGAACTAACGGAACACTTGTTGTTGTTGTTGTGTGCTGTGGAGTTGGTTCCGACTCATAGCGACCCTGTACAGGGTTTCCAAGGCTGTAAATCTTTACGGGAGCAGAAAGCCTCATCTTTCTCCTGCAGAACAGCTGGTAGTTTCGAACTGCTGACCTTGCGGTTCACAGCTCGATTCGTAACCACTACGCTACCAGAGCTCCTTAACGGAACACTACCACTACTATATAGGAGGCAAGACACCCTTGCGGTTCAGTGAGTTAAGTGTTTGACTGCTAACCTAAAGGTCAGCAGTTCAAATCCACCAACTGCGCCATGGGCGAAAGATAAGGCCATGTGCTCTGGCAAAGATTTGGTCTCCGAAGAATGAAGGAGCAGTCCTTCTCTGTTCTACATGGACACTAAGAGTTGGGATCAACAATGGGGTTTGGGTTTCTGTATAGTCTGTTGTTAATAGGTACTGTTGAGTCAGTTCCAACTAATAACGACCCTGTATAAGATTTCCAAGGCTGTAAATCTTGGCAGGAACAGAAAGCCTCATCTTTTCCCCTCAGAGAAGCTGGTGGATTCAAACCACCAACCTTGTGGTTAACAGTCCAGAGCTTATCTTACAGAGCTACTGCCCTCCCTTTGTTTATGCTGTTGTTGTTGTTAAGTGCCATTGAGTTGGTTCTGGCACATAGCAACCCTGTATAGGGTTTCTGAGGAATAGCTGGTGGGTTTGAACCACCAACCTTGAGGTTCAAACTGACTTTGTAGTCCAGCACATTAACCTGCAGCACCACACCAGGACTCCCCTTTTGTTTATAGGAGACAATATCTGAGCAAGACTTAAGTAATAGGGAGCCCTGTGGCACACTGGACTAAGCTGTTAACTGAAAGGTCAGCAGTTGAAACCACCAACCGCCCTGTGGGGAAAAAAATGAGACAGTTTGATCCTGCACAGATTTCTAACCTCAGAAACCCTATAAAGCAGTCTACTTCTGCCCTATAGAGTCACTATGAGTCAGAATTGACTCAATAATAGTGGGTTGGGATTTTGGTTTTGATTAATACATATGGAGTCATGGTGTGGCACTGTGGGTTAGTGCGCTGGATGGTAAAGTCAGTTTGAATCACAAGGTCAGAAGTTCAAGCTCACCAGACTCTCATCAGAAACCCTATACAGGGTAGCTATGGGTCGAACCCGACTCAACAGCACTTAAAAACAACAGCAATAATACATAGACAGGAAGATCGGGAGTGAGGCACGTCAGAGCAGATGTGGGGCATTTTTGCCTGAGGAAGCAGAATAAACAGAAAGAGGTATGCAAGTAAGTAAATATAATAGCCTGTCTCATGTGGCTAGATCTGAGTGTTCACAAGTCAGGAAGTGGTGGTGGTGGTTATGTGCCGTGAAGTCGGTTCCAACTCATAGAGACCCTGTACTGGGTTTCTGAGGCTGTAAATCTTTTCCAGAGCAGAAAGCCTCATCTTTCTCCCATGGAACAGCTGGTAGTTTCGAACTGCTGACCTTGAGGTTTGCAGCCCAATTCGTAACCACTACACTACCAGAGCTCCTTTAGGAAGTAGTAGAGATATATGGAACTGGAAAGGTAAGTTGGGGCCAGATCATAAAATAATTCGAATACTAGGCTAAGAAGTCAGACTTTAGTGAGTAATGTTGTTGTTGTTATGTGCTATGGAGTCGGTTCTGACTTATAGTGACCCTCTTTACAGGAGCAGAAAGCCTCATGTTTCTCCTGTGGAACAGCTCATAGTTTTGAACTGCTGCCCGTGGGGTTAGTAGTCCAATTTGTAACCACTATGCTACCAGAGCTCCTAGTACTGATTAGCGAGTAATAAGTAGTCTTTAAAGCTAAACACAATGTCGGTAGTTCAAAGCCATCAGATACTCCTCAGAAACCCTATACAGGGTCGCTATGGGTCAGAACCAACTCAGCAGCACTTACCAACAACATCAAAGACTTCTGAGCAAGGAAGAGATATGATTCAGACAACTGATGACAAAGTAAACCACCAAGAATGTAAACTCTAGAAACTTTAAAGGGATTGGGAAAATTGGATATAGAGAGACCAGTTAGAAAGCTACTGAAATGGTTTAGGACGGAAATTATGAGGCCTTATACGAAACTACCAGCTGCTCCGCGGGAGAAAGATGAGGCTTTCTACTCCCGTAAAGATTTACACCCTCAGAAACCCTATACAGGGTCGCTATGGGTCGGAACCGACTCGATGACACATAACAACAGCAACAACATACCAAGGGAAGATTCCTGGTGTGGTGGTGGTGCTGTAGCACTGGACTGCGAACCACGAGGTTAGCAGTTCAAACCCACCAGCTGATCATCAGAAACCCTATTCAGAGTCACTAAGAGTTGGAACCAACTTGATGACACTTAACAACAATACTAAGGGAGGAATCCTGGTGTGGTGCTGTAGGATAAGCACTGGACCATCGGATCAGTTTGAACCATGAGGTCAGCAGTTCAAACTCACCAGCTGCTCCTCAGAAACCCTATACTGGGTCACTATGAGTCAGAACTGACTCAACAGTATTTAATAACAAAAACTAAGGGACTGTACTGCTAACTGCAAGGTCTGTGATTCAAACCCACCTTCCACTCCTCGGAAATCCTATACAGGGTCGCTATGAGTTGGAATCAACTTGATGGCACTTAACAACAACAACAATAAGATACCATGGGAGCAAGAAGCCCCCGTGGTGCAGTGATTAAGTGTGAGCTGATAACTAAAAGGTGAGTGGTTTGAATCCACCAACTAGTTGCTCTGCAGGATAAAACTATAGCAGTCTGTTTCTGTAAAGATATACACCACACTTAGTCCATTCCAACTCATAGTGACCCTGTAGTATAGAGTAGAAATGCTCCGTAGGGTCCTAAGACTGTAAATCTTCATAGAAGCAAACAGCCTTATCTTTGTCTCACAGTGTGGCTGGTGGGATTGAACCTCCAACCTTGGGTTAGCAGCCCAGTGCCTAACCCACTGTGCAACAGGGTTTCTTCTGTAAAGATTACAGCCTGGGAAACTCTAAGGGGCAATTCTGATCTGTTCTGTCGGGTCATTATGAATTCGAATCAACTTAATGGCAATAGGTATCAGGAAAAGAAAGAAGGACATGGTGATGGAAGACACCAAGGAAGTAACATCTATGTTACTGATTAGATGAGCAGTGAGGATTCAAAGATGATGCTGAGGTTACTAACCCACATGGCCAGAAGTGTTGTGATGCCATTAACTCTGATAGGTGTATTGAAGGGGGAACCGTTTTTAGATGGTTGCAAGGGTGTAGAGAGGAAGAGATGTATCATTATACTCAGAAACAAGATGTTTTATATGATTAGTAGGCTAATTCAATAGATGTGTTATAGTTGGGCTATATTTAGCATGTCTGAATATGGATTGGGGGAGTTGAACCACAGTATTATTCCTCATGTGTAGATTGTCTTGAGTATCCTTGTTTATTAATTTCCATCTAACCACAATGCCCAGTATGTTCCTGAGTACCCACCCCTGACACCCACCTCGTATCGTCTAAAAGAATAAAAACTTAATTTTACTAGTAAAACATGTTAATATGAGGACACATCTATGATTTATAAAGAGGTCTTTACAGTTCTAATATATTCCATAGCCTGATTTTCAAATTATCTATGCTTTCAAAGACTATGGTTTATAATATCAAAGGTGAATGCTAAGTTATATGATTAATCAAAACTTTATAAACAGAAATATTGCTGAATGGTGGCTTGTAGAAAAAAGGCAAATAATGGTAAAGTGGAATTGAAATGATATCTGCTCTTTTAGTGCCATAGCCAGATATTTAAAATCCCAATTATTTTTTGAAAACTGAGTCCCTCTCTTGCAATATAACCAAAATTCTAGACCCATAAGGGATATTTGTGTCACACTAATAAAGGAAAGAGATAAAACAGAAGGTATCTGTATTCCAGACTCCTTCATTGCCCCTTTCTTCTGAGATTTGCCCCATATAAACTAGAGCAGAGTAAGTCATTAACCTCTAACAGAGTGATCTTAAATGACTAGTACAGTTTTTTTAAAAAAGAGCTTTGGTAGTGCAGTGGGTTATGAGTTGGGCTGCTAACCACAAGGTCAGCAGTTTGAATCTACCAGCTATTCCATGGAAGAAAGAGGAAACATTCTGTTCTAATAAAGATTTACAGCCTCAGAAATCCTATACAGGGTTGCTTTGAGTCAGAACTGACTCAACAGCACTTAACAACAGTTATAAAGGAGTTTGAGTGGCTATAATATGTAACAAATAATCTTTTGGAAGTTTAAGGATCTATAAACACTCTTTTTAAATTACTAACTTCATCTAAGTAGAGGATCTCAGCTAGTGTATCATGAGATATTTCAGTTTGACCTAATCTTTTGAAAACTTTGACCATAGGGGACCTAAAATTTCAGTGATTACTTGGGTAATGAGTCTGTTATTTGCATGGATACTTAAGTTACTTACTCTTAATTTGGCCATTAAAATATGAATACTATTTTAATATTGTCCTTTTGTTTTAAAATTCTAGTCTAAATGTCCTTTTAAGAGTCCTGTGTGTGTTTCCTGTTTATTCCAGATTGAAGTTTAATCATTAATCTCGATTAGTACCTTAATAATAGTGGGAGGTTTCTCTTGTTGGCTGTCTCATAGCATTCAAATAACTGTATTATTTTGCTTAAGATTATTGGTTTTAGATCATATACACTAGAGGGATATACACCTTGATAGCATTGGAATGGCACAAGTAATCTGACATTCTCACAACATTGGGGAAAATGTTTGTCCTTTATTCTTTTCAACAAGACTTACATCATTGCAGGTAGGGAGGAAGGTATTATAAATATTGAACCTTCAGTAATAACTTTCATCTAATTTCAGCCTTGTTTTAAATTGACATTGAATAGAAACAAAAATCTCTGTCAGTTCTACTTGTTATCTTCATTGCTAACCTGATCAGGTCCATGTGAAACATTAGAGCACCTTGGACAAATTTGACACTGCATTTGAGGATATAGAAAAATGACATTTTATGAACATATGAGGGCACTAATTAAAGTTTATGAGAAAATTCCATTATCTTTTCATTTCATTTTCCCATGAACATTTTGAAAAAGCCCCATTACATGTACAGGTTTTACATTTGGGTTTATAGATATTATTTGTCTCAAATTACTAAACTTGATGTGTAAATCTTTATACATTTTAGTAGTGAGCTCATATAATAGTCTACCACTTTTTAAATTTGGAAACATATAGTTAAATGTTTCTATATTTCTTCAATTCTCAGATTCTTCAGAATTTCTACCATTCAGCATACTATTTAACTGTTTTAAAGCAAACCATATAAGATGCAAATGGGGCCCCAAACTAAGTACTCTGAACCTGAACAAGGGAGGAGATACTAGTATTTTTCATATATCATTGCTTCCTTATTAGATTATGAATTCCTTAACATCAGGAACAAAATCTCATGCTTGTTATATCCCAACAACTGTAACATAGTAGTAGTGGTAGTGGTTGTGTGTCATCAAGTCGGTTATGACTCATTGCAACCCTATATAGGGTTTCTGAGGCTGTAAATCTTTATGGAAGCAGAAAGTCTCATTTTTATCCACAGAGTGGCTGGTAGATTCTAAATGCTGACCTTGTGATTTAGCAGCCCAACACATAATCCACTACACTACCAGGGCTCCCTAATATACATAGTAGGTGCTCAGTAATTGGTAATTGAATGAATGCATATCCGTCCTTTGTCTCATTAGAATTCATTAAAAAAAATCTTTGCAGTTGGATTTTTATTCTGAGGAGGCTTTACCAAACTGAAATGGAATTCCTTTACTTTTACAGGTGCAGGAGACATTGTTGCAATCATGATTGGCAATCTGAAAGGCACGAAAATTCTACAGTCTATTCAAAAAGGCATACAAGTCACAATGGTCATCGAAGTAGGGAAAAAGCATGGCCCTTGGGTGAATCACTATTCAATTTTCTTCGTTTCTGTATCTTTTTTTATAATTACGGCAGCAACTGTGGGCTATTTTATCTTTTATTCTGCTCGAAGATTACGAAATGCAAGAGCTCAAAGTAGAAAACAGGTTTGTAATAGTCTTTTCTTCCAATTTTAAGATTTTTCTGACTGTTTTAATTGTAGTCTTGGTGTCATGCAATTTAATATATTTCATTTGTTTGACGATGATGTATGCATGTGTTTTTTGAACCCTAATATACCAGCTTCCATCTTCTCAAATATTCATTTTCCATAACTTGTCAAGAAACTTAATTCAACCAGATCTAATCTCAGTAGAGGGGTCACAATCAGTCAGTATTTGATTATATATGGGTGTAGACACGTAATGTTCTTTTAAATAAACATTGTTGTTAAGTGCTTTCACATCTGTTCCGACTCATAACAACCTTATATAGTGTTTCCAAGGAGCAGCTGGTAAGCTTGAACCACCAGCCCTGCAGTTCAAATCGGTCTTAGAGTCCAGCACATTCACTCGCAGTGATATGCCAGGACTCCTAAATATAGTAACGTTATTTATTAAAAGAGTTACATATGCAATGTAGAAATATAAAAAAAAATTAAAAGTACAAAGGAGGAGAGGCAGCAAGATGTTGGACTAGGCAGAAGCACTACATTGATCATCTACATCCAAGAAATGGAAAACCAAATGAAACAGATGCAAATAATAGTCCTGGAATCCTGAGCTTCAGATAAAGGGATAGATAAGTAGATTGAGGGCTTACTAAGAGAGGAAGCTGAGCAGACCTGGCAAAAAAAGTAGACAGGTGATCTGTGCCAGCTAGAAGGGGCCAAGAAAAGCACAAAAGAGTTGTTGGAAGAAAACGTTTCTAACATCATGAAGGAAGACAAGCTAAGCATTCAAGACATACAATCAAACTCTTCAAAATCAAAGACAAGGAAAGAATCCTAAAAGAATCTTGGGAAAAATTGGGGGGGGGGGGTTAAAAAAAGTGTCCAAAGTAAAGCAAACCTACAATACTGAAAATAGGGAACCAGAGATATCAATTATAATGAAGACAACTATAAAGCAAAGAGAAGGGGCCTTGGTATCATAGTGGTTGCGAGTTGGGCTGCTAATCTCAAGGTCAGCAGTTCAAAACTACCAGTCCTTCCATGGGAGAAAGATGAGGCTTTCTGTTCCCATAAAGATTTACAGCTTCAGAAACCGTATACGGGGTCACTGTGAGTTGGAACTGACTCCATGGTACATAACCACCACCATAAAGCAAAGAGAAGGAAAAGTGTAGTTGCAAAACTTCCAAATGGAGAGGAAGTCCAAGTAGATTTCAAGATGAAACAGACTGTTTTAAACTTGGGAAGAAATTAATAAATTGCAGAGTTGTAACACAACAGAATGAAAATGAAAAGAAAATCCGCAAACAGATTTAAGTCATTTCAGAAAAGTTCATGGAACAAAGAAACCAGCAGCACCACAAATAAAAGCACAACAAAATGATAGCAATCAATTCATACCTATCAATAATTACAATTGATTAAATGCATCCATCAAGCAACAGAGTAGCAGAATGAATGGATAAGAAAATATGATCCTTCAATATGCCATCAAAAGAAACACACTTGAAACATAAAGGCAAAAATAGATTAAAAATCAAAGGATGGAAATATATATATCAAGCTAACCAATGGCAATCAAGAATATGCAGGGGTGGCAATATTAATTTCTAATAAAATAGTCTCTAAGGCAAAAACAGTATTATATCATTACTAAAAAATCAGTTCAACAAGAGGATATAACCATAATATCTATGTTCCCAATAAAAGAGACTCAAAATATGTGAATCAAACTAGAAGAGAATTAGAGATAATAATAGACAACTCTACTAGTAGATTTTAACAAACCACTTTCAATAAAGAACAGAACAACTAGAAAGAAACTAAAAACAGATACTGCACAACTAAACAGTACAATCAACCAACTTGACCTCATAGACTTATATAGAGCACTCAACCCAACAACAGCATAATACATAGTCTTTTCCACTACACATGGAACATTGTCCAGAATAGATCATATGTTGAACCACAAAGCAAATAAGTTTAAAAACATTGAAATACTGCAAAGCTTTTTTTCAGATCACAATATTATAAAATTAGAAATCAGCAATAGGAAGATCAAGAAAAAACAAAATCAAATACATCGAAATTGAATAACATCTGGTTTTAAAACTAGTGGGTAATAGAACAAAAATTATATTAAATTTAAAAATTGTTTGAATCAAATGAAAATGAAAACACAACATATGAAAACCTTTGGATAGAGCAAATTCAGTGCTTAGAGGGCAATCTATAGCAATAAAAGCACACATCCAAAAAGAGCCAAAATCAATACATTAACATTAACGCGACTTCTCAAACAATTAGAAAAAGAGCAGCAAAGTAAGCCTACTGACACCAGAAAATAATAATAATAATGAAGATTGTTGTTGTTGTTGTTGTTAAGTGCCGTCGAGTCGATTCCGACCCATAGCGACCCTGTACAGGGTTTCCGAGGGTGTAAATCTTTACGGGAGTAGAAAGCCTCATCTTTCTCCCGCGGAGCGGCTGGTAGTTTTGAACCGCTGACCTTAAGGTTCGCAGCCCGATTCGTAACCACTACGCTACCAGAATGAAGATTAGGGTACAAATAAATGAAACAGAAAACAAAAAAAAACAATATAAACAATCAACAAGACAAGAAATTGGTTCTTTGAAAGAATGAATAAAATCTATAAACCATAGGAAAATCTAACCAAAAAAAAAAAGGAAGGAGAAGATGCAAATAACACAAATAAGAAATTATGAGGGTGACATCAAAACAAAACCAATGGGAGTAAAAGGGATAATAACGAAATACTATGAAGAATTGTATTCCAATAAATTTGGAAAATCTACAAGAAATGGACACATATTAAAACACTACCACCCTCTAAACTAACACAGAAATAGCACAGAAACAGAAAATTTGAACAGACCTAGAGCAACTACTATTTACTGGAGTCCTGGTGTGGCAATGTGGGTTAATGCGCCAGACTGCAAAGCCGTTTGAACTGCAAGGTCAGCGGTTCAAGCTCACCAGCTGCTCCTCGGAAACCCTGTACAGGGTCACTATGGGTGGGAATCGACTCGACAGCACTTAACAACAACAACATAGCAAAAGAAGAAATTGATCAGGTCATTTTAAAACTCCCAACAACAAAAAAAATGGGACCAGGTGGCTTTACTGATGAATTCTACCAAACATTCAGAGAAGAGCTACAAAAATTCTACTGAAGCTATTCCAGAACATAGGAAAGGATGGAAAATGCCTGAATACATTTTATGAAGTGAGCATAGCCCTCGTAACAAAACCAGGCAAAGAGGATGGCGGCTAGGGTGGAGGTGCAGTGAAGGTCGCTGTCAGCGATAGCACAGAATACCAGGCAAAGCAGAGCAAGGGCAGAGCTCCAAAACTCGGAACCACAGAGATAGGAATATTTTAAAAGTTTGAAGGCTTATAGCTTGTGGAGTTGAGCTGAAGTAAAAAATCGTGTACTTTTGAATCTGCTGGGCCTGGCTCAGAGGCCTGAGCCGACATCCTGGGCGAAACCAAGTGGTGGGACGAAACAGGGGGCGCAGAAACACCACAGAAAAACTCCGTGGGAACCTTAGGACAAAGGTGGACAATATACTTTGTCAGTTTTGCTTTGTTCTGATTTTCTTTTTATCTGTGGTATCTGGTAATTGGCGCACTCACTGTTTGCCTACCTCCATTCTGGTGAATAGAAAGAGAGCCTGAGCCGAGTGGCCACACCCCACCCTCACCGCTGGTGGGTTCTTCTGACACAAATGCGCACAAAGACTCAGACCAAGCGGAGGCGCTGATCTGTTTCCTTTTTGTTGTTTTTTATCACGGGAAATAGGAGGGGGCTAAAGGGACGGAAAGAGAGTTTAAAGGCAAAATCTATCAGGCAGCTTTGAAAGCAGGAACTTAGGACATTAAAGACATACTTATATTAAGCTACAGATTTTAATTTTCCCTCTTTTTCTTCTCTCCCTCCTCTCCCTTTTCTGTGATTAGAGACTGCAGTATTCAGTCTTGTTTTTGTTGGTGCAATTTTTTCTTTTTTCTTTTTTTCTCCTCTTTCTCTCATTTTTTTTTTTTTTTACCCAACTTGTGTTGTTTTGCGGTTATATAGCCCCCCTTCTGCCTTTGGAGGACTCTTTGTCTCCCTATATTACATAAGAAGAGTCAGCAACTGCTGCCATATAGCCAAGCTACAATCACACTCTATAAAACACCAAAACCCAGGCAAGAACCAATACCAGCTGACATATACCAGGGAAACAGACAACACCTGTGAAAGTTGCTCTGAGTTAAGTAATAAGAAGAGTGAAAAGGGAAGCCCACATCCTGAACACATCTTCCTGGGAGCAATCAGAAAGCATAAAAAA
>NW_006408677.1:4260306-4271229 GCF_000296735.1 Chrysochloris asiatica | reverse complement strand
TATAAGAACAAACTCAGAGAATCTGGGAGGTCAGTCTATGATCAAAACAAGTACAATGTAAAAGAAGGTAAACACGTAGGAACAAAGATCCAGATAGTGAGAAGGTCAGGTCGATTACAGGATAAAATAGACTGCACTAAATGGAGAGAAAAGTTAATGGACTATGAGGCAACCTCAAAGAAAATTAACACTTTACAAGAGAATGAAAATCCAAGAAGAATATGAAAACATTAAAACTATGAGGAAAACCAGGCAAAGACATCACTTAAAAAGAAAATTGCAGACCCATATTCCTCATAGATGAGGAGGAATATTGAACATAGATACAAACATTCTCAACAAAATCCTAGCCAAGAGAATTCAACAACATATAAAAAAAAAATACTAATAATACACCATGACCAAGTAAGATTCATATCAAATATGGAAGGATGGTTCAATATTAAAAAAAACTAAACGTAATCTACCACATACATAAAAACAAAGGAAAATAACCACATGATCCTATTGATTGATGCAGAAAGGACATTTTAAAAATCTAACATCCATTTCTGATAAAAACACTCAACAAAATAGGAATAGAAAGGAAATTCCTCAGCATAATTAAGGGCACAGATACAAATACTGGTGTGGTGCTGTAGGATAAGCACTGGACTGCTAACCACAAGGCTGGAAGTTCAAACTCAGCAGCCACTCCTTGGAAACCCATAGGGTTGCTATGAGTCAGAACAGACTTGACAACATTTAACAACATCATACCAACAGCTAGCTTTACTCTCAACAGAGATAAACTGAAAGCATTCCCTTTATGAACAGGAACCAGACAAGGATGCCCTTTGTCACCACTTATATTCGGTTTTATGCTGAAGTCTTAACCAGAGCTATAAGACATGAAAGGGAAATTAAAAGCATCCAAAGTGACAAAGAAGATGTAAAACTCTCTCTGTTGGCAGATGACATGATCCTATACATAGAAAATTTCAAAAACTCAGCAAGAAAATTATTGGAACTCACTGAATGATTCAACAAAGTGGCAGGGTACAAGTTAAACATACAGAAATCAGTTGGATTCCTTTACACTAATAAATAGAATTCAAAAATGTAAAACAGGAAAACATGCCATTTACAATAGCCACCCAAAAGATAAACTATGTAGGAATAAATCTAACCAGAGAAATACAAGACCTATATAAATGAAAACACAAAGGCTACTACTAGAAACCAAAATAGAATTTCAAAAATGGAAGTACAGATGAGGGGAGGGAGGGGAAGGTGGAGCACAGGGTAGGAAATAGACACAGGATAATTTGGGTGCTGGGGAGGGGAACGGGGAGGGGAATGGAAGAACAAGGCAGATGGGAAAACAATTAGACAGGTTTGCTTGGGCTAAGTGGGACAGAGGTAAAGAATGATGTATGCACAACCTTGGAACAACAGGGCCCTGGGATACAGGTTGAAATGAGGAAAAGGAGGGGAATAATATTAAGATGGTTGGCTGTCTTTTGAATCGGTTTCCCTTGCATAGCATTATAAAATAGACACTTGAGGGGGAGAGAAAGGAATAGCCAGAAATATCACCATAGAAAGCTTGTAAGTCCGTCTTCTGCCTCTAACTGATTGGAATACCTAAAAAGGGGCTACAATGTGCCCAGTGAAGGAACCCCATCCAGAATCTTCTGAGGTGGGAAATGTCCACTTGAAGGGACAAGCACACCAGCCTGGAGCAGCTAAAAGAACAGAAGATACTTCTTGAAAGAAAGACCGACAGGAAAAACACAAAACAATAATGACAGTCCGACTGATTACTACAAGAACAAGCAAGTCGCTCGCCCAGGAGACATCAAGGCAAGTGGCCGGGTCCCCTCAGGGCAAACCCCCTCCAAGACTAAAACTCAATGGGAACACAAGAGCAGACATGCACTCTGATTGGTGACCACATTTGTCATCGATAAGGGGAAGTGAGGGAAAAACAACAATGAAGCTGCGAGCTAAGCCCCCTACAACATTCAATAGACTCCTGTAAACCCGGGTGAAGACTTGGTTGGCCAGCAGTGTGGCAAGACCTGGGGATTCTTTGGCCCAGAGTCAGTGACATAGCCACAGAGGACTAGAGTGGAAAGTGAAGCATCCAGCTGATAAGATTGGGCATATGCATAAGAACACCCACACTTGCAGATAATACCCACTTGACCTGGCTTCAATGACTGGATGATCAGAGCTCAACTAGAAGAAGAAAGAAGAGGGAAAAAAGTATAATCTGATACAATTTGATGAATGTGACCTACACCTATGGATGCAGTAGCTCAAAAGAGGGAACAAATGTTTACAGTGAGGATCATTCTCACCCCCTCCATACACAGGGTAGACAGGGATGGGCAATTTGGACATTGGCTACCCAAAATGGGGGGGGGGGGGGAGGCTACAAAAGCAAGAAGTGACTGGCTTACAAGCTTTCAAGAGGGAGCCTAGATCCAAAGGCTGCGGAGGAAGGTAGAATCTCCACTGAGTAGTATCCAATCTGTCTGGGCGGGGCTGATGAAAGGATATGGGGATAGGTCTCTTGTGGTACAATAGTGGATAATTGTTATCAAGACTGACTGTGAGGGCTGGAAATGTAAAGGTAGACATTTTGTAGCAAAAGGAGGGGAGTTGATTGACTTTGCAGTCCAGGAGCAGAGGTCCCTGGGACCATCAAGGGAGAAGAGTGGAGTGTGGGACACAGAGATGGAGGCCGAGATGATGACATGGAGAGATAGAGTGGCTGGGAACTCTAGACCCAGAGAGGGAGAGAGACTGTGTGTTGATGACCAGGGGACAGGCTTGCAGGGTATACCCTTTGGTTGGTTGATGATGCATGGAAGGGATTGTAACCATGGCAGTGAAACGATATACGATAGGATGAATGTAAAACTAATGTTCTCATATAAACTAGCACATAATTCACAATAAAACATTTAAAAGAAAAAGAAAAAAATGGAAGTACATACCATGCTTATGGATAGGAAATCTTAACATTGTGAAAATATCAACACTACGCAAAACAATATATATATATATATAATTCAGTGCCAATCCGGATTCCAACATCGTTCTTTAAAGAGATGAAAAAACTGATCACTAATTTTATATGGAAAGGAAAGAGACTTTAGATGAGCAAAGCAAAACTTAAGAATAACAAAATCAGACAATTTTGATCTCAAAATCTATTGCATAGCCACAGTGGTCAAAATCACTACCTCTCTCCCTGATCTCAAAGTCAGAGTGGTTAAAACAGCCTGTTACTGATACATAGATCAATGGAGCAGAATTGAAAACCCAGAAGTTAAAGATCAGCTGACTGTATTACTTCTAGATTCTCAATTCTGTTCCATTGATCTATGTATCAGTAACAGGCTGTTTTGACCACTTAACTTTGTAGTAGATTTTGAGATCAGGGAGAGATGTAATAGATGCAGTAGATGTTTTAGCCTTTTGTCTTTCTTATTCAGTGTCCATCTTTCACATGCATATGAGGTTATTGAAAATACCATGGCTTGGATCAGATGCCCTTAATCCTCAAACTGACATCATTGCTCTTCAACACTTTAAAGAGGTCTTGTGCAGCAGATTTGCCTAATGCAATAAGTCCTTTGATTTATTGACTGCTGCTTCCATGAGTGTTGATGATTGATCTGAACAAAATGAAATTTTTGACAACTTTAATCTCTTCTCCATTTACATGGATGTTGTTTATTGATCCAGTGGTAAGGATTTTTGTTTTCTTTACATTGAGATGCAACCCATACTGAAGGCTGTGGTCTTTGATTTTCATCAATATTTTAAGTCCTCTTCACTTTCAGCAAGCAAGGTTGTATCATCTACATATCACAAGTTGTTAATAAATCTTCCTCCAATCCTGATGCCACATTTTTCTTCATATAATCCACCTTCTCAGATTATTTGCTCAGCATACAGATTGAATAAGTATGGTGAAAGACTACAACCCTGGAGTACACCTTTCCTAATTTTAAACCATACAGTGTTCATCTCTGTTCAAACAAGCTCTGTTCAAACAACTGCCTCTTGGTCTACATACAGGTTCCTTATGAGCACAAGTTTGTGTTCTAGAATACTCATTCTTTACAATATTGTCCATAGTTTGTCATGATTCACACAATAAAAAGCCTTGGCATAGTCAATAAAGCACAGGTAAACATCTTTCTGGTATTCTCTCCTTTCAGCCAAGATCTATTTGAAGTCGGCAATGATGTCCCTCATTCTGAATCCAGTTTGAACCCCTGGAAGTTCTGTGTCAATGTATGGTTACAGCCATTTTGGGATTAACTTTAAGAAAATTTTACTTGCAAGTGATATTAATGATATTGTCCGATGATTTCTGCATTCTATTGGGTCACCTCTCTTTGGAATGGTCATAAATATGGATCTCTTCTAGTCACTTTCTTGGAATAGATGAGTGAGTGCCTCCAGTGCCACATTAGTTTGTTGAAAGATTTAAATTTGCATTCCATCAATTCTCGGTGTTTGCTCTTTGCCAACGTCTTCAATGCACTTTGGACTTCTTCAGTATCATTTGCTCTTGATCTTGAAGTGGTTGAACATTGACAATTTCTTTTTGGTACTGTGACTCTGTGTATTCCTTCCATCTTCTTTTGATGTTTTCTGCATCGTTCAATATTTTGCCCATAGAATTCTTCAATATTTCAAGTTGAGGCTTGAATTTTTTCTTCAGTTTCCTCAGCTTGAGAAATGCTTAGCGTGTTCTTCCCTTTTGGTTTTCTAACTCCAGGTTCTTGCACATTTCATTATAAAATTTTACAATGTCTTCTTGAGCTGACCTTTGACACTTTCTTTCTTTTTTTTTTTTTTTTTTCTGTTCAGCTCTTTTGCCTCCTCATTTCTTCCATTTGCTTTTTCTTCCATTTGCTTTAGCATTCTACACTGGAGAACAAGTGTCAGAGTACCTTCTGGCATCCATTTTAGTCTTTTCCTTCTTTCTTATCTTCTTAATGGCCTTTTGTTTTCTTCTTGCATGATATTCTTGGTGTGATTCCACAACTCTTCTGGTCTTTAGTCTTTATTGTCTTTAAAACACACACACACACACACACACACACATATATATAATAATTTACATCACCAAAGGGCGCCTTCTGCAAGTCTGCCTCCTGGCCTCCAGCTCTCAGTCCCTCTCTTTCCATGAATCTAGAGTCCTCAGCTGCTCCCTCTCTCCATGTCCCCATTTCTGTCGCCATCTCTAGTGTCGCTGCTTCTCTAGATAAGGTCTCACATTCCACTTGTGCTCTTCTCCCTTGATGATCCTAGGGTCCTCTGTTTCTGGACTATAAGATTAACTGCACCCCCCCCTGCCATTTTTGTTACAAAACTTCTACCTTTACAATGTGACAGTCGCAATTAGTCATGATAACAATTACTTACTATTGAATCATAAGAATCTTATCCCCATTTCTTTTTACCAGACCCATCAAGACAAAATGAAAATTATTCAGTAGGGACTCTATCTTCCCCCACACACTCTTAAACTATACTCCCTCTAGAAACCTTGTAAGCCAGTCACTTTGTGCCTTTATTGCTCTGGTAGCGTAGTGGTTATGAATTGGGCTGCTAACCTCAAGGTCGCAGTTCGAAACTACCAGCAGTTCCGCAGGAGAAAGATGAGGCTTTCTGCTCCCGTAAAGATTTACAGCCTCAAGTTGGAACCGACTCCACAGCACACCACCACCATCACCATTCTAGGTAGCCATTGTCTAAGTTGTCCATCCCTATCTACCCTGTGTACAGAGGGGCTAGCATTGATACTTGATGTTAAGACTACTTCCCTCTGTGTTGGTATTTTGAGCTACTATCTCCATGGTTATAGGTCAAGTTCATCAAATTATAGCAATTTACCCTGATTTCCTTTATCAAAATTTGTTTTGTTTTGTTTTGTTTTTGTCTTCCTCTTGTCGAGTTCTGATTATCAAGCCATCGAGGCTAGGTCAAACAGGTACTATCTGCAAGTTTGGGTGTTCTTCTGTGTCTCCCCTCACTTCATGTCCACTGGATGCTTCACTCTCAGCTCTAGACTTCTGTGGCTATGTCCTTGTCCATGGGCTCAGGTGTCCCCAGGTCTCACCACACTTTGGACCAACCAGCCCTTCTGCTTCTCTCTCTCATCTCCAGGTCAAGGGGAGTCTATGGAACATGGTTGAACTCAGCCCATTTCTTCATTGCTGCCTTCCCCCTCTTCCACTCACCAGTCAACCAATGTGGTTGCCAGCAAGCTTACATGCCTGCCCATGTGTTCCCTTTGAGTTTGAGTCTTAGAGGGGGATTTGTCTTGAAAGGACTTGATTGATTGCCTTGATGGCTTCCCAGTGAACAACTTGCTTATTCTTGTAGTAGCCAATCATACTGCCATTTTTGTTTTGGTTTTTTCCTGATGATCTTTCTTCTGCTTGTCCTTTCTAGTGGGAAAATCCCACCTTATAAGGTTCTGGATAGCACTAGAGGTTTCCACCTAAGGTCCATACACTGCAAAGGCCTATTTCACTGGACAAGTTGTAGAACCCCTTTTAGGTATTCCAATCAGTTATAGGCTGAATATGGGCTTACAAGATTTCTGTAATCATGTTTCCCAACATTCCTTTCTATCCCACTCAAGTGTCTATTTTACAATAGTAGGCGAGGGAAACCAATATTCATAAGACAGTCAAGCATCTTAGTGTTATTTATCCTCTTCAGACTATGCCTCGATTCCGGTATCACAGAGTCTTTATTGTCTTAATGAATTAAATCTGTCCTTCAGATGGTATCTAAATTCAGGTGCGATATGTTTAAGGTCATATTTTGGTTCTCATGTACTAGTTTAAATTTTATTCAGCTTCAGCCCTGAACTTGTATATGACCAATTGATCTGTTCCATAGTCTGCTCCTGGTCTTGTTTTAGCTGATGATATGGAGCTTTTGCATCATCTCTTTCCATAGATATAGTCGATTTGATTTCTGTGTAATCCATCTGGTGAGGTCCATGTGTGTAGTCATCTTTTATCTTGTTTTAAAAAGGTATTGGTAATGAAGAAGTCATTGGTCTTGCAAAATTCTATCATGCAACCTCCAGCATCATTTCTATTACCAAGGCCATATATTCCAACTACTGATCCTCCCTCTTTGTTTCCAACCTTTGCATGCCACTTACTATTAATTATTAATACATCTTGATTGCGTGTTTGATCATATTCAGAATGAATGAAGCAGTTGGTAGAATTCTTCAATGTAATCATCACTGACTTTAGTGGTTGGTACATAATTTTGAATAATAGTGCTATTAATTGATCTTTCTTGTAGACATATGGATATTATCCTATCACAGACAACAATGTACTTCAAGTCAGATCTTGATATGTTCCTTTTGATGATGAATGTGATGCCATTCCTCTTCAATTTGTCATTCCTGGCATTGTAAACTATGTGATTATCAGATTCAAAATGGCCAATACCTGTCCATTTCAGCTCACTAATGCCTTGGATATTGATGTTTATGCATTCCATTTAAATTTTATAATTTCCAATTTTCCTAGATTCATACTTCTTATATTCTGTCTTCTGATTATTAATGGGTGTTTACAGATGTTTCTATTCATTTTGAATTGTGCCCCATCAGCAAATGAAGGTACCAAAGACTTTACTCGATTCGTGTCATCACAATCATCTCTACTTTGAGAAGGCAGCTCTTTCCCAGCCATATTTTGAGTGCCTTCCAATCTGAGCATCTCATCTTCCAGCACTATGTCTGACAGTATTTTGGTACTCTCCATAATGTTTCAGTATTCAGTATTCTGGTGCTGACAGTGTTCCACTGCTATCCATAAGGTTTTCAGTGATGAGATATTTGGAAGTAGTCTGTCTCTCCTTCCCCCTTGTCTATCTTCATCTGTAAAACCTAGAACTATAAAACACATCAATGAAAAAATAGGAAGAAACTTATGACCTCTGATACATGGCATAAATGCACTATCAAACATAACTGGAAATGCACAAACAGCAGAAGACAAAACAGATGACTAGGACCTCCTAAAAATTAGACACTTACACGCATCAAAAGATTTCACTAAAAGAGTAAAAATAGATCCCACAGGCTGGGAATTTTTTTTGCAATGACATATTAGACAAGGAGGTAATCTCTAAATTTTATAGAAACTATAACACTTCTACAAGACAAATAACCCAGTTTTAAAATGGACATTACCAGACATTTCAGCAAAGAAGACATTCAGAAGGCCAATAAATATATGATGAAATGCTCATGATCATTAGCCATTGTTGTTGTAGTTAAGTGCTGTCAAGTTGATTACAACTCTTAGCAACCCTATATAACATTTCTGAGGAATGGTAGGTGGGTCTGAACTGCCGACCTTAAAGTTAGTCCAGTGTTTATCCTACAATGCCACACCAAGACTCTGCTAGAGAAATGCACATCAAAACAACAATGAAATATCATCTCACCCCAGGATTAATAGCAAAGTTCATAAAAACAGAAAAATGCAAATGCTGGTGAGAATGTGGCGAAACTTGGAAGCTCCTATATTGCTGATGGGGCTGTGAAATGGTACAACTAGTGATATGATTTTTCCTCAAAAAAAAATAGCAATACTCAGAAATCCCTCTACTTGGTATGTATCCCCAAGAAATAAGAGCCATGACAGGAATGTATATATGCACACCCATGTTCATCACAGCACTATTCACAATAGCAAACGGATGTAGTCCATCAGTGGAAGAATGAATAAATAAGCTTTGGTGCATATACACAATGAAATACTATGCAAAATTGAAGAAGAAGAAGAATAAAGCTGTAAAACACCTCACAACATAGATGAACTTTCAATAGTATATGCTGAGTGAAATTAGTCACTCACAAAAGGACAAATATTGTATGCAACCACTATTGTAAAAACTCAAGAAGATATTCTCATGCAAAAGATAAATTATTTGATAGTTACCAACGAGTGAGAAGAAAGGGAAAGTAATTCACTGACTAGAGGTTGTTGTTGTTGTTGTTGTTAAGTGCCATCAAGTTGATTCTGACCCATAGCGACCCTGTATAGGGTTTCCAAGGAGCAGCTGGTGAGCTTGAATCACCGACCTTGCAGTTCAAACGACTTTACAGTCTGACGCAATAGCCCACAGCGTCACACCAGGACTCCGGTTAGGCTAGACTGAAGGTTGTTGTTGTTGTTGTTATGTGCGTGGAGTCGGTTCCGACTCATAGCAACCCTGTACAGGGTTTCCAAGGCCGTAAATCTTTACGGGAGCAGAAAGCCTCCTCTTTATCCCGCAGAATAGCTGGTAGTTTCGAACTGCTGACCTTGCGGTTCACAGCCCGATTCGTAACCACTATGCTACCAGAGCTCCTTGGCACATGTTAATTTGGGTGACAGGTAAGGCAATATACAACAAGAGTGAGATTGGCAGGAAAATTATAAAGACAGGGAAAGATATGATTTATTGAATGTAAAACTGATAATCTCTGTAAACCTTCACTCAATTCACAATTAAACGTTTAAGAAGTAAAAAGTAAAATAAAAGGTACAAGGGACAAAAACTTTCACTCACACCCCACATAAAGCAACTATAGTCACCACCCAAAGGTAACCACTGCTATTTTGGGTGTATGACCATTCAGTTTTTCTTTAAATATATGTGTGTGCTTGTGCGTGTACATACTTGTTTGTTTTGGTCGGGCTGGAGAGAAAGACGAATCTAAATTTGTGCATGTTGTAGTTGTTGTTAAGTGCCATCAAGTAGGATTTCCAAGTAGCAGCTGATAGGTTTAAACTCCTGACCTATAGCGCCACACCAGGGGTTAGGTTCCAAACAGAATCACATACTTGAGATCCCTATCCCAGTGGGTTACGCGATGGGCTGCTAACTGCAATATTAGCAGTTCAAATTCACTAGCAGCTCCTTTGGAAAAGGATGAGACTTGCTGCTCCCTTAAAGATTTACAGCCTCAGAAACCCTATATAGAGTTGCTATGAGTCAGAACCAACTCCACAGCAAGCCACCACCACCACCACCATCCCAATATAACTCTTATGTGTAAACAGGCACAAAGTATAATAGAGCAACGTCACTAAAGTATTATTTATTGAACAGGGAAGTACCTGTGGTTGTGTGGTGTTGATCTTACTACCTTCAAACTGCCCCTCATCCCCCTGATATCTTTAGTTCTCTTCTTTAAAAAGAAACAAAAGCAGCGGCCATTGAGTCAGCTCTGACTCATAGTGACTAGATGTTTAACAGAGTAGGACGGTGCTTCCTAGAGTCTTCAAGTCTACTACCAATGGTATCTATACTACCAGGCCTCTTCCTAAATGCCTCTGGATGAGTTCAAACTGTCATTTTGTTTTAGTGCAAACCATGGAGTCACTTCTCTCTCCTTACCCAATTTAAATTCAATGGTCCATCCTTTGCATATCTTCTGTTTCTTGCTCCTTGATGGTAGAATATCGCCTTAGTTAAGTCCTACTTTCCATCAACTCTACGCCTGCTTCTTGGACAGTTGAAGTAGCATATAAAATTTATAGCTACACTGATTATCTTACTTTAAATTCATGACCAAAAGCTGAGTAGGGGCACCCTTCATGCTATCCAGCAATCATGCTGTTTCCTTAGCCATTTACTCGTCTTTTTTCTTAGTTGATTAATCATACATAAACTTCCAATATCTCCTCTATCTTTACCCTTGTGATTTGAAGCAATCAAAGTAAGTACTTCCACAAGCTCCTACCACATCTAATATCATCTGTGTCTTTATCTTCTGCCTAGTCTTATTTTTTTTTTTTCTCACAATCGCTTTCTGAGTGCCCTCCCACCTTCCAGTCCTATATCTGACAATGTTTCTCTGCTATGCATAGAGTTTTC
>NW_006408677.1:4246950-4258336 GCF_000296735.1 Chrysochloris asiatica | reverse complement strand
GGTGGTGAGGTTGGCCCAGGATCGAACATTGTTTCGTTCTGCTGTGCATGGAGTCGCTATGAGTCGGTTCCGACTCGATGGCACCTGACAACAACAAAGTCTTATATTGCTAAGGATGAACTGTCCCTTTCCAAAGGTCAAGGCCTTCATTTGTATACAGGATCCTTATCTTCTTTGTATACTCAATGACATCGTTCCAGTTGTTCCCTCTCATTGCCCTACTTTAACAATTTCTCCACCAAATGTTTCCTATCAACACTCAAACATGATATTATTGCTCCTATATTCAATAGGACTTCTCTTGGCTCCATCTCTCCTTCTAGCTACGTTCCCTGTGTTCCCCCCTTTCCTTTACAGCAAAACATTTAGAAAGAGTTGTATACATTCACTGTGCAATTTCACTTCTTCCATTCTTTTTTGAATCCATTCCAATGACTTTGGCCCTCTCATTATTCCACTGAAAGCTACTCTTGTTAAGGTCACTGGGGACCTGCATACTGCAAAAACCAATGATCTTTTCTCAGTTCTCATATTTTTTTGGCTTAGCATTTGATACAGCTGATACCTTCATGAAACACTTTCTTTATTTGATGTTTTTTCTTCTGTCTCTCCAGCCACACCTTCTCAGCTTCCTTTTCCTAGTTTCTCCTCATCTCTATGACCTCTTAACATTGGCCCCGTCTTTGACTTATCTTTTCTATCTAAATCCCTTTGGTGAGCTCAGTCGTTTTCATCTATGCACTTATAACTCTCAAATTTATCTCCACCCCAGACTTTGAATATCCTCTGACCTTGAATATCCAATTAGTTGCTTGACATCTCCACTTGAATGCCTAACAGGCATCTCAAAATTAATATACCCAAGTTGAACTCCTGGTCTTCTCTAAACCTGCACCTCCCCCAGTCTTCCTCGTCTCAGAAAGTGTCAACTCTGTTATACAAGTTGCTTAAGTCAATTCTTGGAGTTATTCCTGACTCTTCTTTCCCACTCATGTCCCATATAACCTCTATCGGCAAATCCTGTTGGTTCTACCTTCATGGCATATTCAGAATCTGACTACTGCTGTACACTTCCATTGCTTCTACCCTAGCCCAAGCTACCATTAGCTCTTACTTGCTGGAAAGTTGGACTAGTAGTAGTAGTAGTAGCAGCATCAAGGGGGATAATGGAATTCAAGATCAGACCAAGGCTGGTCCCTTTGAGGTGAAGGTCAGGCATACCTCTTCTCTCCAACCATTTTACCAGTTCTGATACCAGCCATCCCTCCCATGGCACTCTCTACTTCTCTTCTGGGCTTGATAATCCAATGAAATGACTACACAAACTCACAGATCTTACTTGCAGTGGTTTAGTAAGGAACAGGATACAGTTCAGGATTAGATTGAGGAAGCATGTAGGCAAAATCTCTCTACTTCAGCTCAATAAGCAAGGTCTCTCAGCTTCTCATGACCATGAAGGCCTTCTCTTGGCCCTGCTGTCTGTTACCTATGGCTCTGCCACCTAGCCCCTTTGGGCCCTGTTGCTACTGCCTTTGCCACTTGTCCCTTCTGGGCATCTTACTGTCTTCAATGTTATAGTCTTTGATATGTGTTAACAGCTGTTTTGGTGGTTCTTTGCCTCATATCTTTCTGTCTCATCTTTCTTCCCTCTTCTTTCTGTTTCTCTTCTTTGTATCTCTAAAACCTTTGTGGGGCTGCTTGGCACTCCCACCAGAGCCATGAACTAACTAATCCATAGACAGTTCTTTTGCATAATAGGCTGTAACTCACCTCATTTACAGTCTACAGACCAGTCCATTCAAGGTGTACCCCAATCACAGGACAAGTTGCATCCCAAGATCAAAAAAAAAAAAAAAACCTATCAAACCCAGGTTGCCCACAGCTTACCCAGGGAATATCAGTCATCCTGGACAAAAGTAACAAGCCCTCTAGAGCAAAACTAGGACAAAATTACTTCTCAGGGATTATGGGTTAAATCTTTCAAATTATTTTCCCAAAGAACCAATGAAAAGGGTCACATGAAGAAATTCATTTCACCACACTTGATCAACCCCCAGATCTATTCTCAGCACAACAAAGTAATATGCCACTTTCCCAGAATATCTAATAAGGATTTAATGTTTTAAACTGTTTTAATAGGGGCAATAGAGTTGGTTGGTTAGTTATGTGCTGTGGAGTCGATTCTGACCCATAGCGACCCTGTATAGGGTTTCCAAGGCTGTAAATCTTTACAGGAGCAGAAAGCCTCATCTTTCTCCCGTGGAACAGCTGGTAGTTTCAAACTGCTGACCTTGCGGTTCGCAGCCTGATTCGTAACCACTATGTTACCATATATACTAATAAATATCTCCTAAGCCAGTGAAATCCTGACCACTTCAAGCATTCTTTCTCAAGAAAGAGGAAAAAGGAAAGAGGAATCTAATTTATTTTGGAGGGGGGGGGTGTATCTCTATTTAGAAAGAAAATTAAGTGAATTTAGGAATATATAAGAAATTGAATTTTTTATTATAAAAGCTTCATATAGAATCAGCTTATAGTAATGAAAAATGGTTAACTCAATGCTTAAAGTTAATTGACTTCTGTCCTTCTCTTCAGAGAAGCAGCTTATCACATTGGTGGCAGGTTAAGCCTGTTACTAGCCGTGATCAAAAGGATGTTTAAAATTCCTGTGCCAGGTCATTCTGTATCTTCACATTGTGTTAATATTTGACATTTTTATATCTCTAAGTTTAGAAAGAAATCGGTGCCCAGTATGACTAACTATTCAAAGGTTATAGTTACAATAACAAGAGGGTTTAGTTTGGGTATGTTTTTGGTGACTGTGTATTTCTGTAAATGCTATAATAAACCTATCAACATGACATTAAATCCCATCATCATGTAATAAGATTTATAAAGAAATTTACCTGGTTTTGTACAAGCTTCACTGATTATCTAACACTGATCTCATCACTCATTTAAGAAAATTTCATATGTCATAATATATTTTATAAAAATTAAATTTTCTACAAATCATTGAGACTTGCATTAAAACATTTTGGAAAAGACCTTTAAGAGAACTGTTTTTCTACTATATCTGTTTATCCTTTGAAGACTAAAGGATAAAAGCTTGATTGGTAATCACTTTTGCTTGTAAGTATTTGAGAGTATTAGAATTTCATTTACATGTTACTTAATTTTCATTTTCCTTGACTCATTTTTAATATATAATTTTAATATAACCATGAAGTATATCATGGTTATAACCATTGCTAAAAATTTAATTGCACTTGCATCATTTTATTCATAGAAATGATGATTAAACTGAGTTATGGAAGCTTATCTGCTAGAATATTAGGAAAAATTAAAAACATTCGGGAATTTCGTTTCTCTGAATTATTATGATGCACAGTATATAATGTCAGACAAATGGTTAACTATGATTTGTAGCTGTAAAATTTGATGTCTAAATGCTCAGATAAGTCCTCAGATATAATAAGCAGCACTGCATGCCCAAATGTCATAGTGTAATATGTGAGAACATATATCTCCCTGTTTTTGTAGGTGGAACACTTTTAAAGAGAATAGCAAGTATTAATGGGTTGTGGATAAAAATAACATATTGGGCATTATATGGTAGACTTGTGGAACAACCCTAACCTGAGAGAAGGAAGATTATAGGAAACCTTATGGCATACTCAGACTAAACTGCATTTGAAAGTAACCACTATACACTTGACTCCAGCATAAAGAACCCAGCAATTTTGGGGGTGCAATGTATGCATTCTAACAGTACTCAAGCAGTTAATACTAAATGGAAGCAACATTGACCAGTTAGAAGGCTCTAGGTGAAATAAGAGCTAGCCTAGGTATAATGTGACAAGCTGAATTCACTTTTATAAAGAGTGGCTTTCAGAAGAAAAGGATTTATACCTAAAATAGACAAGTTAGAAGGAATCATCTTCCAAGAGAGGGGAAAGAGTGGGTATCTACTTGTAAAGATGATAAAGCCTTAAAATGTGTTTGCTCAGATCCAACATAATGTTATAGAATGCTTGAACTCAGTATTGGAAAAGATACAACAAGGTCTGCTAACTATTGTACTTCAAATAGAAGCCAAAGTGGTCCTGAGGTAACGATCATTTTGGGTTTGGAGGCCCAGAGAACATATGTTAATCCCCAAATTTATAGAAATTTTCTGGGGGAAGTTATTTATCTCTGACTGTTCTTATAGTCCTGGTGTGGCACTGTGGATTAATGTGCTAGACTGTAAAACCAGTTTGAACAACAAGGTAGGCAGTTCAATCTCGCCAGCTGCCCCTCAGAAACCCTATATAGGATCACTATGAGTCGGAACTGACTCGAGGGCGCTTAAAAACAACAACAATAATCTTGATCCAAGAATGGTCCAAAATAAGACCAGGTAATAGGAGCAAGGAGTACTGGTGGGGTGCACTGGACCAAAAGGTCAGTTTGACCCGCAAGATTGACTGTTCAAACTCATCAAAGTCAGTTTGAACAACAAGGTTGGCAATTCAAGCTCACCAGCCGCTCCTCAGAAACCCTATGCAGGGTTGTGTTGTTGTTGTTGTGAAGTGCTGTTGAGTCGGATCCGACCCATAGCAACCCTGTATAGGCTTTCCAAGAAGCAGCTGGTGAACTTGAACCATAGACTTTGCAGTTCAAATGGCTTTGCAGTCTGGCACACCACACCACATTGCTATGAGTCAAAACCGACTAGACAACACTTTTAACAACATCAATAGGAATAAGAAATTCTGTTGTGGCAATGTAGGGTAAGTACTAGACTGCTAACTGCAAGGTTAGTAGTTCAAACCCACCAGCTCCTCCTTGGAAATCCTATATAGGGTCGCTGTGTGTCGGAACTGACTTGAGGGCACTTAACAACAATAGCATTAGGAATAAGGGAACAAGGTGGCACTGTCAGATAAGCACTGTTGAATAACAACAAGGTTGGCAGTTCAAGCCCGCCAACTGCTCCACAGGAGAAAGAGGCTTTCTGCCCCCCCCCCACAGTTTTATAGCCTTAGAAACCTTATACAGGGTTGCTATGAGTTGGAACTGACTTGATGGCACTTAACAACAACAAGTAGGAATAAAAATAATAAATCTTGTGTGCTCTCCATGGAAGGGAGATGTGCCTTGCTATACAATAACACTCAATGGGAACTGATAACTATACAATAACGTGAACTGAGACAAATGATTGGCTATGTCCTCAGCTTACATGGAACCTAGAAGTAACAGAATCATCACCACTGATGACAACACCTGTCTGTCATACCTGCCATATGGGAAAAGGCCAATTCTATTGAGGAGGTTTAATAAACACTTCTGTGATACTTTGGAATTATTTTGTAACCCAACCCAAGTGTATCTTAATCATACCATGATATAATGCAATCCTGGTATTGTTGATAAGATTTAACTATATTATATAAATAAATCATATGATAAATACTGATATTGATAATCAACTGTCTTAGGAGATTGAATAAATCCTCCTCAGGATGGGATACCAATGCAGAGTAATTGGCCCTAAGGAAGAATTAGTTTTAATTCATTACTATAATAAGTAGTTCTCACAAGTGTATCACAAATTTCAAGGGAGGAAATGTATAATTAAATTGGTATAACAATATAAATATGTTTCTAGGTTATATGGATTGTTTTGTTGAGCCTATTCTCATCTCTAAAGAAGGTATTTGAAATAAACAAATCATTTGTCTTGCAGAAATCTATCATTCGTTCTCCAGCATCATTTCTATCACCAAGTCCAAATTTTCCAACTACTGGTCCTTCCTCTTTGCTCCCTACTTTTGCATTCCAGTCACCAGTAATGAGCAATACATCTTGATTGCATGTTTGATCGATTTCAGACTGAAGAAGTTCGTAGAATTCTTCTATTTCATCTTCACTGGCTTTAGTGGTTGGTGCATAAATTTGAATAATAGTGGTATTAACTGGGCTTCCCTGTAGGCGCATGGATATTATCCTATCACTTATAGCATTGTACCTAATGACTGATCTGGATATGTTCTTTTTGACGATGAATGCAACACCATTCCTCTTCAATTTGTCATTCCCTGCATAGTAAACCATGTGGTTATCAGATTCAAAATGACCAATACCAGTCCATTTTAACTCACTAATGCCTAAGATATCGATGTTTATGCGTTCCATTTCATTTTTGACCACTTCCAATTTTCCCAAATTCATACTTCGTACATTCCATGTTCCAATTTTCAATGGATGTTTACAGCTGTTTCTCCTCACCTTAAGCTGTTGCCCATCAGCAAATGCAGGTTCTGTGTGCTTTTCTCCTCCCAGCTTAACTGTATTCATGTCATTATGGCCAACCCTACTTTGAGTAGGCATTTTTTTCCACAATCGCTTTCTGAGTGCCCTCCCACCTGTGCTTTATTGACTACGCAAAGGCTTTCGATTGTGTGGATCATGACAAGCTATGGACAACATTGAGAAGTATGAGTATTCCAGAACACTTAATTGTACTTCTAAGAAATCTGTACCTAGACCAAGAAGCAGTTGTTCGAACAGAACATGGGAACACTGAAAGTTTTAAAATTGGGAAAGGTGCGAGACAGGGTTGTATTCTTTCACCATACTTGTTCAACCTGTATGCTGAGCAAATAATACGAGAAGCTGGGTTCTATGAAGAAAAACGTGGCATCAGGATTGGAGGAAGACTCATTAACAACCTGCGATATGCAGATGATACAACCTTGATCGCTGAAAGTGAAGAGGACTTGAAATATCTACTTATGAAGATTAAAGAGCACAGCCTTCGATATGGATTGCATCTCAATGTCAAGAAAACAAAAATCCTCACCACTGGACCAATAAACAACATTCTTATCAATGGAGAAAGGATTGAAGTTGTCAAGGACTTCATTCTTCTTGGATCAACTATCAACACTCGCGGAAGTAGCAGTCAAGAGATCAGACGACGTATTGCACTGGGCAAATCTGCTGCACAGGAACTTTTTAAAGTATTGAAGAGCAGAGATGTCAGCTTGAGGACTAGGGTGCGCCTGACCCAGGCCATTGTGTTTTCAATAGCCTCATATGGATGCGAAAGCTGGACAGTGAATAAGGAAGATCGTAGAAGAATTGATGCCTTTGAGTTGTGGTGTTGGTGGAGAATACTGAGGGTGCCATGGACTGCCAAAAGAACCAATAGATCTGTTTTGGAAGAAGTGCAGCCAGAGTGCTCCTTGGAGGCCAGGATGGCTAAGCTTCGTCTCTCCTACTTTGGACATGTAGTCCAGAGGAAACAATCGTTGGAGAAGGATGTCATGCTGGGTAGGGTGGAGGGTCAGAGAAAAAGAGGAAGACCTCCAACGAGATGGATCGGCCAGGTGGCATCATTGATGGACTCGGGGGTGGCAGCGGTGGTGAGGCCGGCCCAGGATCGAACATTGTTTCGCTCTGCTGTGCATGGGGTCGCTATGAGTCGGTTCCGACTCGATGGCACCTGACAACAACAACAAATTCTCATCTCTGGAGTCCTGGTGTGATGCTGTAGGATAAGCACCAGACTGTTAACCACAAGGTTGGCATTACAAACCCACAAGCCATTCCTTGGAAACCCTATACAGGATTGCTGAGTCACAACTGACTAAAAGACACTCAACAACAACAAATCCCTTTCTCTAATTGGCTTTTGCAAGTATTAAGTATACTTAAGTTGTTGGTCTTAACGTACCTTATACATAAATTTGGTACCAACTGTTGTTGCCCAAATAATTATGACCCTTTTGCTGTAAAAAGGCTTTGACCAAGGGTGAGGGGATGGATTGTGAGGAAACGGGTAACAGAGCATGTCTTGTATTTCTCCAAAGGAGCCTTTGGTCAATTCTGGGAATGTGGCTTTCAAAGTGTTCTTTCATGTTAGTGATTGATAATTTTGTTAGATACACCAGGAGCAATGACCCAGGTCATACCAGCCTGCTGGGGTTGATTTGTACAACAATCAAAATTGATGATGTGCGTCTGGTTTCATTGTTATGGTCCTGCGAATTCAGGCAACATGACCAGGTGCTAACAGAATGTGTCTGTATGACCAGATCCCCGCAACACCACTACCACCATCTGAGTCATGGACCCTGAGACTCAAATGGGCTTCCTGAGAAGAAATATTTACTGTCAGAGAGAATACACTCCTGTGTGGCCTCAGAAAAGGCCTTTGGTGGTGGTGATGGTGTGCTGTGGAGTCGGTTCTGACTCATAGCAGCCCTGCCTAGGGTTTTTGAGGGTGTAATTTTACAACAGAGAGCCTCATCTTTCTCCCGCTGAACCGCTGGTAGTTTCAAACTGCTGACCTTGAGGTTAGCAGCCCAACTCGTAACCACTACGCTATCAGAGCTCCTTAACTTCCATTAATATCTTAAAGAATTGTCTTTGAACTTAAAGCTTGACTAAGAAAGATCTGAAATATTTCTGTCATATTAACTTTTCTCTCTACTCCACTGATACATGAAGTTAACTGAAAGATTAATCAGGTGTCTCAATACTGTATTTGTGGTGGGTGTATGTATGTATCTGTTCTTGCCTGAATTTGAGAATTATTCAGATCCCTTTTTTTTTTTAATTGCTAGCTTTTTGGCTCTTGTACAAGATAAGATTAAACAAATTCTTGTCTAAGTGGGATTTAGTTTCACAGTCTGTCTCTGACTTTCTCACTAAACAAAAGGAAGCTCTGATAATGGAAATCAGAAATCACTTACTCTAATTTCAATTTTATATTACAAATTCTAAAGGTGTTGATTTTCTTTGAAAAATGTAATCTGAGTCATAACCTATCTTCTGAGTCAAATCCCCCAATTTGCATTGCTCTTCCCTGAACTGCATTTTCATATATTTACAGTGGTCACATTCTTGGAAGAGGGTTACACTCCTCTTTATCCCCATCTCCGTAGTTCCTTAGATTTATGGGAAGCTGTTTTATAGCCTTTATCCCTTCTTACCTCTAGGAATACTTTTGTCCAAATGTTAATCATAGGTTTATACATTTTTTTTAATAGACTTTTAAATTTCTTTCTATTTTCATATACCTAAATAACCACATGGTTCAGTTATTGATTTGGTTCACAGGACTATATCTGAAGAAAAGAACTCATTGATCATGATTCTTGATTTTGATTATCCTGTTTCATAAAGCTCTTAGCCAAATTCTTATGGCAAAAATTATATTTTAAAGGTGGTGATTAAAGTACAGGAAAGTCCAGTTTGTTTATATCCACCCTTCTTGTTTTTGCACACCCTTGATCCCCCTCTCCCATCAAGGCATCACCACAAGTCTAGTATAGTTCATGTGGATTTCTTAATGTTAATCTTAAAGTTTGGGACCAAAAACCACACTGACAAATCAACTAGACTGAAACATGTATTTTATCTCATTGGAGAAAAAAAAAAAAAAATCACAGCTAAACTAGGTAGAGTATCTTTGAGTTTACTATAATTTAAAATTTTGACATGTAATCAAGGATAAGAATTGATCAGACTTTTTCATTTTCAGCCCCAATAAAGTTCCAGTCAGAATTAAACAATGACTAGATTATTCAATGACTAGAGAGATCATCGCTTTGGACTAGTCAGAGTAGTGACATTAAGCTTTGGTTAAGAAAATTGGTCAACAGCTAGCTTCTTTAAATGAATCTACAACTCTAGTGTGAAATATCCTTAGACCAGGTAAATCTTAGGATTGGGGAGGGAAGATGATGTTGCTATGAAATACTTGTGGGGTTTTTTTTGTTTGTTTTTTAATTTACCCAAATCATACAAAGTGGTCAATTTAGGAAAGATTGCTAGATTGTGTAATAGCTGACTTTGAAGTTTTTGGTTATTATTATTATTATTATTCCTTTCATTTACCTTCGCAAGGAATGCAAAGTCTTTTAAAGGCTTCATTGCTATTATACAATGGCAGCAGTATACTATAGTAGAAAAATCACGGGCTATAAAGCCAGATAGAACCTGGGCTTGAATTGAATCACAGCAACTAACCAGGTGTCTGGACTTTAGTCAAGCCTCTGAACCTTTTCTTGTCTATAAAACTTGGGTGTTAAAATACCTATTTCACAAGGTTGTTAATGATTAAATGATATGACCCATAAAAAAACTCAGGGTTGAACCTGACCCATGGGAGATAAGTGCCCAACAAATTTTCTCTAAACCTTTCTTTCCCCAAATTCAGTGGAGTAGAGGCTTTTGATGATTAAGAATGAGATGTGACTCTGGTGAGAACATCATGACAATTTGGTTCTGTCTTCTAAATTTAGAAAGTGTGCATTAAGCAACTACTAGACATTATGGGAAATACAGAAATGATTAAGATTATTTGCTCCTAATGCTTTTCTCATATTTCATTTTTTTAGAGGAAGGAATGCATCTTGGAAACTCTCACTATCAGTGTGACAGTGAAATATTTTGAGAACTAATGGCAGGTTTGCCAGTTAACTTCATTCAAGTTCTAAAAATACCAGTTTGTGCTTTTTACCAAAACTGCTTATCTTATGTTCATATTTAAAGACAATAGCTTTTCTATTCTTTATGCAAACTCAATTGGAGAGCTATAGGAAATATCCAAATTTCCTTTAAACTTTTTTTTTTTTTTTTTTTTTTTTAACAACTGCTTTGGTAAACATTGCTTTGTGCTATGGTGCAATCTCCTAGAGATTCTTGAATTTAGGGATCTCTCAGAATTTTCGCTTAGGACCTCCTGGCATCTTGGATCTTGCCCTACAATTTTTGCCCCCCACTCCCACCCCCAGAAAAAAAAGATTTTTTTTTGGTAGCACTAGTATGAATGTGTGTTCTATTGTTCTCACAGGCATAGACTCAAACATTATATTGAAAGCTTGCTTTTGATTCCCCTCCAAAGTTAATTTGCATTGTAGCCTAGACTAATTAAAGCTGGTTATATATTTAACATTTGTTCCTAGTAAACTGATAAGCAGTCTCCAACTCACGTATTATACTGTGTTGAATTGAATATTTTGGGATAAGAAATAAATCAGATTATGTCAATTTAAGGTTCCTAGGGGGTGCAAACAGTTTATACTCTATTACTAGCCTAAAAAGGTGCTTTGGTAGCATAGTGGTTACAAGTCGAACTGCTAATCTCATGGTCAGCAGTTCGAGACTACCAGAAGTTCTGAGGAAGATAGATGAGGCTTTCAGCTCCTGTAAAGATTTATAGCCTCAGAAACCCTATACAGGGTCACTATGACTTGGAACCAACTCCACAGCATATAACCATTACCACTACCACTACTAGCCTAAAATGCTGGTTACTTGAACCCACCCAGTGGCACCAAAGAAGAAAGGCCTGGTGATCTGCTTCAATAAAGATTACAGCCACACA
>NW_006408677.1:4216602-4246705 GCF_000296735.1 Chrysochloris asiatica | reverse complement strand
GTTAATGCACCAGATTGCAAAGCCGTTTGAACTGCAAGGTTGGTGGTTCAAGCTCACCAGCTGCTCCTTGGAAACCCTATACAGGGTCGCTATGGGTCGGAATCGACTCGACGGCACATCACAACAAAGACAAAGAACAACATGTTTGTCAAAAACTTTACTTTCTGTTTTCCCATTTTCTCTTGTTGACTATTTTTTTTCTCATTTACATTTTTTTTCTCTTGTCTCAATATCTAAGTAGCTCATGATCTATGAGAAAAGCCAGGAGTGAAGCTTGGAAGTCTAGGCCAGGGCCAGGACACTGGATATATGATTGTTCACTATAGGATCAGCCACAGCTTGAGAAACCATAGAATCCAGGAGTTTGAAGAACCTAAAAAAGTAGCTGAATGGGTGTATTTGTAATGGGTTCTTGGATTATGAAAAGTAGAGTCCCAGTACCAGCTCCATACTTTGGGCACATTATTTAAATTCTCCAAACCTCCATTTGTTCATTTATTAAAATTGGGCTATTACCTCCTACATGGGCTTGTTGTGAGGATTCAGTGAGTTAATATATATATATATATATATATAAAAAAAACGTTTTCTAAATGATAAGATAAACACGTAAATGGAATGAAGTAGCAGTACTAGTTTCCTGCTCCAAGTCATAGTCAAAACAGATCACTAACTTAATGTAAAGAAAAGGAACACTAAATTCTAGGCTTCAGAGGGATTGACACTAACCAACTCTGAGACTTTACCAATTTTCTTATCTGTCAAATTTGACTAAATGATTTCCAAGAGCTCTTATAGCTCTAAAGATCATAATGTACCTCCTTTATGTTACTTTACTATTTGGTTATGATGCAAGTAAGAAAATAGAAGGGGAAATATGCTCAAAATAAAATACTTGTGCTCAAATAAAGCCCCATCATAGGATTCCCCTTGTGAGTTACTAAACTCAGAGGTAAGTCCCAAAATGGAAATGGAAGGACCTCAATTGCCACCTTTTTCCTTCTAAGGTTTTAGACCTCTTTCTATTGAGCTGCATTTGCTGGTCTGCTGAGAATTTTCTGCCCTTCCTGTAATAGCAAAGAAATTATTTGGCTAGTAATCCCCTAGGCAGCAAGCCAAATACCTTTCACGAAATTTTATAGGCGACAGGTTTGGGCATTAAGGAGATTCCTCACATATCTGTATCATGGATCATTCCTTCTGAATACTTTTGCTACCAATGTGGATAGACATGTTATGAGTGCCTGTTATACTTATTGATGAATGGTAATCTATAGTTTAAGTTAGTAAATATTTTATTTTATGTCTGTTACATGCTGAACACTGTATTAGAGACTTTATTTGTATTATCACTAATTTTCAACCTAGATGTCAGATCAGAGTTTCCTTGCTGGGGAGTGAGTGAGAGATACATTTAGGGGTAGGAAGAAGCTGTTTACAGTCTCATAATCACCTTTGGTTCTAAACACATACTTTTTTTCTTTTCAACTCAAGAAATTCATTTTTTTGTTGTTTTTTGTTTTTTGTTTTTTTACTTTCTATGTGAATTGAGTGAAGTTTTACAGAGCAAATTATCAGTTTTATATTCAACAAATCACATACTTTGCTTCATTACATGATTGCAATCCCCTACATGTACCAACAGTTAACAGTATTTACCTCTATTCACTTTAACTATAGAATTTCTCCTTGTCTCTCCCACTACATTCATCTTTCCTCTGCTAACCTCCATCTTGAAGTAGATCGCCTGCCCTGTCTGCCATGTTAACATGTGACTACCCTCTAGATCGTGATTAATTTTCCCTCCCCTCTCCCATAACTGTCAAAGATTATTTCTTTTATCAAGAAAGCCTTTTTATTTTTTTTATTTTTTATACTTTTGTACCATTGATCTCATACAATGTTTTACCTTTTGTGATTGATTGGCTAATTCCATAGTGCTTAATATCCTCCAGGTTCAACCATGTTATAAGGTGTTTCACAGATTCATCATTATTCTTTAATGTTTGTAGTATTCCATTGTGTATATGTACCAAAATTTGTTTAGCCATTCTTCTGTTGATGGGCATTTAAGCTATCTCTATCTTTTTGCTATGTCTCTTGTAGACAGCATATTGAAGGACCCTGTTTTCTTAGCCATTCTTGTCTTTATGTCTCTTGACTGAAACGTTTAATCCATTTACATTCAGTGTAATTATCAATAGGTATGAATTGATTGTTGTCATTTTTCTGTTTAATTTTCCTGCGTGTGGTGCTGCTGGATTCTTTATTCTACAAAATTTTCTATGTTGAGTTCATTTTGTTTGTAGATATTCTTGTCATTTTCATTTCTGTGTGTTAGTGTTTACTGAATCTTTCTGATTTTCCTCTTTTTTTGTTTTGATGTGCAAGTGTGTTACTTTTCTTTGAGGCTACCTTGTAATTTATTCATTCTTCCCTGCTTAAAACAGTTTGTTTTATCTTGAAATCGACTTGACTTCCTTGCCATTTGGAAGTTCAGTATCTACACTATTTGCTCATTTTGCTTTGCAGTTGACTTCATTATACATTGATATCTCTGGTTTCCTATTTTCAGTCTTATAGGTTTGCTTTCCTTTAAATAATTCTATATCTGCATTGAGTTCTGTGTGGTGTTTTCAAGTATGGTAATTTCAGGTTGTTGTCTGCTATTGTTAGTTCTCACTTCAAAGAGTACCCTTTAGCATTTTTTGTAAAGTTGGTCCGGTCATTACAAATTCCTTTAATCTCTGCTTTATCAGGAAATATCCTAATTTCACTGTCATATTTGAAGGATAACTTTGCTGGGTATATGATTCTTGGTTGGCATTTTTTTTTTTTCTTTCAGAGTTTTATATATGTCATTCTGTTGCCTAATTGCCTGCATGGTTTCTTCTGAGAAATCAAAACTTAGTTTTATTGATTCTCCTTTATAGGCAAATTTTCGTTTTACCCGAGTTGCTCTCAGGATTCTTTCCTTGTCTTTGATTTTGGAAAGTTTGTTTATAATATATCTTGGTGATTTTCTTTTGGGGTTTGTCCTGTTTGAGGTTCGTTCAGCTTCTTGTATGCTTATCTTTTCATCTTTTCTGTTGTTAGGGAAGTTTTCTTCCCACAACAGTTTGACAATTTTGTCTGTGCTTGTCTCTTTCTGTTCTGGAATTCCAATAACCCTTAAGTTGCTCCTCTTAACCATTAGGTGTCCTACATAACCATTAAGCTTTCTTCAGATTTTTTTCATTCTTTTTTCTAATTATTCTTTTAGCATACTAGTATTGAAAGATTTCTCCAAGAGCTCAATAATTCTGGCTTCCATTGCTTCACATTTACTCCTTTGCCCTTTCTGAGATCTTAGTAGTAATCTTCTGGCTTTCTAATTGTAGGTTTTATATTGTGTAAAGATTTGCATTTATTTTGTCTGTTTGTTCTTGTAGTGTTTCCTTTAATTTCCCTAAGTTTTTCTTGTGTTCTCCTTGCTTTCTTCTATTTTTCTGTTGAACCTTTGAAGGTATCTAATTAGCATTCTTTTGAATTCTTTTTCAGTTAGTTCCATTACCTTTTCTTCTTCAGAATCATTTTCTGACTACACATCTTGGTCATTTGTTTGAGCCATTCTCTCTTGCTTCTTCATATCAGATAAAACCATTTGTTGTTTCTGGAACATTGTGGTATTGTCATATTTGTAAAAACAAACAATACAGTTGTTGGACTCAGAGGGGAGAAATCTCTGGGGAGCTCTTGAATTCAAGGAGCTCACAAGGTATCTGTGGGAGGAATGTGACAGCAAAGTCCCTGGCCCTAGATGGGGTTCCTGTTGTTCAGGGAACTCAATCCAGATATAGTTCATGAGGGCCTTTGATAGGGATAGTTTCAGTGTCTGATAGGACCACAGGGAATCTGGGGTTAGTGTGACTAGTTAAATGCTGGTCTGGTGGCTCTGAAACCAAGCCACCTGAATTCAGGCACCAAAGCAGTGTAGCCAACCCCACCTCATGCTTGCGTGGCTCCCAGCCATGAGACTCCAAACTCCCAGAGAGCAGGGTCTGTGCTGAGGGTAGATGAGGGTGGGAGATGACCACACTTCTGGTCACCAGGAGAGCGTGGGGGAGGGAGGGGAGAGAAGAAGAGATCAGACCTTTTCGGTCATCTGAACAAATCTGCTCTAGCAGCCCTCCCAGCTCAGTGGATTAAACCCATAATCTGCTGCCATAAGATTTCTACCTAGGAAACCCTGCTGGGCAGTTCTACTCTGTCATATAGGATCACTATGAGTTGGAATCAAATTTATGACTCACAACAATTACATCTTCTATCACCAACTGTCTGTCCGTTTTTTGTACTATCGTGACTTGTGTGTTAAGGTGATACTGGAAACTGTGCCACCAGTATTTTAAATACTAGCTAGCAGGATCAGGTTTCAGCAGTTGGACAAGTTTCAACAGAGCTTCCAGATGAAAACAAACTTGGAAGAAAGGCTTGGCAAACTACTTGTGAAAATTAGCCACCTAATACTATCCAGTTCTCTTGCTTTGGTCATGTTACCAGGAGGGATTAATCACTGGAGAATATATATCATATTTGGTTTTATGTAGAGGGTCAGCAAGGGCAAGAGAGACCTCTAGTGAGATGGAGTGGTGCAATCGTTGCAACAATGATCTTGAAGACACCAGAAATCATGAGGATGACACAGAAGTATCAACATTTCATTCTTTTGTACATAAGGTCACAATGAGACTGAGCTGACTCAACAGCAGCTATCTACCTACCTACATACCTATCTACTTATCTCATACCACCTGGGATTTTTCCATCAACGAGTTCATTCCAAAGAAGCTCAATATCTCATTGACTGCTCTCTGTTTCATCTTTTCCTCACCTCCTTGACTACCCCCAACTCCCAACTTCTGATTCTATTATGTATAATATTTTAGTCATCATTCCTTAAACAAGCCTTGGATTTACCTTTGCAAAACCAGACTCGTCTAGATGTATGAGTTGTTAAGTTGTTGTTAAGCACTCTCGAGTTGGTTGTGACTCATAGTGACCCTATGCACAGCACAACAGAATAAAGTACTGCCAGGTCCTACGGAATCCTCATGATCGTTACGTTTGAGCCCATTGCTGCTGCCACTATGTTAGTCCATCTTGTTGGGGTCTTCATCATTTTTGATGACCCTCTACTATATCAAGCATGATTTTCTTCTCCAGGGACTGATCCCTCCTGACAATATGTCCAAAGTATGAGAGATGAAGTCTACCCATCCTCACTTCTAAGGAGCATTCTGGCTATATTTCTTCCAAGACAGATTTGTTTGTTCTTGCTGGCAGCCCATGTACTTTCAATATTATTTGCCAATACCATAATTCAAGTGTTTCAATTATTCTACAGTTTTCTTTATTCATTGTCCAACTTTCACATGCATATGAAGTGATTGAATATACCATGTTTTTGGCCAAGCACACCTTAAACTCTTTAAAGGCTTTTGCAACAGATTTGCCCAATGCAATGCATCATTTGATTTCTTTGACTACTACTATCATGAGCATTGATTATGGATCCAAGCAAAATGAAGTCTTTGACAACTTCAATCTTTCTCCATTTATCATGATGTTATTTATTGGTCCAGTTGTGAGGATTTTCATTTTCTTTACATTGAGGTGAATCCATATTATAGGCTGTAGTTTTTGATCTTCATCAGTAAGTATCTCAAGTCCTGTTCACATCCAACAAACAAAGTTGTGTCATCTGTATATTGCAGGCTGTTAAAGCGTCTTCTTCTAATCCTGATGCAGTATTATTCTTCATATAAACAGTTTCTCAAATTATTTGCTCAGTGTATAGATTGAAAAAGTATGGTGAAAGGATACAACTCTGGCTCAACCTTTCCTGATTTTAAGCCATTCAGTGTACCTTTATTCTGTTCAAACAACTCTCTCTCTCAGACTATGTAAAGATTTTTCATGAGTACAATTAAGTGTTCTGATATACCCATTCTTTGAAAATGTGTCCATAGTTTGTCATGTCCACAAGTCAAACGCCTCTGCATAGTCAACAAAACCAAAGTAAACATATTTCCGGTATTCCCTGTTTTCAGCCAAGATCCATCTGATGTCAGCAATAATATTCCTCATTCAAAACACCTATTCTAAGACTGCCTTGACATTTTGACAGTGCCATGTCAATGTACTTGTTGCAACTTGTTCAGCAAAAATTTTACTTGCATGTGACATAAATGATGTTTTTCGAGATTTCCACATTCTGTGGGTCACCTCTCTTTGGAATGGGCACAAATATAGATCTCTTCCAATCAGTTGTCCAGGTAGCTGCTTTCCAAATTTCTTGTCATAAGATGAGTGAGTATCTCAAGTGCTGCATCAGTTTGTTGAAAGATTTCAATTTATATTCTGTCATTTCCTGAAGCCTTTTTTTTTGCCAGTACCTTTAGTCTAACTTGGAATTCTTCCTTCAATACTGGTGATTCTTGATCATATGCTACTCTTTGAAATGGTTGAACATCAACCATTTATTTTTGGTACAATGCTCATTTCTTCTATCTTCTTTTGATACTTTCTATATTATTCAATATTTTGCCCATAGAATCTTTCAATATTACAACTCAAGGCTTGAATTTTTTCTTCAATTCTTTCAGCTTGAGAGATGCTGAGCATGTTCTCTTTTTTTTTCTAACTCCAGTTCTTCACATATTTCATTATGATAATTGACTTTGTACTATGTCTTCTCAAGATGCCCTTTGACATTTTCTGTTCAGCTCTTTTACTTCCTCATTTTTTCCATTCCGTTTATCTTCTGTACCCTCGAAAGCAAGTCTCAGTCTCTTCTGACATCCATTTTGGTCTTTTACTTCTTTCTTGTCATTTTAATGACCTTTTTCCTTTTTCCTGTATGATCTTCTTGATCCTTGGTCATTAATAGCCAATGCATTAAATCTGTTCTTAAGAGGATCTCTAGTTCAGGTAGGATGTACTTAAGGTTATATTTTGGCTCTTGTGATCATATTTTAATTTTCTTCAGCTTTAGCCTGAATTTGCATATGATTAATTGATGGTCAGTGCCACAGTCAACCCCTGGCCTTGTTTTGACTGATGATATGGAGCATCACACCATCTCTCCTCACCGATGTAGTCAATTGGATTCCTGTATATTCCATCTGGAGTCCCGGTGAGGTGCTGTGAGTTAATGTGTTGACTGCAAAGTCAGTTTGAACCACAGGGCTGGTGGTTCAAGCTCACCAGGCACTCCTCAGAAACCCTATACAGGGTTGCTATGGGTCAGAACTGACTCAGCAGCACTTAACAACAACAACATAGTCCATCTGGTGAGGTATTTATAATGAAAACATTTTGGTCTTGCAAAATTGTCATGCAATCTCCAGCATCATTTCTGTCACTAAGACCACATTTTCCAACTACCAATCCTTAATATCTCCAACTTTTGCATTTCAATCACCTGTAATTATCAATGTATCTTCATTGCATGTTTAATCAATTTCAGACCAAATAAATTGGTAGAATTCTTCAATTTTATTATCACTGGCTTTTGTGGTTCATGTGTAAAGTGGTTGGTATTTAAATTTGAATAATAGTAGTATTGACGGGTCTTCATTGTTGTTGTTGTTAAGTGTCATCAAGTTGGTTCCAACCCATAGTGACCCTGTATAAGGTTTCCTAGGAGTGGCTGGTGAGCCTGAACTGCCGACTTTGCAGTTCAAACCGACTTTGCAGTCCAGCACATTAACCCACAGCACCACACCAGGACTCTGGTCTTCATTGTAGGTGTATGAATATTATTCTATCACAAACAGCACTGTACTTCAAGATAGGTCTTAAAATGCTCTTTTTAATGATGAATGTGACACCATTCCTCTTCAATTTGACATTCCTGCCATCGTAAACCACATGATTGTTGGATTAAGATTGGCCAATACCAGTCCATTTCATCTCACTAATACCTAAAGTATCAATTGTTATGTGTTCCATTTCATTTTTGACAAATTCCAATTTCCTAGATTCATACTTAGCACATTCCATGTTCTGATTTTAATGAACGTTTGCAGTGGTTTCTCCTCATTTTGAGTTGTGCCCCATCTGCAAATGAAGGTCCCCAAAGCTTTGCTCCATTCACATTATTATGGTCAACTCTATTTTAAGGAGGGAGCTCCTCCCCAGTCATATTTTGAGCACCTTCCAATTTGAGGGACTCACTTTATGGCAGTATATCTGACAATGTTCTACTGCTAATTCATCAGGTTTTCTGTAACTAGCCATTCAGAAGTGGTCTGCTTCTCCTAGTCTGTCTTCATCTGAAAGCTCTGTTGAAACCTGTCCACCATGGGTATGCATGCTGGCATTTAAAATATCAGTGGCATAGCTTCCAGGATCACAGCAACACACAAGGCACCACAGTACAACAAACTGTCAGATGGATTTTGAATATATATCCATCCATTGAAAATCAAAATCTATGTCTCTTCTCCCAAATAGGATATGCTTTAAAAAAAAACAGACAAAGCTGCACTTTAATGACCTCTGAGGGAAAAGGAAAATAGGAAGATTATTTTGAAAAAACATAGCATCCAACTCTAATTAGTATAAAGGTATCATTTAAGAAGTTATGGAAATATGTTAAGTGAAAAGTTTCCATTTTCTGAGAACTCCTTCCTACATCAAATAAATGGGGTATTTATTATGGCTAATTAAATAATTTTATTTTTAAAATTGATTTATGGATTGACTCTTACCTTTAAAATATTTAATGATCCTCTCTTCCCCTTTACATATGATTTATTTTAAAAAATACTTTTTCTAATACCTGCTTTTTTATTATTGCAGAGACAATTAAAGGCAGATGCTAAAAAAGCTATTGGAAGACTTCTGCTGCGCACATTGAAACAAGGAGATAAGGTATATGTCATTTGAAAGCATTGCTACCTGACCTTTGTTCAAACTCACTATTACTACAAAGTATGGCATCTGTCAATCTTGTTGACTTCTTTATCTCTTTGATACTGCTGGTGTCACTCTAAACGTAGCATTAGCTGGGCTTTAAATAATGCATGTAGTATTTTACTTTGTATTAAGTTCAAAATATTTTCTAAATTCCAGAGTAAGTTTTCTTGAAGCCATGGTTTCCTTAGAAATGAATTTCTTAATTTTTTTATCTTTTTGAAATCTAAATAATTTTAAATGACTTACTGAGAGTTTACAGCTACATAGCCATTTAGGGACTTTTAACTGGGTCAAATATTAGTGAGTTATGCATAGGTCTGCTAAACACAAGTTCAGCAGTTCAAGTCCACCAGATGCTCCCTGGGAGCTTTCTGCTCCCGTAAAGATTTACAGACTGGGAAACCCCATACAGGGTTGCTATGAGTTGGAATTGACTCCATGATACACCACCACCTCCACCACCCAACAATATGGTACTACTCCTTCTAGAGAAATTTATCCTAGTTAAATACATGAATATTCTGTTCTTGCTCTATTAATGTATTTCTTACTATTTGCTCACAGGAAATTGGCCCTGATGGAGATAGTTGTGCTGTGTGTATTGAACTATATAAACCAAATGATTTAGTGCGAATCTTAACCTGCAAGTAAGATTGAATTTTCTATCATATTATCAGTAAGAATAGATGACCGACAAAAATGGTTGTGATGGAGGAAAGCTATTTTGAATGTTTCCAAATTGATGTAATGAAAGTGTTTACTTTTGAATTTTCATTTATAAATAGAAGTATTGAAATTGGTGTGAGTCTAATTGTTTGTATAAAGTTTCCATAATCTGGTATGTTTTGTTCTAGACTAATGTATATGAGGGGGCTTCAAAAATTTCATGGAAAAATTCCATTATCTTTTCCTTCCAATTTTTCTATAAACTTTTTGAGGAAGTATTAAGGAGTTCTGGTAGTGTAGTGGTTATGAATCGGGCTACGAACCTTAAGATCAGCAGTTCTAAACTACCAGCTGTTCTGCGGGAGAAAGATGAGGCTTTCTACTCCCATCAAGATTTACAGCCTCGGAAACCCTGTACAGGGTCGCTATGGGTCGGAACCGACTCGACGGCACTTAACAACAACAACAATTAAGAGAAAAAAATGAAGTAAAATAAACTTGTAAGCACCTATTTGGAAATCTTCACTCTAGATTTTATTATTTCTCCTCTCCTGAAGGTTGTGCTTAATACTTTCTTTTAGTTCTTAAATAGCAGTGTTCTTGAAATGTATCACATTGCCTAAAATGTCAGCACTGTGTTGTGTTCAGGACTAGATTGTATTCTATTATTGAAAATGACAATAACTATACCAATTAAAAGTTAGGAATAGACTAGATAACTGAAATCTGGAATACTGAGTAAAATCTTAAGTCAGGTAGCATCTTAACCATTTTTCAAGTAGTGAGTACAAAAAATAGTGTTTTGAAACTAGAGTAGTGAGCTTTTATAATTTATTAAGAAATCCCTAAAATTTTCTTCTGTGGCTTCTTCTTAGTATCTATGCTTTGATAGATTTAACATGAAAAATAAAAAGCATACATTAAAAAATGAAGTCAAATTAATAACCTATTAGTATATTAGGCAAAATGTTGTTGCTTTTTTACAATTGATAACTAAATTATGTGTTTTTTTTTTTTCCTTAATCAGTCATATTTTCCATAAGACATGTGTTGACCCATGGCTGTTAGAACACAGGACTTGCCCCATGTGCAAATGTGACATACTCAAAGCTTTGGGAATTGAGGTAAACATTGCCATACTGTTTATATAATGGAACTTAAACTTTGTGTTATTTGTGTGCCTATGCCACCAGGAAAATAACATCCTGATTTTTTAGCTATGTAGCATGCCAGACTTAGAGTTTATAAATCTGTATGTCATCGACACAGTGAGTTTCCATCTTGGATGACCTTCTCTCATCTCCCTAAGTGTACTTATTATTTGGTCAGCATTTGTAATGATGGCCATGTAAACTACAAACTTGACTTCTGACCCCTTTCTACTTTTTAATTTTTATTATTGTTGCAAAGTGACAAACCTTATAGTTAAATGAGTATGAATACTTTGAAAAGGCATATTAAATTCTGAATTGTAATTTTACATATGATAAATGACCATAAATCCTAACTATTTCATAATACATACAACATAAGTTGAGTTCAACAAAATTTTCTACTTTAGGACATATATTTGTTGTTGATGTTTCAAGTACCATTGAGTTGATTCTGATTCATAGTGACCCTATGTACAACAGAACAAAACACTACCCAGTCCTGTGCCATCCTCACAATTGTTACTACACTGGAGTACATAACTGCTGCCACCATATCAAGCCATGTTGTTGGGGGTTTTCCTCTTTTTCGATGACCATTCACTTTACCAACCATCCTTCTCCAGGGACTGGTCCCTCCTGATGACATGTCCAAAGTATGAGAGATGAAATCTCACAATCCTGGCTTTCTGGCTGTACTTCTTCCAACACAGATTTGTTTGTTCTTCTGGCAGTCCATGGTATTTTCAATATATGTTGTTGTTAAGTGCCATCAAGTCAGTTCCGACCCATAGCAACCCTGTATAGGGTTGTCAAGGAGCAGCTGGTGAGCTTTAACCACCGACTTTGTGATTCAAACTGACTTTATAGATGACAAGAATTCTCAATTTCCCTAGGGGAGAACATGAGGGTTTTTTTGTTTTTGTTTTTCCTAGCTTTTTTTAAAATTTTATTTTAAGTTTTTATTGTGAATTGAGCAATAGTTTACATGGGAGAACATCAGTTTTACATTCATCCTATTGTATTTCGCTTCATTGCAATGACTACAATCCCCTCCATGCATCATCATTCAACAGCATTTGCTTCCATTCCCTCTGGTTGTTTTTTTGTTTGTTTGGTTTGGTTTGGTGTGTGTGTGTGTGTGTGTGTGTGTGTGTGTGTGTGTGTGTACACTGAAGCACTCAGGAATATATAACCACTCAAACAACCCTGCAAGCCTGTCCCTCGGCTGCAAGCACACAGCCCCTCTTTCTCCTTGAGTCTAAGGTCCCCAGCCACTCACTCCATCTCTCCACATCATCGTCTCTGCCTCCATCTCTCCACATCATTGTCTCTGCCTCCATCTCTCCATGTCATCGTCTCTGCCTCCATCTCTGGCATCACTGCATCTCTGGATAGGGTCCCACATTCCACTCTTCTCTCTTGATGGACCCAGGGTCCTCTGCTCCTGGACTGCAAGATCAACCACTCCCCTTTTTTTGTTACAAAACGTCTACCTTTACATTGGCAACAATTGCAATCAGTCCTGATACCAGTTATTCACTATTGAACCACAAGAGTCTTAGCCCCATCTCCTTTCACCAGCCCCACCTAGACAGGTTGGAAACCACTCAGTGGAGATTCTACCTTCCCCCACACCCTCTGAAACTAAACTCCCTCTTGAAAGCTTGTAATCCAGTCACTTTATGCCTTTGTAGCCCCCTCATTTTTAGTAGCCAATGTCTAAGTTTCCCATCCCTGTCAATTCTCTGTACAGAGGAGGTGGGAATGATCATTCCTATAAAGATTTGTTCCCTCTTTTAAGCTACTACATCCATAAGTATAGGTCAAGTTCAGCAAACTGTAGTGAATTACACTTTTTTTCTCTTCTTTCTTCCTCTAGTCGAATTCTGATCATCTAGCCATTGAAGCTAGGTCAAGTGGGTATTATCTGTAAATATGGGTGTTCTTGTGCATCTCCCCTCGCTTCATATCAGCTGGACGCTCACTCTCCACTCTGGTCCTCTGTGGCTATGTCCTTGTACCTGAGCGCAGGAATCCCCAGGTCTCGCTATACTGGTGGCCAACCAGGTCTCAATCCAGGTTAACAGGAGTCTATTGAATGTCATCAGACTTAGCCCCACATCTAGCTTGTTTTTTGAGTGCCTATCTGTGGTGCTGTAGGATAAGCAATTTGGCCGCAAGGTTGGGTTGAACCACAAAGGTCAGTGGTTCAAAATCACCAGTCCCTCCTCATAAACCTTATACAGGGTCACTATGAGTCAGAATCGACTCTCTCTGGACTCAACAACAACAACATCTTGCTGGGTCACTAACCTCAAGGTCAGCAGTTCAAATGTATCAGTCACTCCGATGGAAAGAGATAAGGTAGTCTGCTCCCATAAAAATTTATAGCCCTAGAAATCCTATACAGGATCGCTGAGACAGAACTGACTCCAAAGCACACAACCATCACCACAACCATCCTGCACCAGGATTATATTAGTAAATTCTGGGATCACCCAAATGAATATGTCAGATGTGAGTGTCATCGGCCTGTAGCATTTTTCACCCCATGGGCCCTTCACTATCTGGGGCCAACAAGAGCCTTTTGTGCTCATCAAAGTATAGTGTTAGCTGAATTGTAATTGTAGAAATTATTAAAATGGCGTATGCTTTGTTATGTACATTTTACCATATTTTAAAAGGTATTATAGGTTTAAAAGACTGAAATGGAACCCATGGAGAAACTTGGTAACAATATTTCAAGAAAAAGTATGTTCTTTGAGTGTTTTGATTTGTTCAATTGCTTTCCAAAGGTGGATGTTGAAGATGGATCAGTGTCTTTACAAGCTCCTGTATCCAATGAAACATCTACTAGTGCCTCGCCTCAGGAAGAAGATAATCGCAGTGAGACTGCTTCATCTGGGTATGCTTCAGTACAGGGAGCAGATGAACCACCTCTGGAAGAACATGTACAGTCAGCAAGTAAGCACTATATGGAGAATCAACAAGTGCCCCCAAAGTGATCCACAAAGTACATCATATGCCCTTCAGGATAGCCCTGCTTTTCAGTGTGTGTTGCATTCTTCCACTGATACATTCAAAGTGTTTTTTTCTACTTAAGATAATGCAATATAGGGTTAGGTTTCCTTACTTTAAGTTAATAAACACATACCCAAATGTACAGGAAGCAAATGAAATGCATCAGGGGTGAGGATAAATCAAAAAAGAAAAAATTTATCAGAAGGCTTCTCCGTGGTGCATTAAAGTATTTTAACTTATTAACTACTTATAGGACTGAAGAGAGACTTTAAACTTTAGAAGTCCTTGTTTATTACAAATCAATAAGAAATTATGATAAAGGAGTCTTGAAATAATAAAATAGAATTCACTTTATAAAAGCGTGATTTATATACAACCTCTCAGGAGCCAATCTTTTATACAAGTAGAAAACTCTGCTTTAAAATGGTATGTGCTGCCACCTGGTGACTGCCATGAAATGAACAAATCATAAAAGCTAAAACTGAATATATTATTTTCAAAATTCATGTGAATTAATATTGCAACTTGGCAATTTTATGCCAATGGAGAAATTTTAGGGGATTGTTACTTTTTTTCCTCTCCACTAGAAAGAGAAAACTCCTACCAAAGAAAGTATTCTCCCTTTCTTCAACTCATATCTTTTTCTCTGTGTGTGTGTGTGTGTGTGTGTGTGTGTGTGTGTGTGTGCGTGTTTAAAAATATTTTCTCTTTCCTCATTTTGAGATGCTCTCAATCTAGCATGAAAGTAGAAGAAAAATTCATTGTCAACATGTTTTATGAAAGTTTCACCATTCTAGACGTAAACCTTTGTCTTCTTTAGATTTATCAGTACCTCAGACAACCATTTCTGAAGATGTCATAAGGAATTGTTGTTGTTGTTGTGTGCCATTGAGTCGGTTCCGAGTCATAGCAACCCTGTACAGGATGTCTGAGGCTGTAAATCTTTACAGGAGCAGAAAGCCTCATCTTTCTCCCGCAGGACAGCTGGTAGTTTCGAACTGCTGATCTTAAGGTTCGCAGCCCGATTCATAACCACTACGCTACCAGAGCTCCTTGTCATAAGGAATACTACCCTGAAAAAGCAGGCCTCATATGTCTTGCAATCAAATCTTCAGACATTACCTAGAGTATAATCATAAGAATTGTAAGGATCTATAGATAATTCTACCTATAATAGGGAATCATTGTCTATGTGACCCAGATGTGGTAATAGAATCCAGTGAAGATAAAGAACATCCAAGATACTTCAATATGTTGTTGTTGTTGTTGTTGTTGTTGTTGTTGTCGTCAGGTGCCATCGAGTCGGAACCGACTCATAGCGACCCCATGCACAGCAGAACGAAACAATGTCCGATCCTGGGCCAACCTCACTACCGCTGCCACACTTGACGCCATCTTGTGAGGTGCCATCAAGTTGGTTCAGAATCATAGTGATCCTATGTACAACAGAACTAAATGCTTGCCCGTCCCTGTACCATCCTCACAATTTGTTTGACCCTACTTTTGCAGCCACTGACTGTGTCAACCTTGTTGTTAAGTGCTGTTGAGTTGGTTCTGACTCATAGCAACATTACATACGGTTTCTGAGGAATGGCTGGTGAGTTTGAACCACCAGCCTTGTGGATCAAACCAACCTTGAGGTTAAGTGCTTATCCTATGGTGCCATGCCAGAACTCCACAATAGCACACAGATGCATTTTAAATGATTTTCCAATGCTGCTTTCTGTTAGAGGGCCAAAACCAGGACATATTGTTCTAGTGTCTTTGTTTAAAAAAATAACTATATATAAACTTTATATTGGAATTGCATAGTGTTGTTGTTGTTAAATGCTGTCAAGTCAATTCCGACCTCTAACAACCCTGTATAGGGCTTCTGAGGAGCGGCTGGTCAGCTTGAACTGCCAACCGTGTGGTTCAAACTGACATTATAGTCCAACACATTAACCCACAGCACCACACCAGGACTCCAGAATTGTAGATTAGATATTTTTTTAATGTTTACAATTTTTGTTGTTGTTAAGTGCTGTTGAGTCAGTTCCGACCCATAGTGACCCTGTATAGGGTTTCTGAGGAAAGCTCCTGGCGAGCTTAAACCACTGACCTTGTGGTTCAAACTGACTTTGCAGTCCAGTGCATTAACACACAGCACCACACCAGGACTCCATGTTTATCATTAGAATATCCAAATTTGTATATGAAACAGAATTAACACACAAGTCTGCAGTGTGAGATTAGGTGCAAACTCATTCCCTTATTTTGACAATCCCTTCGATTTGAATAGTCAACAAAAAAATTCCCTTAACATAAATATGTCATAATTGTGTGCACAGATCAGTCAACCCATCAGTTAACTTCAGAGGACCAGGTGATAATCAGACAAATTCTGCTCCTCTACTGAGATAAGGAGCTCTGGTAGCGTAGTGGTTACGAATCGGGCTGTGAACCGGAAGGTCAGCAGTTCGAAACTACCAGCTGCTCCACGGGAGAAAGATGAGGCGATCTGCTCCCGTAAAGATTTACAGCCTCGGAAACCCTATTCAGGGTCGCTATGGGTCGAAACCGACTCTACGGCACTTAACAACAACAACAACAACTGAGATATTTGGAGTCTTGGTGTGGCGCTGTGGGTTAATGCACCAGACTGCAAAGCCGTTTGAACTGCAAGGTCAGTGGTTCAGACTCACCAGCTACTCCTCAAAAAACCTATACAGGGTCGTATGGGTCGGAACCGACTTGACAGCACTTCACAACAACAACAACTGAGATATTGCAAATCTATCACTAGTCTCTCTCTTTTAATAACATTTAAAATACTTGAAAAAATAGCTTTCTGTTTTAGTGAATTTTAAACAAAATGATCATCCTAACTGCTACCCTCTTCTAAACTACAATGCTTATAGAAGAATTATTGATTTTCAGATTGATACCATTTTAATTTGTTTTTTTTTTTTTTTTTATGAAATTCTAGTCAAATTTTCCAGTGAAATAGTAGAGAACACAGTTCAAAAGCTTTACGGTATTTGTAACTTTGTATGGTAAATAAGTGCATACAAATCTAAATGCCTTAACAATGTATACAAGGTCAGCATCCAAGCAACTTCACTAGAGCAAATATCAGTTGTTTGTGTAAAAGACGGAAGTATGAGTAGGGCTAGGGAAAAACTCATTACAATTTATGCTAATCATTCAATCTATTTATGCTAGATGTTAATCTAGACATCTGAAAAAAATAACGTTCCAACCTACATTTTTGTGTTCTGTGCTCTAGGGGGAGATGTAAGCAGAACAGACTTTGTAGAGAATTTGAGAAGCAGATGAAATAATTATCAATGTTTCTCTTCTTGTATTCTTTATCTAGATAAATGATAGTACCACCCACTTGTTGTTGTTAAGTGCTATCTAATAGGTTCCGACTCATCGCAACCCTGCATAGGGTTTCCAAGGACCAGCTGATGAGCTTGAACAGCCAACCTTGTGGTTCAAACCAACCTTGCATTCCAGTGCATTAACCCACAGTGCCATGCCAGGCTCAAACCAAAAATTAGGCATATCCTAGATTTCTCCCTCTCTCCCTTTTTATTGATTCAACATTCTTTTCTCATAAATGCATCTCCTAATTTCCAACCTTGATTCCAGTTTGAGACACTGTCTTCTCTCTGTCCATTTCTTCTACTTTTCCTCTTTTAAGAAACTGTAGAAACTTAGTCTAATTCCTATTCCTCCTTTAAGATTCACCTTCACTCCTTTAAATAGCTTCCTTGACTCACAGTTATGACCCTACCTTAGGCTTCCATTGAAATTCTATTGTTGCATTTATTATACTGAAATGTGTTAAAACATTTTACTTTTAGGGACAATGTCTTATTATTGAATAACATATCATACATCCAGCATCTAGGACAGCCTGCAACATTGTAGATACTCAGATAAGTGTTTAATTGAATGCCGTGAAGTCGGTTCCAACTCATGACCCTGTATAGGGTTTCTGAAGCTGTAAATCTTTACAGGACCAGAAATTTCGAACTGCTGACCTTGCAGATAACAGCCCAACACTTAATCCACTATGCTACCAGGGGTCCTTAAATGACTACTTAGAAAAGATTTAATTTCATCTATGATTATGTGTTAACTTTTTATACACAGAATTGATCAGTTCAAATCTGTGTGTCACAACATTGTGCTAAGTTTTATTTGAGCATTGCTTTTTGAAACTGAAACATGAATCAGAGCCACTTGGAGTGTTTGTTAACAACACAGATTGTTGAGCATCACCATGAATAAGAAGGAGCCCTGGTAGCATAGTGGATTATGAGCTGAGCTGCTGCTAATTGCAAGGTCAGCAGCGTGAATCTACCAACTGCTTCTTGGAAGAAAGATGAGGCATTCTGCTCCTGTAAAGATTTATAGCCTCAGAAAGCCTGTACAGGGTCGCTATGAGTCAGAATCAACTCAGTGGCACACCACCACAAATAAGAGCACTAGTTCTCAACCCTGGCTTCAAATTAGAATCACCTCGAAAAATTTTAAAAATTACTGATGCCTGGGCTATATATACCCTAGATTGGTTAAATCAGAACCTATACAGATCAGGCATAGATAGATGTGGCCCAAGTGTGGGTATTATTTGTTTGTTTTTAATTTTTAAATAATTAGACTGACAAAAAGTTTCAAAAATAGTACAAAAAAAAAAAAATCCTGTCTGACCTTCACCCAGAATCTCCAAATGTTAACTTCAAATGTTTATCAAATAAAACCAGGACATTAACACAGATACTATACTATTAACTAAACGACTGACCTTACTCAACTTTTTTCAGCTGGCCAACTGATGTCTTTTTTCCAGCCCAAGATCTCACATTGTATTTAATTGTTATGTTTCCTTAGTCTCCAATCTGTAACCATTCCTCAGTCTCGGTACTTCATGACCTTGACATTTCTGAAGTGTACTGGTTGGTAATTTTGTACACTGTTCCTCAATTTGGATTTGTCTGTTCTTTCCTAATGATTAAAATTATTGTCTATTTCTGGCAAGAATACAACAGCTCCATATCAAAAGGCACATAAAGTTCATGTCTTTACTGGTTAAAAAACTTAGTTGATACATAAAAAATAATCACTTCATTTTATGATCTTAACTTTGATCACCTGGTAAGGTGATGACTTCCGGGTTTCTCCTTTGTAAAGTTGTTTCTTATCCTTTTGTAATTATTTAATTACCTTGTAGAGAGATACTTTGAGACTATGCAAATAATCAGAATTGCCCTAGATTTGGCCATTGAAAAGTCCTTCAACTAGGATTCTGTGTCCTTTCAACATGCCCCCATCTTTTTTTTTTTTTTTTTTTTTTTTTTGAGCACTTTCTGGCACCATAAGATTATTCTAGGCAAAAGATTGGTGATATTTTTCTGTAAAGAAACAGACAGAAACATTTCAGGCTGTGAGAGTCATTTACCTCTGCCACATATTGTCTTGTAGGCTATACATAGTTTACTGAAGCTTTGGCTAGAATCTGGAGTCCTGGTGTGGCACTGTAGGGTAAGCACTGGACTGCTAACAAAAAGGTCTGTAGTTATAACCCACCAGAAGCTCTTTGGAAACCCTATACAGGGTTGCTATGAATTGGAATAAACTCAACAGCACTCAACAACATAACAGCAGGCTAGAATCTGGGTTAATTTTGTACTCTTCCTGCCAACCCTTTCTGCCCCCTGCCCTGGTTCCTTTTATTGCAGAATATGAATTCAAAACTAAGACCTAGGCACTTGATACATTCATTGCTACTCGGGTGTCATCGCTATAGGCCCTTTCAACGGACAGAGCCAGGAAACACTCTATGTACTCACACACATATACACATATATCTGCATAATTTTCTCCATCTTTCTATACAATATATGTATATATAAGAAAATGAGTTCAGACTGATATATCAGATTCCAATCCACAGGGTTGATTGCCTTATTTCCAAATTCTTTCTCCAACAGTGGGAAACCTGGCTCTCATTAATCACAAGATATTTACAGTATTTACTTGTTCAGTCCTAGATTATATATAAAATTGTTTCAACATTGCTAACCTACATCCCTGTGGAAATCAAATTCACTAACTAGTGTATTGATTATGTCTCTAGCCTTATGAAATATACTCATAAAATATTTTTCCCAAAATAATTTAGGTTAGTTTTTTGTTTTGTTTTTTTCTTCCACATCCTCTTCAGGATGGTATGTATGTATCTCATTTGTAATATAACTAGATTCACTTGTTACTGTTCATATTCCCTTTTAGGTCTCTCTCCCCAACTTTCCTGATTTTGTCTATTTGTTTTTTTGTTGGTTTGTTTGTCAGAAGGAAAGTTCCCACAGATGATTGAAATGTGCAACCAGATTTGAGAACTGATATATTTAGGATAGAGACATAACTTATGCTCCCACAAAAGTTCCAATCTAGGTAAAAGTAAACATATACTTCAATCAGCAAGAGTAATTGTAAATCAATACAATGATCAATCTAATAATCCAATGAGATGTATTGGCACAGTGGCAGCAGCAATGGGCTCAAGCTTAACAATAATTGCAAGGATGGCACAGGACTGGGCAGTGTTTCGTTCTATTGTGCATAAGATGGCTATGAGTCAGAACAGACTCGACAGCACCTAACAACAACAACAACAACAACTTTATATAAGAAATAAACTTGATAATGTAGTTACTGAAGGAAGAGTAAATAAGTATACCAATCAGAGTGTGATGGAAATAGACAAAATAGAAATGAGGTTGCATTTTATCTTAAAAGAAATCATCCTAAAACTGTTATTTCTTTTCAAAGATGAAAATCTCCAGCTGGTAAACCATGAAGCGAGTTCCATGGCAGTGGATGTTGTCCCTCATATTGACAACCCAACTTTTGAAGAAGATGAAACTCCTAATCAAGAGACTACTGCTCGAGAAATTAAATCATAAAATCTGTGTCAATAGAAAACTTGAACCTTTAGTAATAACAGAACTGCCAATCAGGCCTAGTTTACTATTAATGAAGTGGATAAGTTTAATAAGATAGGAATGACACTGAAAGTGCTGATATGAATAATATTATGCTATAATTAAATGATTTACAATATTTAATCTATCAATCTTTTTCCATTATAATGTTTTTCATAGGCAAATTTCCTCTCAATAGTGATAGCGAAAACATTTTTAAACATTCAGAACTCTCTTAAAGTAGTCATGTTTTTCATTAATAACAATTTTCTTATGAAACCGTGTTGCTTTTAAAATGTGAAGTAGCTGTAATCACTTTATTTTATGATAGTATCTTAATTAACAGTACTACTACTTTAGCTTGGGCTATATGTGTCAGGGTTTTTCTCCAGGTGCTTATACTTATCTGGAATTGTAATGTACAAAGCAATGCAAACTTAGGCTAGTACTTCATGAAATGTCTATTTAAGCTAGATTAAGTTGATAGAACAAGACTAAAGCAAAATATTCATTTTAACCATTTCTTGTTTTTTAAAAATAGGCTAAATGTACTTCATGTGTTTGTCAAGCATAGTTTATCAGAGAATATGGGCTGAATTCATTGGCAACACCAATTTGACAAAAGATTATAAACAAAAAAAAGCTTTGTATCTATTTCTCAAATTCGTGAGATTTTCAAAACTACATCATGTATGTAAATTATGATACTATTTGCAAATGATGGGGGTAAGTCACAAAAATTGATCGTTGGTCTTTAGGAATTCATCTACAGAAGTTAGTCTGTAGAAAATATTTTCCAAATAATGTTGACTCTGAAAATTGAGTTTACAATTTATCTTAATGGGGTAAAATTATTTTAGAAAAACTAAAATTCTGTCCATGTAGGTATAAATTTTGTGAATGCATTTTCTTGGTGTTTGAAAAAGAATTGAAGGGTGGGGGGAGAATTCCAGGTGCCTTAATATAAAGTTTGAAGCTTCATCCACCAAAGTTAAATAGAGCTATTTTAAAATGCACTTTATTTGTATTCTGTGTGGCTTATCTTTTATTTTAGAATTGTGTTTGCAGTATAAATTCCAGCAGAATTTAGGCAAAACAGAATAGACATGTATTTTTGTTTGCTGAATGTAAAATGGATGAAACCATTGCATTCTTGTACACTGATTTGAAATGCTGTAAATATGTACCAATTTCTATTGATTCTCTTTAAATATAAAATGTAAATAAAATATTCCAGTAAATGTTTGTGTCTGGTGTTCAGGTTAGCAATCATATGCTAACTTTCATTTATAATATACCTGGATATGGATGAAAAAAGTGGTTGCATATAAATGGTCATTGATATAATTGACCAAATAAAAAATAAAACATTAGTATTTTCTATATTTATATGTTTCATTAAATATAGAGGAACTACTGGTGTGGTGCTGTGGGTTAATGCGCCAGACTATAAAGCCATTTGAGCTGCAAGGTTGGCGGTTCAAGCTCACCAGCTGCTCCTTGGAAACCCTATAGAGGATCACTATGGGTTGGAGCCAACTTGATAACACTTAATAACAACTGCCATTGTAATGTCATTGAGCCTATCACTAATTATTTTTTTAATAGTGTTATTGTTGTTAAGTGCCGTCGAGTCAGTTCTAATTCATAGAAAACCTGTATAGGGTTTCCCAGGAATAGCTGGTGGATTTGAACTGCTGACCTTGTGGTACACAGCCCAGTGAACCCTATAGTGCCACACCAGGAGTCCACTTTTTAATATAATAAAGGTAAATAATGAGGTTGATTAGTAATATTAAATGGAGTCCTGGTGTGGCACTGTAGAATAAGTACTAGACAGCAAACCTCAAAGTCAGTAGTTCAAATCCACTAGCTGCTCCTTAGAAACCCTATACAGAGTCACTGTGAGTTGAAACCACTTAAAAACAAAAACACAACAGCAACAAGACCTTAATGCTGGCCTATCTTTATACTACTCAGTTCATAAGGCCATTTTATTACCTGCATTAATTTTTTCTCTTCCCTTAGCCTTCTCTTTGACAGTATTATTATTAGGATGTTGTTAATGAGTTAAGTGAATTTGACACAAAAGTGTCAAATATGTTAAGAATAAGCAGACACTTAAAACACCTTACAACCATGATTGTCCAATCAGCTACACATAAGTTTTGTGTGCAGTGTACCAGGGCAGTGTGTGTGATGCCACATAATAAATGTGGCCTATGTCTTTAGAAGGTAAACATTTAAAGTTTGGTGACGGTTCTTCTGTGGGGATTTATCATTTTAAAAATATGTTTAACAGCTGTGTTAACAATTTACATGCCCAAAATACTAAATGTAGAGTTTGATGATATTTAGCAGACATAATAGTGTTGTGCAGCCATTACCACAATCTAGTTAGAACATTTCTAACACCCCTCTTCCAAAATTTATTTCATCTCCATTTGCAGTCAATTCCTACTTCAACTCCCAGGCCAATGCAACCACCAACCTGCTCTGTGTCTATATTGTTGTTGTTGTTAGGTGCCATCAAGTTGGTACCAACTCATAGCAACCCTATGCACAACAGAACAAAACACTGCCTGATCCTGGGCCAGCCTCACTATTGTTGCCATGCTTGAGTTCATCGATGCTGCCACTTGGCCAATCCATCTCGTTGGGGGGTCTTCCTCTTTTTCTCTGACCCTTCACCCTACCAAACATGATATCCTTCTCCAGCAACTGGTCCCTCCTGACACTATGTCCAATGTATGAGAGACGAATTTTGGGCATTCTAGCCTCCAAGGAACACTCTGGCTGCACTTCTTCCAACAACATGGATCTATTGGTTCTTTTGGCAGCCCATGGTACTTTCAGTATTTTCCTCCAATACCACAACTCAAAAGCATCAATTCTTCTATGGTCTTCCTTATTAACTGTCCAGCTTTCGCATCCATATGAGGTTATTGAAAACACCATGGCTTGGGTCAGGCACACCTTAGTCCTCAAGCTGACATCTTTGCTCTTCAACACCTTAAAAAGGTCTTGTGCAGCAGATTTGCCTAATTCAATACGTCGTTTGATTTCTTGGCTGCTGCTTCCATGAGTGTTGATGGTTATCCAAGAAGAATGAAGTCCTTGACAACTTCAATCTTTTCTCCGTTGATAAGAATGTTGTTTACTGGTCCAGTGGTGAGGATTTTTTTCTTTACATTGAGATGTAAATCATACCAAAGGCTGTGCTCTTTGATCTTCATCAGTAAATGTTTTAAGTCCTCTTCACTTTCAGCAAGCAAGGTTGTATCATCTGCATATCGCAGGTTGTTAATGAGTCTTCCTCCAATGCTGCTGTCTCTATAGATTTGCTTATTCTGGACACTTCGTATAAATAAAACATCATCTGTCAGATTGTCATACTATGATGGCTTGGATGTTGCTATGATGCTGGAAGCAATGCCATAGGTATTCTAAATGCCAGCAGGGTTACCCATGGTGGATAGGTTTCAGCTGAGATTCCAGATTAAGACAGACTAGGAAGAAAGAGAGGCAGACTATTTCTGAATGTGTAGCCAATTAGAACCTTATGATGAATAGCATTGGAACATTGTCAGATATAGTTCCAGAAGATGAAAACAGTATGAATAGCACCAGAATATTGTCAGACATAATGCTGGAAGGCACTCAAATACAATGGGGATATTTGCCTCCTCAAAGTAGAGCTGACTACAATGATGCAACTGGAGTAAAGCTTTTGGGAACTTAATTTGCTGATGGGGGCACAACTAAAAATGAGAAGAAGCAACTGTAAGCATCTGTTAATAATCAGAACATGGAATGTGCAAAGAGAATGTACAAATGAATCTCGGAAATTTGGCAATTTTCAAAAATTAAATGGAACACATAGAGATCAATATTCTAGCTCCAGCTCTCCCAGTGATTGGAGCCATACAAAAGTAAGCCCAACAGTTGAGAGTCCCATTAAAGAAGTGGGGAGCTATCCACATTAACTCTGTTCAGGTGGACCCTGTTCCAAATTTGCAGAGCCGGTCCTGGCCAGCCTTCCTTGGACTTGCCCTCACTAAGAGAAGCAGCTGAACACATGCATGGGAAAGGAAAAACAAAAGAAAAGAGACTCATGGTTTGTACCATCCTGCCAAGGACAATGTTGCCATCTTGAACTTTCATGAGTGACTTTTAAGGCAAGAGAACAGTAGGTGGCACAGAGGCATACCACTTATTGGTGTAGGAAAGGAGAAAATTTTGTACTCCAAATTACCCTAGTGACCAGAGGTTGGCCAGCCCCCACCTGCATACATTTCCAGAGGTGCTACTGTTCTCTGGGCCATCAAAGTTACATCAAAGTGTGTGGAAAGCTATCAGCATCAACCCTGGAACCTGGAATCAGGTGTGACCTGTTTCAGACCTGCACTGGTCAGCCCTGGACTACCAGGACCTCTCATCCTTGGCTATCCTCTTGGATGGAAATGCCCTGATCCCCCTGCTGCAATGAGGTCTGAATGAACTACTTTCATATTGGGTGCCCAGAACAGACAATATCCATCCCTAGAAGAAATTCATCTAGAATTGAGTGTTACAATCTCATCCTTTAACCCCTCATGATGTGGGGTCCCTGGCTGGTAGGAGACCTCAGAATTTTCTCCTCTCTGGGTCTTGCACCTGCCTTTCCGCACCCCCTTCATTGTTTTTGTTTGTTTATTCTTTCATTCTTACCTTTCTCTCTTTCTATCATTTTAATCTCCCATTTCATTTTTCTTCTTTTTTCCCTGGCTTCTCTTTCCAAACCTCTGATGTTTCTTTCTTCTTTAATATTTTTCTTTTTTTAAAACTTTTATCCTTCTTTGATTTTTTTTTTTTTTCCTTTCTGGTCTTTTTCCTTTTTACTCATTACTCTACCTAATTGTGTTTAGTTCATTTTCTTTATTTTTTTTTCTCTCATTTATTTTTTCTTTTATTATTTTGTTCTCCTCTCCCTCTTTTCTCTCTTTTTTTTCTATTCATTTTCTATCTGTTTCTTGTTTTATTTTGTTTTCTTTACTATCTTCTTTTTTGCTGCTGTTTGCTTTTTTGTCTGTTTTCCTTCTTTCTTGTGTGTATGTTTCCTCTTCGTCTTTACCTACAGGAGACATCAACTACATCCACACAGCCCAGTCACAGCCATACTCTCTACAGCTCCACTCATTGGGCAAGAGCCAATACCAGCTGCTATGCACTAGATCAACAACAACAACCAACATCAGCTAAATCCATCCTGAACTGAACTGTATGAACAGTGAATAGAGAACAGTGCACAGCTCATCTCTTAATTACACCCACCAAGAGGCAGTTGGTGAGTGCCTAAGAATATACCAACATACAATATTCAACTTTATACAAATACAACAACAGCACAATATTTCAAAAACAGAAATTTATTTTCACACAAAGAATCAAGAAAGAGTGTCTCAAACAAATGAATAAGAGGCAGAGCTAGAAAACACTTTTGAGGAAAAAAGGCATTGGAACTATATGAAAAATAATTCACAATAAAATGATATTTAGGTACTTCAAAATGATTGACAGAAAGGTCAAGGAAAACATCAGGAAAGTACTACAGGAACAATCAAACAAAATAATAAAGGATTAGAGACAATACTAAACTTTCAAATAGAAATCCAGAATATTAATATTAAGATTTCTGATATGAACAATACATTGAAAGGGCAAATAAGTAGATTTGAATCAAAGAAACCAGAATTAGAGAGCTTGAAGATAAATCTTTCAATGAAATCAGAAAAAAGAATGAAAAATCTGAAGAAAGTCTAAGATTCATATGGAACATTATGAAGAGGAATAATGTAAGGTTGATCAGAATTCTAGTAACAGGTAGAGACAAAGAAAAACACAGAAAAGATAGTCGAAGATCAATTGAAAAACTTTCCCTGACATCAGGAGTAGAAATATTTCTGATAAAATAGACTTTAAATCAAAGACGAGTATAAGAGACAAAGAAAGACATTATCTCATAAATTAAGGATTAATTGAAGAGGATACAACAATAATAAATATCTATCTGCCCTATGTAAGAGCTTCAAAACACCTAAATCAAACTCTAATAGAATTGAAAAATTAATTGACACCATAACCTCACATGGATGCGAAAGCTGGACAGTGAATAAGGAAGACCATAGAAGAATTAATGCCTTTGAGTTATGGTGTTGGAGGAGAGTATTGAAGGTTCCATTGGCTGCCAAAAGAACCAATAGATCCATTTTGGAAGAAGTGCAGCCAGAGTGCTCCTTGGAAGCCAAGATGGCCAAACTTCATCTCTCATACTTCAGACATATTGTCAGGAGAGACCAGTCGCTGAAGAAGGATATTATGTTTGGTAAGGTGAAGGGTCAGAGAAAAAGAGGAAGACCCCCAACGAGATGGATTGCCAAGTGGCAGCATCGATGGACTCAAGTGTAGCAACAATAGTGAGGTTGGCCCAGGATCCGGCAGTGTTTCATTTTGCTGTGCATAAGGTCGCTATGGGTTGGTATTGACTCGATGGCACCAAACAACAACAACAACAATAACAGTAGATTTTAATACATCTCTTTCAGTAAAGGACAAAACAGCTAGACAGAAACTCAGCAAAGTCACAGAAGAACTAAACAACAAAATAAAACAACTTGATCTCATAGATTTATGCAGAGCAATGAACACAACAACAGCACACTATACCTTCTTTTCAAATGCGTATGGAACATTCTCCAGAATAGACCATATATTAGGCCACAAAGCAAGCCTCAGAAAATTTTTAAGTTTTGAAATACTACAAAGTATCTTTTCAGATTACAATGCTATTAAGTTAGAAATCAAAAACAGGAAGATTAAAGAAATAAAAATCAAATAAATGGAAAATGAATACCCTGCTTAAAAGCTACAGATTAAAAGAACAAATAAAAATAAATAAATAAATAAAATCTTTGTAGAAAATGAGAATGAAAACACAATATATTAAAACCTTTGGAACTAAGCAAATGCAGCCGTTAAACAGCAATTTATAGCAATAAGCACATGCATCCAAAAAGAAGAAATAACCAAAGTAAGCCTACAGTAACCAGAAGAAAAGAAATAATAAAGAGCAGAATAAATGAATTAGAATAGAGAAAAACAATAAAATCAAGACAATAAGTTGGTTCTTTGAAAGGATTAATAAAATTCACAAACACTTGGTAAATTTAAGTAAATAAATGAGGGAGAAGATGCAAATAACATGCATAAGAAATAATATGGGTGACATCACAACAGAACCAAGAGAAATGTAAAGGTTAACAGAATACTATGAGGAATTGTACTCCAACAAATTTGAAAATCTAGAAGAAATGGAGAAATTTTTAGAAAAACAAGACCTACCTAAATTAACACAGGGTGAAGTAGAAAACTTGAGGAGACTTACAACAAATGAAATTGATCAGGTAATTTTTAAATTCCCAATTAAAAAAAGTCTAGGCCCAGATGGCTTTATTAGTGAACTCTACACATCCAGATGGAATACATAGAAATCAAATTGACTACATCTGTGGAAACAGAAGATGGAAAAGCTCCATACATCAGTGAAAACAAGCCCAGGGGCAGACCGTGGAACAGACCATCAATTACTCATATGCAAATTCAAACTGAAGTTGAAGAAATTGAAAACAAGTCCACAAGAGCCAAAATATGACCTTGAATATATCCCACCTGAATTTAGAGATCATCTGAAGAACAGATTTGATACATTAAACACTAAAGACCAAAGACCAGAAAAGTTGTGGGATGGCATCAAGAGCATCATACGTGAAGAGAGCAAAAAGTCATTAAGAAGACAAGAAAAAAGGAAAAGGTCAAAATGGATGTCAGAAGAGACTCTGAAATTTGCTCTTCAGCATAGAGATGCTAAAGCAAATGGAAGAAATGAGGAGGCACAAGAGCTGAACAGAAAATTTCAAAGATCAGCTCGAGAAGATAAAGCCAAATATTACAACAAAATATTACAAGGTTGTGTTCTTTCACCATACTTATTCAACCTGTATGCTGAGCAAATCATCCAAGAAGTTGGGTTCTATGAAGAAAAACATGGCATCAGAATTGGAGGAAGATTCATTAACAACCTGCGATATGCAGATGCTACAACCTTGTTTGCTGAAAGTGAAGAGGACTTAAAACATTTACTGATGAAGATCAAAGAGCACAGCCTTTGGTATGGATTACATGTCAATGTAATCCATAAAACCATAAAAATGAAAATTATAAACCAATATCCCTCATGAACAGAGTCCTGGTGTGGCACTATAGAACAAGGACTGAACTGCAAGTTCATTCAAATAGCAAGGCTGGCAATTCAAACTCACCAGCCGCTCCTCGGAAACCCTATACAGGGTCTCTATGAGTCAGAACCGATATGACAGCACTTAACAACAATAATCCCTCATGAACATACATGCAAAGATTCTCAATAAAATCCCAGCTAACAGAAATCAACAATATATATACATCATGATCAACTGGATTTTATACCAGGGATACAGGATGGTTCAGTATTAGAAAAGCATTCAATGTAATCCATTGTGTAAATAAAACAAAGGAAAAGATTCACATAATCATATCAATTGGTAGAGAAAAGACATTTGACAAAATCCAACATCCATTCCAAACAAAGACACTCAACAAGGTAAGCGTAGAAGGGAAGTTCCTCAACATAATTAAGAACATATATATAAGTCCTGGTGTGGCACTGTGAGCTAATGCGTCAGCCTGCAAAGTTGTTTGAACCACAAGGTTGGTGGTTCGAGCTCACAAGGTTGGTGGTTCTGGGTCGCTATGGGTCAGAATCAACTTGACAGTACTTAACAACAACAATACAAATCCTACAGCCATCATTACTCTCAATAGAGTGAAATTGAAAGCATTCCCTTTATGAACAGGAAACACATAAGGATGTCTTAATCACCACTCCTACTTAATAAGGTGTTGAAAATTTTAGCCAGAGCTATAAGGCAAGAAAGAAAAATTAAAGGCATTTGAAGATCAAAGATCACAGCCTTCGGTATGGATTTCATCTCAATGTCAAGAAAACAAAAATCCTCACCACTGGACCAATAAAAAATTCTTATCAATGGAGAAAATATTGAAGTTGCCAAGGACTTCATTCTTCTTGGATCAACTATCAATACTCATGGAAGCAGAAGTCATCAGACGACGTATTGCATTAGGCATATCTGCTGCACAGGACCTTTTTAAAGTGTTGAAGAGCAAAGATGTCAGCTTGAGGACTAAGGTGTGCCTGACCCAAGCCATGGTATTTTCAATAACCTC
>NW_006408677.1:4200580-4216352 GCF_000296735.1 Chrysochloris asiatica | reverse complement strand
ATATCATGTTTGGTAAGGTGGAGGGTCAGAGAAAAAGAGGAAGACCCCCAGCGAGATGGATTGGCCAAGTGGCAGCATCGATGGACTCAAGTGTGGTAACAATAGTGAGGTTGGCCCAGGACTGGGCAGTGTTTCGTTCTGCTGTGTATAAGGTCACTATGAGTCTGTACCAACTCGATGGCACCTCACAACAACAACAACAATTTTCAGATGATATGATCCTATACATAGAAAATCCAAAAACTCAGCAAAAAATTATTGGAACTCATTGGAAGATTCTGCAAAATTACAGGGTACAAGATCAATATACAAAAAAATCTGTTGAATTCCTTTATACTGATAAAGACAGCTCTGAAAAAGAAATTAGGAAAACAATACCACTTACAATAGCCACCCAACAGATGAAATACTGAGGAATAAATCTAACCAGAAAAACAAAAACCTAGATAGGGAAAACTACAAAACAGTACTACAAGAAACCAAAGGAGATTTACAAAAATGGAAGAATATGGCATGTTCATGGATAGGAAGACTTAGCATTGTGAAAATGTCAACACTACCCTAAGCAATCTATAGATATAATGCAATCCCAATCCAGATTCCAATGTCATTCTTTAAAGAGATGGAAAAAATTATGATTAACTTTGTATAGAAAGAAAGAGACATCGGATAAGCAAAGCACAATTTAAGAACAAAGTTGGAGGCCTCTCTCTCCCTGATGTCAAAATCTATACTACATAGACACAGTGGTCAAAACGTCCTGGTACTGATACAACAAAAGATACATAGATCAATGGAAAATAATTGAGAACCCAGAAATAAATCCACCTATATACAGTCAACTGTTATTTGACAAAGGGACAAAACACATTAAATGGGGAAGAGATGGGCTCTTCAAGAAATGGTGCTAGCAAAACTGTAAATCCATTTGCAGAAGAATGAAAAAAGACCCATATTTCACACCATACACAAAAACAAACTCAAAATGGATAAAAGACCTAAATGTAAAACCTAGAACTATAAAGATCATCAATGAAAAAATAGGGACACACTTAGGGGTTCTAATACATAAGTACACCATCAAACACAACTAAAAACACATAAACAGTAGAACACAAAATAGATGACTGGGATTTCCTAAAAATTAGACACTTATGTGCATCAAAGAGTTCACCAAAATAGTAAAAATGGAGCTCACACACTGGGAAAATTTTTTTTGCAATAATGCATCAGACAAGGTACTAATCCCTAAAATTTATAGAAAAATGTAATACCTCTACAAGGAAAAGATAACCAAGTTAAAAAACGGGCCCTGGATATGAAAAGACACTGCACCAAGGAAGACATTCAGGCAGCCAACAAACATATGAAGACATGTTCACTATTATTAGCCATTAGAAAAATGCAAATCAAAACAATGAGATATCATATCACCCCAGCATTGATAGCAAAGTGAAAAACAAAACAGAAAACAACAAATGCTGGAGAGGGTTTGGAGAGACAGGGACTATCCTTCATTGCTGGTTGTTGTTGTTAAGTGCTGTCAAGTTGGTTCCAACTAATAATGACCCTGTATTGTGTTTCTGAGGAGTGGCTGGTGAGCTTGAACTGCCAACCTTGAGGTTCAAACTGACTTTGCAGTCCAGCGTTTTAACACACAGCGCCACACCAGGACTCCTGGCACCGTAAATTGGTTCAACCACTGTATGGTGCTTCCTAAGAATGTTGGAAATAGAAATACTGTATGATCCAGCATTCCCTTTACTTGGTTGTTGTTTTTAAGTGCTGTCAAGTCAGTTCTGGCCCATAACGACCCTGTATAGGGTATCTGAGGAGAAGCTGGTGAGCTTGAACCACCGACCTTGCAGTTCAAATGGCTTTTCAGTCCGGCACATTAACCCACAGCACCTCACCAGGACTCCACCATGTTTATTGCAGCTATACAAATAGCAAGAAGATGTAGACAGCCTAAATTCCCATCTATGGAAGAATGGATAAACAATCTTTGGTACATACACAGAATGCAATAATATACAACACTGAAGAATAATTATGAATCTGAGAAATACCTCATAACATGGATGAACCTGGAGGACATTATGCTGAGTGAAATTAGTCAATAACAAAAGGACAAATATTGTATGAGAACTCTATTGTAAAAATTCAGGAAAAGGTTTTCATAATAAAAGAATCATCCTTGGAGGCTTACTGGGATGGGAGGAAATAAAGTAATTCACTGGCTAGAGGGTAGACACATGTTAACTTGGGTGGTGATTGTTGTTATGTGCCGTGGAGTCGGTTCTGACTCATAGTGACCCTGTACAGGGTTTCTGAGGCTATAAATCTTTGTTGTTGTTGTTGTTGTTAGGAGCCATTGAGTCAGTACCAACTCATAGCGACCCTATGCACAACAGAACGAAACACTGCCCATTCCTGGGCCAACCTCACAATTGTTGCCACACTTGAGCCCACTGATGCTGCTACTTTGCCAATCCATCTCGATGAGGGTCTTCCTCTTTTCCTCTGACCCTCCATCTTACCAAACATGATATCCTTCTCCAGTGACTGGTCCCTCTTGACAACATGTCCAAAGTATGAGAGATGAGGTTTGGCTATCCTGGCCTCCAAGGAGCACTCTGGCTGCACTTCTTCCAACACAGATCTATTGGTTCTTTTGGCAGCACTTTCAATATTCTCCTCCAACACCATAACCCAAAAGCATCAATTCTTCTATAGTCTTCCTTATTCACTGTCCAGCTTTTGCATGCATGTGAGGTTATTGAAAATACTATGGCTTGGGTCAGGTGCCCCTTAGTCCTCAAGCTGACATCTTTGCTCTTCAACACTTTAAAAAGGTCTTGTGTAACAGATTCGCCTAATGCAATATGTCGTTTGATTTCTTGACTTCTGAGTCCATGAGTGTTGATATGCATGCGAAATGCATATCATGTGCATGCGAAAACTGGATGATATGCATGCATATCATATGAATGCAAAAACTGGACAGTGAATAAGGAAGACATAGAAAAATTGACGCTTTTGAGTTATGTATGGTATGGGAGGAGAATACTGAAAGTGCCATGGGCTGCCAAAAGAACCAATAGATCCATTTTGGAAGACGTGCAGCCAGAGTGCTCCTTGGAGTCCAGAATGGCCAAACTTCGTCTCTCATACTTTGGACATATTGTCAGGAGGAACCAGTCGCTGGAGAAGGATATCGTGTTTGGTAAAGTGGAGGGTCAGAGAAAAAGAGGAAGACCCCCAACAAGATGGATTGGCCAAGTGGCAGCATCGATGGACTCAAGCATGGCAACAATAGTGAGGCTGACCCAGGATCAGGCAGTGTTTCGTTCTGCTGTGCATAGGGTCGCTATGAGTTGGTACCGACTTGATGGCATCTAACAAGAACAACAACAATAGAACAATTTTTTTTTAATTTCCTGAAGCAAATGAGAACAAAAACACAACATACTAAAACCTTTGGGACACAGTAAAAACAGTACGAAGAGGGTAGTTTATAGCAATAAATGCACACAACTAAAATGAAGAAAGAAGCAAAAACAACACATTAACACAACATCTCTGAAAATTAGAGAAAGAGCAGCAAAGTAAGCTTACAGTTACCACAAGAAAAAAAATAATAAAGATCTGAACAGACATAAATGAATTAAAAAACAGAAAGAAAAATAGAAAGAATCAACAAGAGAAAAAGATGGTTCATTTAAAAGATTAATAAAATAGACAAGCCATTGGCAAATCTAACAAAAAAGAAAAGATGCAAGTAACATGCATAAGTAATTATATGGGTGATGTCACAATAGAACCAACAGAAATAATAAGGACAGTAGCAGAATACTACGAAAAGTTGTACTCTAATGAATTTGAAAATCTAGAATAAATGGATAAATTTTTAGAAAAACATGACCTACATAAATTAAAATAGAGTGAAACAGACATATAACAAAAGAAGAAATTAGTCAGATCATTTAAAAAATTCACCAAAAAAAACAATCCAGGCCCAGATGGCTTTACTGTTGATTTTTAACAAACATTCAGAGAAGAACTGACACCAGTTTTACTCAAACTATTCCAGAACATGCAAAAATTCTCAACTAAATCCTAGCCAAAATAATTCAACAACATACAAAATAATAGCAATTCATCATGACCAAGTAGGATTCATACCAGGGATGCACAGATGGTTCAGTATTAGAAAAGCAATCAGTGTTACCCAACATATAAATTTTAAAAAGGAAAAGAACCACATGATCATATTGATTGATGCCCAAAAGGCATTTGACAAAATCAAACACCCATTCTTTTTTTTTTTTTTTCAACCTTTTATTGTGACTTGAGTGAAGGTTTACAGACAGTTTCATCAGTTTTACATTCAACAAATAATACACTTTATTTCATCTCAATTATTGCAATCCCCTCCGTGGAACAATAGTCATCCTACTTCTTCCCTGTGGCTTCTATTTCCATTCCATGCATCTTCCCATCCCTTCTTGCCATTGTCCTTAGGTCCATTCCCCTTTGATGCTGAATGATTGACTATTCCATCATTCATAGTGAGCATACCTTACCAGTGTTGTTGTTCCCCCTAATTACCTATCTAATGCTTGGTGAAAAGTTATTCTCCCTATATACATATCTATTGCTTGGCTGAAAGGTGTGTTCCTTTCCAGACCTGAAAGGACCACAAGGACCACAGTCTCACGTTCCTCCTGTCTCTTTATAAGCAGTAAACCTAGTCTTTTTTCTTTCTTTTTTAATAATTTTGAGTTTTGTTCTACACATTATGCTTCTCTGACCATGACCTTCTAATGTGATCCCTTTCAGAGCAGTTGGTAGTGGTAGCTGAGTACCATCTAGTTCTTCTGGACTCAAATAGTGAAGACTGATGTTCACATGTTGCATTAGTCCTTTGGACTAATTGATTCCAAGCATCTTCTTAAATTCTCATCACTCTTCCTTCTTTATATGGAGAGGCAAATAGTTTCACCTTAAATGGCTGCTCATGAGCTTTTAATATACCAGACACTACTCACAAAAGTAGGATGTAGAACATTATGTTTGTGGACAATGCCATGCCAATGGACAATAGTGTCCCCTGAGACTAGGGTCCTGAGCCCCCAGGCTCAGCTATTCATTGCCTTAACATGTTTGAGAATATCTAAGTTTTCATCATTTTGCCTGCTGTGTGCTCCAACATATTCACAGCTTTGTTTGCAGGAAAGGTATACAATATTCTCTTTCACACTCTTGTGGGATATATAAATATATATTTATATATATATATACATACATACATGTATACACACATTCTACTCTTCCTCCCATAACCATTCAGCATGTGTCTTTGTCCATGTATCTGCCCACAGAATATTGTTGGTTCAAGGTTGGATATATATCTCTATTTACCTCTATCCCCTTTAGCCTTTGTATACCCCACTGTGTCTTCTTCTGTCTTCATCATTCTTCTGCCTTTCTTGTATATTGCCCTCCTGATCACTGAGTTAACATATGACTAGTCTATAGCCATTGAACTATAGTCTCCCTTATATATTTGTAGATATATAAATATGTATGTCTCACTATTCCTCCCTCACCCATTCAGCCTGTCTCAATCCACGTATCTATACACAGAACATTGCTGTTCTAGGGTTGTGTCACTATTTATAGCTATCCCTTTTGGCCCATGCATACCTCCCTGTGTCTTCACCTATCTTAATCATTCTTCCCCCTTCTTATATATTGCCCTAGCCATAACCCAAGCTTCTAATCTGTGAACTGTTCTTCCTTCCCTTCCACCCTAGTAACCATCAAAGAATGTTTCTTATAGCATGGAAACCCTTTTTTAAACTTTTACAATAATAATCTCATACAATAATTGTCCTTTTGTGACTGACTAATTTCACTCAAGAAAATGTCCTCCAGGTTCATCCAAGTTATGAGATGTTTCTCAGATTCATTACTAGTCTTCAACATTGCATAGTATTCCATTGTGTGTAGTACTAAAGTTGGCATATCCATTCTGCCATTGCTAGGCACTTAGACTGTCTATATCTTTTTGCTATTGTGAATAGTGCTGTGATGAAAATCTGTGTGCATATGTCTACTGGTGTCCTGGCTCATACTTCTTGTGGAATTGGGGGGTCATAAGGTATTTCTATTTCAAACTTCCTGAGGAATTGCTGTACTATTTTCCAGAGTCATTGAACCATGTTACCAGCAATATCCCAGTATCTCCAGACCCTCACCAGCATTGCTTTTCTGTTTTTTTGGGTTTTTTAAAACTTTCTGGTTAATGTTGGTGTGAGATGATATCTCGTTGTTTTAATGATCATGAACATTTCTTCATATATTTGTTGGCTGCCAGGGTGTCTTCCTTGGAAAAGTGCCCATTCAAGTCTGTGCCCATATTTTAATTAGGCTGTTTGTCTTTTTCTTGTAGAGGTTTTGTGGTGTTGTTAAGTGCTATCGAGTCAGTTCTGACTCATAACCACCCGGTATAGGATTTCCAATAAATGGCTTGAGATTTTGAACCTTGTGGATCAAACCAGCCTTGAGATTCAGTACTTTATCCTCTAATGTCACACCAGGTGTTGTAGTTTTCTGTACGTTTTTAGATAGTAGTCCCTTGTCTGATATGTTATTGCAAAAAAAGTTTTTGCAGTCTGTGGGCTTCCTTTTTACTTACTCTTTTGGCAAAATCTTTTGATGTGTTTAACTTTTAAATTTTAGGTGGTCTCAGTCATCTATTTTGTCTTCTACTGCTTGTGCATTTTTTGTAATGTTTGATAGTGTGTGTATACCATTAGAGCTCCTAAGTTTGTCCCTATTTTTTCATTGATGATATTTATAGTTCTAGGTTGTACATTTAAGTCTTTAATTCATGTTGAGATTGTTTTTGTAGATGGCGTGAGATAAGGGTCTTGTTTCATTCTTTTGCAAATCAATTTCCAGTTTTGCCAGCACCATTTGCTAAAATGAATATCTATACCCCATTTAATTTGGCTTTGGCCCTTTGCCAAAGATCAGTTGACTATATGTGGATGGATTTACTTCTGAGTTCTCAATTCTGTTCCATTGATCCATTTATCTTTCTTTGTACCAATACCAGGATGTTTTGGACACTGTGACTGTGTAGTAATTTTTGGGATGAGGAAGTGAGAGGCCTCCAACTTTGTTCTTCTTCTTAAGCAGTGCTTTGCTTATCTGAGATCTCTTTCCTCTCCATATAAAGTTTGTGATCATTTTCTATATCTCTTTAAAGAATGAAGCTGGAATCTGAGTTGAAAGTGCATTCTATCTACACATTGCTTTGGGAAGTATTGACATTTTTACAATGGTAAGTCTTCCTATCCATGTACATAGTATGTTCTTGCATTTTTGTAAGTCTTGTTTATTTACTTGTTTTGTAGTCATTTGTAGTGTTTTTTGTAGTGTTTTGTAGTTTTCTTTGTATAGGTATTTTGTTTCTCTGATTAGAGTTATTCCTAAGTATTTCATCATTTGGGTGGCTATTGTAATTGGTATTGTTTTCCTAATTTCCTTTTCATAGCTGCCTTTTTTAATATAGAGGCATACAGCTGATTTTTTTTATATTGATCTTATACCCTACCACTTTGCTGAATCTTTTGATGAGTTCCAATAATTTTCTTGCTGAGTGTTTGGAATTTTCTCTGTAAGATCAAATCATCTGCAAATAAAGAATTTTACTTTTTCTTTGGTGATTTGGATGCCTTTAATTTCCCTATCTTGCATTATTTTCTAAATAAGATTTCCAACATAATATGAATAGGAGTGTGATGATAAAGGGCATCCTTGTCTGGTTCCTGTTTCCAAAGAGAATGCTTTCAGTGTGTCTCCATTGAGAGTCATTCTAGCTGTTGTATTTGTATATATGCTCTTAATTATGTTGAGGAATTTCCCTTCGTTTCACATGTTGTTGAGTGTTTTTATAATGAATGGATATTGGATTTTGTCAAATGCCTTTTCTATATCCATCAATATAATCATGTGGTTCTTTTCTTTTATTATTTATATGCTAAATTATTATTGTTATTCTAATATTGAACCATCCTTGTATCCCTGGGAAGAATCCCAATTGGTTATAGCGGTTTTTTGTTTTTGATATGTTGCTGGATTTTGTTGGCTAGAATTTTGTTGAGAATTTTTGCAACTATGTTTGAGATATATTGCTCTATAATTTTCATTTTTAGTGGTGTCCTTGCGTAACTTTAGTATGAGTGTTATGCTTGCTTCATGAAATGTATTCAGTATTTTTCCATCCTTTTCTATATGTTGGAATGTTGTTGTTATTGTTGTTATGCACCACTGAGTCAGTTCTGACTCATAGAGACCCTGTATAGGTTTTCCAAGGAGCGACTGGTGGATTTCAACCATGGACCTTGTGGCTCAAACTGACCTTGCAGTCCAGTACATTATCTGGCAACACCATACCAGGACTCCCATATTCTGGAATAATTTGAGTAAAATTGGTATCAGCTTTTCTCTGAATGTTTGGCAAAATTTACCAATAAACCCATCTGGCCCTGGACTTTGGTTTGTTAAGAAGTTTGTAGTTTTTAATGATTTGATTGATTTCTTCTTTTATTTTGTTTTTTTTTCAATTTATTTCTTTGATATTGAATGATTTGATTGATTTCTTCTTTTGATCTGTTCAAGTTTTCTAATTCACTTTGTGTTAGTTTAGGTAGGTTATGCATTTCTGAAAATGTATCCATATCTTTGAGATTTTCCAATTTATTGGAGTACAACTCTTCATATGTTGGTTCTGTTATGACTGTCACCCATATGCTTTCTTATGCATATTATTTGCATCTTCTCACTCTTTTCTTTTGTTAGATGTGCCATAGTTTGTTAATCTTATTCTTTCAAAGAGCTGTCTTCTTCTCTTGTTGATTCTTTCTATTGTTTTTTCTGTTTTCTAATTCACTTATTTCTGCTCTTTATTATTTCTTTTCTTCTGGTGACTGTAAACTTACTTTGCTGGTGTTTAATTTTTGGAGATATTGTGTTAATATGTTGATTTTGCTTCTTTCTTCATTTTGGCTGTGTGCATTTATTGATATAAATTACTCTCTTAGCACTGCTTTTGCTGTGTCCCATAGGTTTTTTATGTTGTGTTTTCATTCTCATTTGCTTCAAGGAATTTTTTTTTCATTTGTGCTTTAATCCATTATCCACTAGCTTTTTGTTTTAAATAAATATTTTATTGTGAATTGGGTGATAGTTTACATGGGAGAACATTAGTTTTACATTCATTCTATCATACATCATTTCATTGCCATAAATTACCTTCCCGTCCATGCATCATCACCCAACCAAAGGGTATATCCTGCAAGCCTGCCCCCACCCCATGGTCCTCAGCACACAGCCCCTTTCCCTCTCTGGATCTCAAGGCCCCAGTCACTCCATCTCTTCACGTCATCTTCTCTGCCTCCATCTCAGGCCTCACAGCTTCTCTCGGTAGGGTCCCGCTCTCCGCTCTTCTCCATTGATGGTCCCAGGGCCCTCTGCTCTTAGGCTGAAAAGTTAATCACTCCCCTCCTTGCTATAAAATGTCTACCTTTACATTTCCGACCCTCACAATCAGTCCTGATAACAATTATTCACTATTGTATCACAAGAGACCTGTCTGCATTTCATTGTATCAGCCCCGCCTAGTCAGATTGAATACTACTCACTGGAGATTCTACCTTCCTCCAGGCCCTCTGTATCTAGGTTCCCTCTTGAAAGCTTGTAAGCCAGTCACTTCTTGCCCTTGTAGCCCTCCGCCCCCCATTTTGGGTAGTCAATGTCTAGTTTTTAAGCAGAGTGTTATTCAGTTTTCATTTATTTTATTTCCTTGATCTTCCTTTTGTTGATTTCTAATTTTATAGCATTGTGATCTGAAAAGATGCTTTATAGTATTTTGGTGTTTGTAAATTTATGGAGGCTTGTTTTGTGACACAGCACATGGTCTATTCTGAAGAATGTTCCATGCACACTGGAAAACAATGTGTATTGTGCTATTGCTGTGTTGAGTGCTCTGTACAAATCAATGAGGTCAAGTTGATTTTGTTGTTTATTTCCTCTGTGTCTTTGTTGAATCTCTTTCTGGTTGTCCTGTCCTTTTTCGAAAGTGGTGCATTAAAATCTTCCACTATCATTGTCTAATTCCTTCTTCAATTCTATTAGATTTTGATATATGTATTTTTAGGCTCTTTTGTTGGGAGCATAAATAATTATTATGGTTATGCCCTCTTGTTCTTTTGACACTTTAATCATGAGATAATGTCCTTCATTGTCTCTTATGCTGGTTTTTGTCTTAAAATTTGTTTTATCAGAGATTGATATTTGCACTCCTGGTCATTTTGATTGTCATTAGCTTGATATATTTTTTTTCCATCCTTTAATTTTTAATCTACATTTGTCTTTGTGTTTTAGGTGTGTCTTTTCTAGACAACACATTGAAGGATCCTGTTTTCCTATCCATTCTGCTACTGTCTTTCTCTTTACTGGTGCATTTAATCTATTGATGTTCAACATAATTACAGATAAGTATGAGTTGATTGCAGTTATTATGCTCTGTGTGTGTTTTGGGGGTGTTTGTTTTTTGTTTTTTTGTTTTTGTTTTGTTTTTTGTGTTTTGGGGGTGTTTGTTTTTTGTTTTTTTGTTTTTGTTTTGTTTTTTGTGTTTTGGGGGTGTTTGTTTTGTTTTGTTTTGTTTGTGGTGCTGCTGGTTTCTTTTTTCTGAATGCTTTTCCATGCTGAGTCCATATTTTGGGCTCTTTCTTGTAAATTTCTTCATAGTTTTTACATTTACAAAATCTTCATGGATTTACCTTTTACTGATTTGATGTGAATGTATATTAAATTCCTTTGCATTTACCCTGTACTTTATTAATTTCTTCCCCCTTTTAAAACAGTCTGTTTTATCTTGAAATCTAGGTGGTGAATTCCTCACCACCTAGAACCCTGTAACTATACATTTTCCTCCCTTCACTTTGTACTTGACCTGATCATAGATTTACAACTCTGATTCCCTATTTGCAGTCCTGTAGCTTTGTCCGAGTCTGGAAACTTCCATATTTGTATGGAATTCAGTGGTGTTTCCATGTATGTCAGTCTCTTGTTGTCTGCTGTTGTTGCTTCTCAGTTCAAAGAACTCCCTTTAGTGTTTTTTAGAAAGTTGCCTTGGATTTTACAAAGTGCTTTCATTTCTGGTTATCTGGAAATGTTAAAATATCACGATCATATTTGAGGGACAGCTTTGCTGGGTATATGATTATTGGCTGACAGTTTTGTTTTGTTTGTTTTTCAGAGTTTTGTATACATCTCCCCATTGCCTGTTTGCCTGCATGGTTTCTGCTGAGAAATCAGACCTTAATCCTATTGGTTTTCCTTTGCAGCTAACATTTCATTTTTCCTGAGCTGCTTTCAGGATTCTTGCCTTATTTTGGTTTTGGAGTTTGATTATGATACGTCTTGGTGATTTTCTTCTGCAGTCTATCTTGCTTTGGGTTCATTCAGCTTTTTGAATGCTTATCCTCTCATTTTTCATGATGTTAGGGAAATTTTCTGCCAGCATCTCTTCAACTATCTTTTCTGTATCTTTCTTTGTCTCGTCCTGTTCTGGAATTCTATTCACCCATAAGTTGTTCCCAGTCATGTTGTTCTACATGTTTCTTAGGCTTTCTTCAGATTTTTTTCATCCTTTTTTCTGACTGTCCTAGTTTACTAGTATTGAGAGATTTACCTTCAAGCTCACTAACTCTGGCTTCCATTGATTTGATTCTACTCCTTTTCCCTTTCAGTTTTATATTTTAATATTAATCTTCTGGATTTCCGTTTGCAAATTTTGTATTGTCTCCAATTCTTTATCTATTTTGTTTGATTGTTCCTGTAGTACTTTTCTGAAGACTTCCTTGTTTTCCTCAATAGTCTTGTTAATTTGTAGTTAAGTGCTGTTGAATCAGATACAACTCATAATGAACATGTGTAGGGTTTCTGAGGAGCAGCTGGTGGGTTTGAATCGCCAACCTTATAGTTTGAAGTCCAGTGCTGATCCTACAGCACCACATCAGGAGTCAATAGTTTGGAATACCTAAATACCAGTCTCCTACACTCTTTTTCTGGAATCCTGGTGTGGCGATGTGGGTTAATGTGCCAGACTGTAAAGCCATTTGAACTGCAAGGTCAGTGGTTCAAGCTCACCAGCTGCTCCTCAGAAACCCTGTACAGGGTCGCTATGGGTCAGAATCAACTCGACGGCACTTAACAACAACAACACTCTTTTTCCAGGCAGTTTCAGTACCTTGTTTTCCTAAAAAATATTCACTATCTCTACCTCTTGGTCATTTGTTTAAGCTATTCTGTCTTGTTTTTTGTTTTTTGTTTTTTATGTGAACAGAAATTGTTTGTTCCTTTTGAGGCATTGTGGTGGTGTTGTATTTGTTTTAAGTTTATGAATGTATGTTGGTGTATTCTTAGGCACTCGCCAACTGCTTTCTGGTGGGTGTGATAAATAGATGAACTTGTACATCATTCTCTGTTTGCTATTCATGTAATTCAGTTCAGGGTAAATTTAGCTGACATTAGTTATTGTCATTTTTCTGATGTATAGCAGCTGACCTTCATTCTGGCATAATTAATGGGGTTGAAGACAGTATGACTGTGGTTGGGATGAATGCCCACAGTTGTCTCCTGTTGGGTGAGGCAAGAAGTAAAAACACTCCCACATAGAGAAGAAAAACAAAAGAGTAAAACTAAAAACAGAAAGAAAAAAACAGGAACCAACAGTGGAAATTTAAGAGTAATTTTTCTTCTCCACCTACTGGTTTCTTGCCTTCACAGCAGCCTGAGAAATTTCAAGATGGTCTGCTCGTGCTTTTCTTACTTGTAACAACTCTTTTTCATTTTATATTCAGCTTTCTTGTTCAACTACCCCACAAGTCCATTCAGCTGCTTCTCCTAGTGAGAGCTAGCTCAGAGATGGCCAGGGCCAATTTGGAGCAGGGCCTGCTGGAGCGGAGCTATTGTTGCTGTCTCTTCCCTCTTCATTTATGCGTTCATTCATGGAGTTCACCTGGGGCCTTCCATGGGGATGGCCACTCATAGAGGTGTAACCTCTGATCACCAGGGGGGTGGTGCAAGGAACCAAAGAGGAAAAAAGAAGAAAGAATATGCATACATACATAAATTACATCACTGTTTTTTCCAATCACAAGCAGCTTTCAGTAATGCGAATATATTCTTGTCTCTCAATCTGTTTACACACGTTCAAAATGACTGCCAACACCAACTTTTGTTTAAAAAAAAACCAAACTCAACAAAGTAGGAATAGAAGGGAAATTCCTCAACATAATTAAGGCATATATACAAATCCAACAGGTAACATTACTTTCAATGGAAAGAAATTGAAAGCATAACCTTTGGAAACAGGAACCAGAAAAGGATGCCCTTTATCCTCACTCTTATTCAATATTGTGTTAGAAATTTTATTCAGATCTATAAGGCAAGTTAGGGAAATTAAAAACATCCAAACCACCAAAGAAAAAGTAAAACTCTTTATTTGCAGATGATTTTATCTCACACAGAAAATTTCAAAAACTAAGCAAGAAAAAAATTCAGCAGGTTAATATATATATATAATCAATATCAATATATAAATCAATATACAAATCAAAGACTAATATATTTTTTAAATTAGTTGGATCCCTCTATATTTAAAAAAGACAGCTCTGAAAAGGAAATTAGGAAAACAATACCAATTACAATAGCCACCCAAATGATGAAATACTTAGGAATAACTCTAATCAGAGAAACAAAATACCTATACAAAGAAAACTACAAAACCCTACTACATGTGACCAAAAAAGACTTACAAAAATGCAAGAATATACCATGTTCATGGATAGGAAGACTTACCATTGTGAAAATGTCAATACTTCCCAAAGCAATGTGTAGATAGAATGCACTTTCAACTGAGATTCCAGCATCATTCTTTAAAGAGATATAGAAAATGATCACAAACTTTATATGGAGAGGAAAGAGACCTCAGATAAGCAAAACACTGCTTAAGAAGAAGAACAAAGTTGGAGGCCTCTCACTTCCTCATCCAAAAATTACTACACAGTCACAGTGATCAAAACAACCTGGTACTGGTACAACAAAAGATACATAGACCAATGGAACAGAACTGACAAACCAGAAGTAAATTCATCCACAAACAGTCAGTTGGATCAAAGGACTAAAACACATTAAATGGAGAAGAGATAGTCTTTTCAACAAATGGTGTTGGCAAAACTGGAAATCAATTTGCAGAAGAATGAAACAGGATCCATATCTCACACCACATACAAAAACAAACTCAACATGAATTAAAGACCTAAATGTAAAACTAGAACCATAAAGGGGCTCTGATACATGGCATACATACACTAGCAAACATTATAAAAAATGCAAAAACATACAGCAAGAAACATTCCCACCCCCTCCACACACAGAGTAGACAGAGAGGGGCAACTTGGACATTGGATACCCAAATGGGGAGGGAGGGACTACAAAGGCAAGAAGTAACTGGCTTACAAGTTTTCAAGAGGGAACCTAGAGCTAGGGGGCATGGAGGAAGGCAGAATCACCAGTGAGTACTATCCAATTTGTCTAGGTGGAGCTGATGAAATGAAATACAGATGGGTTACGTGCAATACTGTAGTGAATAATGGTTATCAAGACAGATTGTTAGTGTTAGAAATGCAAGGGTAGATGTTTTGTAGCAAAGAAGAGAGCGATTATTTCTCCAGTCTAGGAGTGGAGGTCTCTGGGACCACCAACGGATAAGAGCCGAGAACGGGACCCCACCCAGAGAACCAGGGATGCCTGAGATGGAGACAGAGATGATGACATGAAGGGATGAAGCGGCTGGGGACTTTGGATCCAGAGAGGGAGAGGAACTGTGGGCCAAAGACTGAGGGGGGAGAGGGAATGTAGAGCACGAGCTTCTAGGCTATGCCCTTTGGTCGGAAGACGATGCATGGAGGGGATTGGAACCATGGCAACGTAATGATATATGATGGAATGAATATGGAACTGAGGTTCTCTCATGTAGACTATCATATAATTCACAATAAAATATTTTTAAAATGCACAAACAAAAGAAGACAAAATAGATGACTGGGGCCTCCTAACATTTAGAAACTTATGTGCATCAAAAAATTTTACCAAAAGGTTAAAGGGAGCCCACCAACTGGGGAAAAATTTTTTTGAAATAACATATCAGACAAAAGACTAATGTCTAAAATTTATAGACTACAACACCTATACAGGAAAACCACAAACAATCCAATTAAAAAATAGGCACAGGACCTGAGCAGATCCTTCACCTAGGAAGACATTCAGGCAACCAAGAAACATGAAAAACTATTCATGATCATTAGCCATTGTTGTTGTTGTTGATGTTGCCAGGTGCCATCGAGTCAGAACGGACTCATAGTGACCCCATGCACAGCAGAATGAAATAATGTCTGATCCTGGGCCAACCTCACTACCACTGCCACACTTGAGTCCATCAATGACGCCACCTGGCCAATCCATCTCATGGGGTGTCTTCCTCTTTTTCTCTGACCCTCCATCTTACCAAGCATGATATCCTTCTCCAGCAACTTTTCCCTCCTGACAATATGTCCAAAGTATGAGAGACGAAGTTTAGCCATCCTGGCCTCTAAGGAGCACTCTGGCTGCACTTCTTCCAAAACAGATC
>NW_006408677.1:4189787-4198840 GCF_000296735.1 Chrysochloris asiatica | reverse complement strand
GTCATATTTTGGCTCTCGTGGACTTGTTTTCATTTTCTTCAGCTTCAGTTTGAATTTGCATATGAGTAATTGATGGTCTGTTCCACAGTCTGCCCCTGGCTTTGTTTTCACTGATGATATGGAGCTTTTCCATCTTCTCTTTCCACAGATGTAGTCAATTTGATTTTTCTGTGTTCCATCTGGTGAGGTCCATGTGTATAGTCATCTGTTATGCTGTTGAGCAATACATCTTGATTACATGTTTGATCGATTTCAGATTGAAGAAGTTGGTAGAATTCTTCTATTTCATCTTCACTGGTATTAGTGGTTGCTGCATAAATTTGAATAATAATGGTATTAACTGGGCTTCCCTGTAGGCACATGGATATTATCCTATCACTTACAGCATCGTACCTCATGACTGATCTGGATATGTTCTTTTTGAATATGAGTGCAACATCATTCCTCTTCAATTTGTCATTTCCTGTATAGTAAACCATGTGGTTGTCAGATTCAAAATGGCCAATACCAGTCCATTTCAGCTCACTAATGCCTAAGATATCAATGTTGATGTGTTGTTCCATTTCATTTTTGACAAGTTCCAATTTTCCCAGATTCATACTTCGTACATTCCATGTTTCAATTTTCAATGGATGTTTACAGCTGTTTCTCTTCATTTTGAGTTGTGCCCCATCAGCAAATGAAGGTTCTGTGGGCTTTTCTCCCACGAGCTTAACTCCATTCACGTCATCATGGTCAACTCTACTTTGAGGAGGCATCTCTTCCCCAGTTGCATTTGGAGTGCCTTTCAACCTGACGGGCTCATTTTCCAGCCCTGTATCTGACAGTGTTTCTCTGCTATTCATAAGGTTTTCAGTGACTAGCGATTCAGAAGTAGTTTGTCACTCTTTCTTCCTAATCTGTCTTTGTTTGGAAGCTAATCTGAAACCTGTCCACCATGGGTGACCCTGCTGGTTATTTAAAATTCTGGTGGCATATCCCTCAGAATCACAGCAACTCAAGCCACCACAGCACAACGAGTGGTGGCCATTTGGTTTTATGTAGAAACTCTCACTTTAAATTTTGATATCAATACTGATACAATCAAGATGCTCTCTCCCAAGATGGCGGCTCCAGGAACAGCTGAGCATCTTGAACTAGAAAACAATGGATTTCTGGATTCGCCTACAAATTCCCCCAGCTGTAAGCCCTCCATCAAGTCAATTCTGACTCATAGCGACCCTATGCACAACAAAACGAATTGTGGGCAAACCTCACAATCGTTGCTACACCTGAACCCATGATTTCCATCTCTCGTTGGGGGTCTTCCTCTTTTTCTCTGACCCATTAGCCATTGTTGTTGTTAAGTGCCTTCAAGTCGATTCCGACCCATAGCGACCCTGTATAGGCTTTCCAAGGAGCATCTGCTGAGCTTGAACCTCCAATCTTTGCAGTTCAAACAACTTTGCAGTCTGACGCATTAGCCCACAGTGCCACACCAGGACTCCATTGTTGTTGTTGTTGTTTTTAAGTGCCATAGAGTCAGTTCCGGCCCATAGCAACCCTGTATAGGGTTTCCGAAGAGTGACTGGTGAGCTTGAACTGCTGACCTTGCAGTTCAAACGGCTTTGCAGTCTAGCGCATTAACCCACAGGACCACACCAGGACTCCATTAGAGAGATGCAAATAAAAACAACAATGAGATATCACCTCACACCAGCATTAACAGCGAAGTACAAAAAAACCTGAAAATAAAAAAATGCTGGATAGGGTGGGGAGAGACTGGGACCCTCCTATATTACTGGTGGGACTGTAAAATGGTTCAACCACAGTGGAAAATGCTATAGTACATCCTCAGAAAGTTGGAAATAGAAGTATCTTATGACCCCCAACTCCTCTACTTATTATATATCCAGAAGAAATATGAGCCAGGACATGAGTGTATATATGTACACTGATGTTTGTCATAGCACTATTCACAATAGCAGAAAGAGAGTGATAGCCTAAGTGCACAACAATGGCAGAATTGATAAACAAACTTTGGTACATACACACAGTGGAATACTATACAATGTTGAGGAATAATAATGAATCGGTGAAAAACCTCATAACTTGGATGGACCTGGAGGACATTATGTTGAGTGGAATTAGTTTATCACAAAAGGACAAATATGGTATGAAACCATTATTGTATAAAGCTTAAGAAAGGGTTTCTATACCAAAAGAAACATAATTTGATGGTTACAAGGGAGAAACATTATTTGATGCTTACAAGGGGTGGAAGGGAGGGAAGAGCAATTCACTGGCTAAAGGGTAGACACATGTTAGCTTGGGTGACAGGGAGGGCACTATACAAGAAATGGGAGGTTGGCAGAATAATAATGAAGACAGGCATAGACATCGGGAGTTATGCATGGGCTAAAGGGGATAGATATAAATAATGATATATATACAACCTTGGAACAAGTGTGTTGTGTACATAGATACATGGATTGAGACATAGGTTGAATGGGTAATGGTAATATATATTTATATATCCTGCAAATATATGAGTTTGAAAGAGGATGTTTGTACATGAGCATTTACTTTTCATGCAAACACTTCTATGAACATGGTGGAATACACAGCAGGCAAAATGATGAAAATTTCCTAGATATTGTCAAATATCTTAAGGCAATGAGTTTATGTTCCTGGAAATTCAGGACTATAGTCTCAGGGGACACCATGGTCAATTGGCATAATAACATAGTCCACAGAGACAATGTTCTACATCTTGCTTGAGTGAGTAACATCTGGGATCTTGAAAGCTAATGAGTGGTTGTCTAAGGTACAGCTATTGGTCTCTCCATGCATGGAAGAAAGAAGAGTAATAAGAACTGAAGAGGCTTGGAATCAATTAGTCCAATGGATTAGTGGAACGTGTGATCATCACTCTCCACGATTCTGACACCAGAAGAACTAGATGGTGCCTAGCTACCACTACATATTGTCCTAAAAGGGATCACGTTAGAGGGTCCCAGATAGATTGGGAGAAAATGTGGAATAAATTAAAAAAAATTTTTTTTAAAGGGTCTAATGGTCAGAAAGACACTAAAGGAACCTGAAACTAAGGCCCTTCACCGCCCTTCAGTTCTAGAGAGGAACTCACCCTCATGGCCCAATTTTCAGCCAAGGAGTAGATAAGTTTATAGGAGTACAACAACACTAGCAAGGTATGCTCAGTCATTCCAAATCAAAAGGGCAACATTTTCCTAAGGACAAAATTGGGAAGGGATAGGAAAATAGGTGGAATGTAAATAGAATCACAGGGAGGAAAAAGGATAACTATTGTCACATGGAGTGGTTAGAATCATTGAAATGAAAAAGAGTATATGCTTTGTTGATTGTAAAGCTGATGATCTTGTCTGTAAACCTTCACTCAATTCACAATGAAAAGTTTTTGTCTTTTTTAAAAGCAATTAAGTCATTTCAAATTCATTAACAGTTTACTTTTTCTAGATGTTGCAGTGCAGTGAATTATTTAATGTCTCTTTCTAGCCATTGTAAACCCCCACCAAACAACATTTTCCTGATGGATCTAGGAAAGAGAAGGTGGAAGAAGATGCTGATAAATTCTATGAATCACTTGTGAGTGATTAACAATCACAATTAACAGGGCTAATTGTGATTGGTCAACTTCACCACCCTGGTGGGTATAAAGTGAGCCATCTTAGAAGCAGAAGGGGAATTTCACTACCAACAAGCAAGGAGAGTAAGGCGAAGAAGCAAGAAGAGTAAGGCCTTTGGACCCTAAGATCCCTGCACATTGGACCTCTTCAACCTTGGGAACAGAGCTGTGACATAAAAGGGGCAGCAGTAGCAGAACTAAGAGTCAGAGCACAAGATGGAGTGATGGGCTTCTTGGCCCACTAAGCAAGTAAAGCTGAGTGCCTTTGTGTAAGAGTCACACTTGTGGAATGTGTCTCCTGGAACTAAATTGGGGGAGATATCTTTGCAGACCCATGAAGCTAGAGTACAGTTGAGTGCCTTTGGGTATTTATTGTTGCTGTTGTTAAGTGCCATTGAGTCAATTCCGACCCATAATGACCCTGTATAGGGTTTCCAAGGAGCAGCTGGTGAGCTTGAACTGCCGACCTTGCAGTTCAAATGGCTTTGCAGTCTGATGCATTAACCCACAGCACCACACCAGGACTCCCTGGGGTATTTATTAGCAGTCCTAAAAAAAAAATTTTTTTTAAACCCATGACATTTCTAGAGCAGGGCAGAGGCCAAGAAGCCTGTGGCTGAGATTCCAAGGATGGGAGAGAGGCTGTCCTAACTGAAAGAACTATGCTCTAAGCCTTTCTAATCCTGAATTGTAACCTGTTAACTTTCCTGATAAACCCTCAAACTGACTATGGTGTCTGTATTCTGTGTCAACATTACAATGAATAATCAAGCTCAGCTGAGAAGTAGAACATTGTGGAATGGATGGTTGGTGCCATTTTTACAGATGCGTATGTGGGTTTCCTGAAACATTGATTATCCCCAATTAGTTTGTTGTAGAGCTTCATTTTCAAATACCCAGTTTGCTCTAAAGCAATGTGTCTAAAACTAAGGCGCCTACCCAAAGATTTTTTTAAATGAATATTCTAATTCAGCAAGTCTGGGGTAGCATCTGAGATTATGCATTTTTTAGCAAGTTCTTGGGCGATGCAGATCCTACCAGTCTGGGAACCACACTTTGAGTATAAGAGTTTTAAATGGCTCGCTTTTGTAGTGTTCCACTTGTTTTCAATCTTACTGATTGTAAATCTGCAGCCTATTTAAAAAAAAAAAACAACCATAAACTAAGCTGATGAAGTTTATGTCAAATAAGAAGCCAGCAAAATCCTATATGACAACTTCACAGCACAAGGTTTGAAAATTGCTACTTAAAGAAGTTTCTCAAGGACATCTCATAAGTGTTTGAGGCTCTAATTTAGAAGGCCAAGTCTGCTGGAAGACTGACTTCAAGATAAATGAGGTATTATTAATCATATCTACATGACACAACATTGTGTCAGTAAATATGTGGCTGTGATAAATCAGAAAACAAGAGTGGACGCAGATGAGTTAGCATACTTCCCTAATAGTATTGCAGGAAAGTTAGGAAATTGATGTGAAGCTAACAAAGTTGTAGTCGTAGGATGGAATGGATTTTAGAAAAAGTAGTGGTGTGTGTGTTGGGGTCGGGAACAAGGGTGATGAGAGAAAGAGGTCAAAAATGATGCCAAAATTGTTAGCTTGAGCATCTTGGGTAACAATGTTATAATTTAAGAGAACTTAGAAGAAGAGTGTGGCGCTGCAGGTAATGCGTTGGACTGCATGGTTGGTTTGAACCACAAGGTTGGTGGTTCAATCTCGCCAGTTGCTCCTCATAAACTCTATACAGAGTCACTATGAGTGGGAACCCACTCAACAGCACTTAACAGTAGGAGAAGCAACTTGGAGCAGGGACATTGGAGAAATAAGTTTGGTTTGGGATGCGTTGTATTTGAGGTGTCCATGTACCAATGGAGTCCTAGTGTGGTGCTGCGGGTTAATGTACTGGACTGCAAGGTCACTTTGAACCACAAGGTCAAGCTCACCAGCTGCTCCTCAGAAATCCTATACAGGGTTGCTATGAGTCTGAACTGGCTTGACAGCACTTAACAACATGTATCATATGCTGTGTGATCTTAGGCAAATTGCTTAACTTTTCTGAATCACCATTCCTTCATCTGTAAAGTAAGGATGTAAAAATGCACAAGCTTGCTAACCCACTACTATCAAGGCAATTCAAGCATATAGTCACCCTATATAGTTTCTGAGACTGTAAATCTTTACAGAAACATCTTTTTCCCATGGAGATTTGAACTGCCAACCTTTCAGTTAGCAGGTTACTGCCTAACCCACAGTGCCACCAGGGCTCCTTGTTAACGATTAAATGACATAATATATAAAGTACTAATCAGTACAGGACATGATCATTGCTATTACCCAAGGCAGTCTATAATTCCAATCTTCTTTCTCCAAGCAATTTACATTTACATACACAATTGAACATTGAATAGAATGGCATGTTCTATTTTTTAAGGCACTTCCAGAAAAATACTTCTGTTTGCAAAGACTTGAAATAGATTGCTTATGATCAAGCCAAAATTTTACATCACAGAAGTAATTTAATTTAAAAAAATATTTTCTTTAGATAATCATTGAAATGCTTCTTGTTACTAATGAAGGCATTCTCTGAATGTCCTGTTCTGAAGGAAAAAGGGGGACTGATCCTGTAACAGAATAGATCTGGATAGAGTTGCAGAGGAAAGAGGCAGAAAGGAATTATCCAGTTTTGGACAGCTCTTGCCACAATTCTAACTTTTAAGGTAACTGGAAAAGAATGTGCTACATTTACTGCTCTTTTACCACAAAGATTGAAATACCCATATGCATCAAAATTGGGAGCACTTTCTCAGGGATACATTTTAGTCTGGGCTCTGGAAGGATTGTCTCTACCCATTCTCCTTTCCAGAAAGCTTCCTTGGGACTACTTAACTGTCTTTTAGTAGATAAGAATTTCAAATTGCCTCTTTGCTTAACTGCAAGGAAAAAAAAATCCTTGCATGTAGCATATGTCTTCCTCAAAAGACCCCACATCTTGGGAGGGTTAAACCAGAGACACTCCTTCAGGGTACAGTTCCCTGACTCTAAGAGTAGGTGTGTGAGTGTGTGTGTGTACCCCACCTAATTTTTTAGCCATACACACCAGAAGTAGGGCTAGATTAAGGTATGTGAGGGTCCTAAACACTAGTAATCTGTGCTGCCTCTTCAGTTTACTCATGCATTCAACTGGAATATGAATTACATGTCAGGGGCTTCACAAAGTTCATAGAAAAATTCTATTTTTTAATTCCATGTTTCCACAAACTTTTTGAAGTCCCTTTGTGTGTGTACGTGTGTGTCAGTTATCTATGATGTAACTTCTTTTTAAATGTGACTAATATTAGTAATTAATTGCATATGCCAATTTAGGTGAATGAAATGAACTTGGTACAATTTTTAGTGGGTTCGGGGTACTAAGATTTGTATTATACCTACCACATACTTCAGACATATTGTTAGGAGAGAACAGTCGCTGGAGAAGGATATAATGTTTAGTAAGATGGAGGGTCAGAGAAAAAGAGGAAGACCCCCAACGAGATGGACTAGCCAGGTGGCAGCATCAATGGACTCAAGTGTGGCAACAGTAGTGAGGTTGACCCAGGATCAGGCAGTGCTTCGTTCTGCTGTGCATAAGGTCTCTATGAGTCGGTGCTGACTCGATGGCACCTAACAACAACAACTACCACATTTTTTTACAAATAGGATATTACACATATGTTATTGTTGTTAGGTGCGGTCAAATTGTTATGAACTCATAGAGACCTTATGTACAACAGAACAACACACTACCCAGTCCTGCACAAATTTCACAATCATAGTGATACTTAAACCGATTGTTGCTGCCACTGTGCGAATCCGTCTTCTTAGGGGTCTTCCTCTTTTTTACTGGCCCTCTACTTTACCAACGGATTAGTCCTTACCAAGGGATTAGTCCCTCCTAATATCATGTCTGAAGTATCACCATGTTGTCTTCTAAGGATCATTCTGGCTGTACTTCTTCCAATACAGATTTGTTTGTTCTTTTGGCAGTCCACGGTACTTTTAATATTCTCTAACACCATAACTCAAATGCATCAATTCTTCTGCAGTCTACAGGGTTGGAGGAAGACTCATTAACAACCTGTGCTGTGCAAATGATACAACCTTGCTTGCTGAAAGCAAAGAGGACTTAAAATACTTACTGATGAAGATCAAAGACCACAGGCTTCAGTGTGGGTCACGCCACATATTATACAACAAAGAAAATGAGTCATTAAATTTAGTTGTGTCAATTGCCTATGTAAAATTCTGTTGCTCTCCCACCACAACAAAAATAGACTTTCACAAACTTTGCTTTAAATGACTCATACTTCAGATTTTATTCTTGTTTCATAATAAATGTCAAAATTACAAAATTAATAAAAAGATGTCATAAAAGACAATATAATGATCAGAAAACAAATATTATAACAAATTAGTATATTTTATCTTTAGATGTTTTATCTCTCAGATTATAATTTAAAATATTTCTATTCTTTGTTCTAATAACTTCTTCAGTGATTTCATCACAAACTACCAAAAAATATTGTTAATCTAACATAATAAGGTAAATGGTAAATAATCTAACATTCCAAAACAGAAGACCCTAGGACCATCAAGGGAGGAGAGCATGAGCGGAATGCGGGACCCTAACCAGAGAAGCAGCAACATCAGAGATGGAGGCAGAGTGGGTTCAGGGTACTAAGATACATAATAAGGATAATGTATGGAGTCTTCCTTGAATCATGGTGGTACACTGAGGGTTTTTGAGTCTCTTTAGGTACGAAACTAAACATTCTGTTGTGTAGTTTGCAATCACTGAACTTAAGAATATGTATAAAACAATTTCACCATTAGGAAATATCATTATATATTATCTTCAGTTATTAAGTGTAATCGAGTCAGTTCTGACTCATAGTAACTCTGAATAAGGTTTCCTGGGAGTGGCTGGTGAGTTTGAACCACTGACCTTGTAGTTCAAACCAACCTTGCGGTCTAGTGCTTTATCCCACAGCACCACACCAGGACTCCATTATCGTTGTTGTCAGGTGCCATCGAGTCGGAACCGACTCATAGCGACCCCATGCACAGCAGAATGAAACAATGTCCGATCCTGGGCCAACTTCATGACCGCTGCCACACGTGAGTCCATCAATGATGCCACCTGGCCAATCGATCTCGTTGGGGGTCTTCCTCTTTTTCTCTGACCCTCCATCTGACCAAGCATGATATCCTTCTCCAGCGACTGTTCCCTCCTGACAATATGTCCAAAGTATGAGAGACGAAGTTTAGCCATCCTGGCCTCTAAGGAGCACTCTGGCTGCACTTCTTCCAAAACAGATCTATTGGTTCTTTTGGCAGCCCATGGCACTTTTAGTATTCTCCAACACCACAAT
>NW_006408677.1:4174411-4188277 GCF_000296735.1 Chrysochloris asiatica | reverse complement strand
TATGCCACTGGTATTTTAAATAACCAGCAGGGTCACCCATGGTGGACAGGTTTCAGATGAGCTTCCAGACAAAGACAGACTAGGAAGAAAGAGTGACGAACTACTTCCGAATGATTATCACTGAAAACCTTATGAATAGCAGAGAAACACTGTCAGATATAGGGCCAGAAAATGAGCCCCTCAGGTTGGAAGGCACTCAAAATGCGACCAAGACTCCATATGGAATCATAAATGCCTACATAAGTAAAATTTGTGTTTCTTCTATCTATAAACTTAGTTCTCATGTAAGAATGAAATTATTGTACTTGTTCATAATGGTCTGCATTTAAGTCATTGGATTTAGCTTGCACTAATTTCTTGGATACCTTCAAGCATTTTTTTAAAGCTTTTATTTTGAATTTTACACTCATGCTATTGTATTTCGTTTAATTGCAATGATCACAATCTCCTCCATGCATCATCATTCAACAATTTTGCTTCTATTCCCTCTGTTTTTTTGCTTTGTTTTTTGGTGTACATAAAAACACTCAGGAATATATAATCATTTAAACAATCAAAGGGCAAATTCTGCAAGCCAGCCTCCTGGCTGCCAGCACACAGCCTTTCTCTTTGCATGAGGCTAGAATCCTCAGCTGTTCTATCTCTCCATGTCCTCACCTCTGCCTCCATCTCTGATGTTGCTGTTTCTCTGGTTAGGGTCCCACATTCCACTCATGCTCTTCTCCCTTGATGGTCCTATGGTCTTCTGTTCTGGAATGTTAGATTGTTGTTTGTTGTTGTTAAGTGCCATGAGTCAATTCCAACCTATAGTGACCCTGTATAGGGTTTTCAAGGAGCAGCTGGTGAGCTTGAACCACCAACCTTGCAGTTCAAATGGCTTTGCAGTCTGGCACATTAACCCACAGTGCCACACCAGGACTCCTGGAATGTTAGATTACTCCCCCCTTTATGTTACAAAACTTCTACATTTACTGTGTGATGATTGCAATTTGTCACGATAACAATTAATATTGAATCATAAGAATCTTATCCACATCTCCTTTCACCAGACCCCATTTAGACAATAGACAAAATGAAAACTACTCAGTGGGCGGGGGGGAGGGGGTTTCTACCTTCCCCCACACTCTGAAACTAAACTCCCTCATGAAAACTTGTAAGCCAGACATTTTGTGACTTTATAGCCCCTTTCCCCCCAATGTCCTAAGTTGCCTGTCCCTATCAACCCTGTATACCAAGAGGATAGGTTTGATCCTTGTTGTGAAGACTCCTTCCCTCTTGGTTGATATTTTGAGTTACTACATCCATAAGTATAGGTCAAGTTAATCTAATTGTAGCAATTTACACTTGCTTCCTTTATCAAATTTCTTTATCTTCCTCTAATTGAGCTCTGGTCATCAAGCCATCAAAGCTAGGGTCAAATGGGTATTATCTGCAAGTTTGGATGTTCTTGTGTGTTTCCCCCACTTCATATCAGCTGGGCACTTCACTTTCAACTCTAGCCCTCCGTGGCTAGGTCAATGTCCATGGGCTCAGGAGTTTCCAAGTCTCCTCAAATTTCAGACCAACCAGCCCTTCCTTTTCACTCTTTTATCTCACAGTCAACAGGAATCTAGCTTCAAGTATTTTTAATCAGGTATGTGCACATTGTTTAAGAAGGAAAATCTGTTTGAAAGAACTTCATACACTTTCGCTCTTCTTTCCATGTAAGATGCAAGTGTGTCAATGATGGTGTGGTATGTGGTTATGTAAAATGGTCTCTGGCACTCAAAACTTCTGGAGCACTGCAATCATTTATTTGTTTCTTTCTAAAGCTTCTGTGACAGAGAACTGGATCATATTTGGCAGTGTTTTTTTTGTTGTTTTTCAAATTTTGTAAAATCTCTTAAATTATGTAAATACTGTGTTAATGACTAGTAGAGATCTGTGCATGTCTTTAAATTTAATTCTAAATCATGTAGCCTTTGACTCATCTTATGAAAATGCTGCAATATACTATTCTACAAAAATACATAGTCTATTGTTTACATTTTGTTGGTGATATTTTCAGGCTCTTTTTTAGCATCTGCTTTCTATGTCTGGTTTTCTGCAATATTTTCTAAGGCATCTAGAACCTATGTGTACAATTCAAAGATTGCACTCTTTCTTACAGATGTTCTTCCCAACGTATATTGGAAAGGCATTTTAAGGAAAGGCATTGCCTAATATGTTTTAAGGATTGTCCATTTGTGAGAAGAGGAGGCAAAACATGAGTAGAGTAATTGACAGTAGGAAAAAATAGCTGCTTACAGACAATAGTCTGTATTATGTCCTAAAGATTAAGTAAATTGCATGGCACATGGTATAAAAATGGCATATTCATTATGTTCTAAAATTTCTGTTGCATACATTTATAATGTCCTGACATATTGTTAGCATTATCATAGAATTTTTTTTTTGTACTTAGAAAAAATAACTTTTCAAACTTCATATAAATTGTGAAGTAGTTGATTTGCAATTTTTTTCCAACAAGTATTACTTTTTCGGCTAATAATATCAATCAATAGGTTTTCCATCTGAGGCAGACATGTATTTTAAAACATACTAAGCTCTGGTAGCGCAGTGGTTACGAATCCGGCTGCGAACCTTAAGGTTAGCGGTTCGAAACTACCAGCCGCTCCGCGGGAGAAAGATGAGGCTTTCTACTCCCGTAAAGATTTACACCCTCGGAAACCCTGTACAGGGTCGCTATGGGTCGGAACCGACTCGACGGCACTTAAGAACAACAACAACAAGCTCATTTATATGAGAATAATCAGGAGTGGAATAAATAGACAAATTGAAATATCAAGCTATACTTGATATATTTCACTAAAATATTTTATTGAACTTTATTACTTATTAAGATAATTAATTCTTCACACGTTGTTTTAGTAATATACTATAGGTTGTCATTTCTGGCGTTATATTTTGAGCTGTGACCTCCTAAAAATGGATCGAACTGAGTAACAAGTTAAATAAACCCAAACATTTTCATTTTGTGAGAACCCAAACATTCCATTTCTTCCTCAAAGATGGTTCACGTTCAGTGATTGTTATCGTGTCAACAAAACATTACAAAATAGCTTTCCAATATTGATGTTCTTAATTTGGTTTCCAGTTCATGAGCTAAACCAAAACCATTTATTTGGCTTAAATATGACAACATGCAATTTGTAAGTTGAACTTTTTTCATCTCATTTGAATTGCAACAATCACTAAATCCATCTGTAGCATATTGAGAATGAAATGATTTAGGACTGAATAGTTTGCAAACAAAACAGTATACAAAGCCGACTGATGGAGTAGCCACTCCTTATAAATTGCACCACCAATTTAGACTTGAGAAACACATCCGAGCTACAGAATCTTGTTTACCATCCAGAAACTTTTGACATGAATTTTCAAATGGTCCACTATGTTGACAATCATTTGGACCTCTTTTGATCCTATAATTTACACCACCAGAAGAAAAAGTATTCCACAAAGCAGAATCTATATTTCTGTTATTTATGGGGTCTGCAGATTTGACAAATTCATATTCTAAAAGTTTTACTTTCTACATCATTATTCTTGTTTTGCATTCCATTTAGTTGCTGCCATTTCCGTAGTGGTTACGAATCGGGCTGCGAACCTTAAGGTCAGCGGTTCGAAACTACCAGCCACTCCGCGGGAGAAAGATGAGGCTTTCTACTCCCGTAAGGATTTACACCCTCGGAAACCCTGTACAGGGTCGCTATGGGTCGGACCCGACTCGATGGCACTTAACAACAACAACAACATTTCCATTTACTTTAAAATTTTGCTTCTACCATAGTAATAAATTTGAAAAGTTGAAAATAAATAAAATTTATCAAACAAATAAAGCTTATCAAATAAAATATTTACATTTGAATTTGGCTGCCAACACAAAAATTTGTATTTGCAAATTGGTAAGCAAAAATAAGGATTTGGAATATGAAATTCTGTTTTTCAAGTCTGAGGTAGTCAAAAGAAATAATACTTACAGGGCAGTTGAAAATAATTTCATTTATTTGTCATAAGATGTTTGTTGGTGGCCAATTCACAGATCTTGTGTTTTTGATCTTGAAATAATACTTTAAAACTTGCACATTCACTTTTATTGTTAGACACTATATCTTCACATTTCATTGAATACTGTTGATAGCCAATGGGGGCAATTGTTATTGTAAAGAGCATGATACAAGTACAAGGGTAAGCTCAATGTGAAGACAAGTTTTGGTTTGCTTTACACAAGACGGAATTGAATGTGTCACAAGTCACGTAATTATAGTGCTACTGGTATGTTCTTATGTGGTCAACAAGAAAGAAGTGAATACAAGCGTGTTAGACTCAATCAGTCTGAAATGAAAAGGAAAATATAATTGTTATTATATACAAAATTTATAAAATGCATATTGTATTTGTGGAATTGTTCAATTCCCATATTTGGAGATACATACATAATTGATGTAACAATAGCACCTCTTCTTGATGAGTACGTTTGTTTTGTGAGTCATAAAAATATCAATTTTTTTTTTTAAAGAAAGGCACGCTGAAGGGAAATGGAAAATAAAATGCATAACTGTACATCAATGATATACAGTTTAAAATTAACTTGATTGAACTCATTGCAATGGTTGACTTACCCTCCCTTGCTGTATGGGACTGGAGTTCCCATTGGTTGTTTACCAGGACGTGTGCAACAGCATACCACTCTGATGTATCATGGCAAAGAGGATGGCTGGCTCTCCTGACTGGAGTTACTGGATCAGCAGATGTGGATGTACAAGACAGTTCTTTCAAAATGAATCAGAGACCTGTTATCTAATAATATCATCTATCTTTGCTCAGTAATTGTTCATGTTGGATCCAGCTGATATTGGGTGAAGGTAGTAAGAGTTATACTCAACAGTTCACCCCCACCTCTTGTTTATTAGAAAGAAATAATATACTTTCAAAAGACCCACTGAGATAAGGAGTTTCAATTACAGAGGAGAGGACATAGGAAACAGATGTCAATGAAGGTGTTGAAGTGGTTTGGTGTTAAGTGCCTTTGAGTCCCTTCCTTGAGGTAGGGAACTCATAGTTCAAACTCATAGTTTTTAAGTGGACTCCCTCTTGACCCTGTGTGAACTTTATTTCCTGCTGGCACATTCACATGCACTGGAACTGGTATCAATTCATTTAGTGCTCTGCCAGTTCCATTCCACTACAGGTTTGGTTTTCCTTTTGTTCTGTTAGGCATCTTTGCTTTGGACAACTGGTGTCCCTGTTTTGGTGATGTCCAAGACACACTCTTACCTTGCTTATTGGGTAATCCATCCCTGTCTGAAGGCCTCATTCTACAATGCAGCCTGCCAAAAGTTCCTTGCCTCCCATCTCTTTTCTTCCTGTAAGTCTGTTTACCCTTCCAGTGTACTCTTAATTCCAGTGGGCTTAGTTAAAACAATATATAAAATGTCCCTGAAGTTATTCCTCATATGGATATCATGCAAATCACTGACCTCATGCAGCCTAATGTTTTAGGCAGCTGCATGTCATTGCCAAGATTCTAGAAGGTAAAGGCTGTCCTATAATGGATTCCCCCTACCCCCACCCTCAAAAAGTATCAAGAAAAAAGAAAGCAAGGAAAAACTGCTCTTAAGTTCTTTAGGCTCAGAAAATGAAAGCTGGACAAGAAATTTTCTGTGGTTTATGACAGTAGTTGAATAAACAAATTAGGGCGTCAGTTGGCAGAGTGGGAGATGCAAAGCAGGAAACTGTAACTTCAGGAGGTTTTATATTTTTCCCAGTATGGACGGAAAGATCTTAGTCTAGGCAAGAATTTGGAATTAGACAAGAAATCGCATCAGACTCCACTTAATTGTGTGACGTTGGGTAAGTCATCTAATCCGTCAAAGCTTTCTTTTACTAAAGTGCAAAGTGGGGAATATACTTCGCAAGACTGCATAGAAGATGGTGGTGGGGGTGTTCCCCTGAGTGGATTCCGACTCACGGAGACCCTGCATAGGGTTTCCGAGGCTGTATGGGAGCAGAAAGGCTCATCTTTCTCCCGCAGAAAGGCTGGTAGTTTGGAACTGCTGAATTTGGAGTTAGCAGCCCGCCTCATAACCATTGCGCAACCAGAGCTCCTGTAAGAGTGATAAAAGCACGTGAAATCTCCTTAGTAAAGCGATCATTAAATGTCAGTTGTTTTTGCCGCTTTTCAAAATGGGTCGTTCCAAAATTCAGGGAACTTTGTTTTCTTCAGTTTAAAAGCCCTTGGCTGTAAAATGTTGAGAAGAAGCAACACCTTCACAGCTGAAAAACAAACCGCTTTAAACTTTAGATAGGCTAAATACGCTTAACTAGTGGCGGGACCCGCTTTGAAAGCACCCCCACCCGATTCCCACTCCAGTGTATTGTGGGAAGTGTAGTCTCTTACTATATTAACACGAGTACTTAAACGAAGGTAGAAAACTACAAGTCCCAAGAGTAGAAGAAGCGGGACTATTTCCCTGTCGGGAGGTAGCGCTGTGGGAGGGAATTGGCAATCTTTCTGCCTACGTGGGAGAGAAGGGAGGGTTGGGGGAAGCGTGGACAACCTGAACCTGAGCCATTGCCGCCCGGGGAAGGTTTGGTGGGAGGAGAAGTAGAGGAGAAGACACGGGTGGAGGGTGAGGTGAGGAAGACATCTAGGTCGTTGCTCCTGAGCGGCACAAACTTCTTGACGATGTGGCTGAAGCCTGAGGAAGTGCTCCTGAAAAATGCGCTGAAGCTGTGGCTGATGGAAAGGTCCAACGACTACTTCGTGCTGCAGCGGCGTCGGGGCTACGGGGAGGACGGCGGAGGGGGGCTCACAGGTAAGCTGTGGCCACCCACACCTGCCGAAGGGCCGTTTTAGTTCACCTTGACTTAAAGGGTGGGAAGGAAAACAGTTACTCGTGGTCACCCACCTCCTGACCCTAAACCCTGGGAGGAGGACTTCTCCTGCCACCACCTTTTCCGTTGCCCTCATCTAGTCTTAAGAACGCCTCATTGGACAGCAGTTGCTCTTTGGGTGGGACGGGGAGAGGAAAGGGGATTCTCTCTGAGGCAAAGGAAGAATTGGGTGCCTGCCCTCTCGCTTCCTCTGGTGGGCAAGAAGTAGTGATTAGTGTTAGACCCCGACCGGTCTTATTTAGGCTCGTAACAGGGGCCGGTTCACAGTTTTGGGCAAAACTTTTTTTAAAAAAACAAAACAAGAACAAAAACAACAGTGATATAACCACCACCTTGGGAAGTGTAAGAGTATGGGGGGGGGCAGAATGTGAAGAAAACGGAGGATCACTAATCAAATCCTGAGAGATAGGCTCCAAATGAGAAATTGGGGGGTGAGGGGATGTGTGTGTGTGTGTGTGTGTGTTGGGGGCGGGGGGGAGTCAGAATTGCTGACTTCTCCCAGTTCAGCATCTTTAACTTGGTTTCCAAGTTTTTCAGCCTTTGAGATCCCCTCTGAGAAGTCGATTACAACGTCAGAATTCCTTTCTCTACTGAGCATTTGGCGCTGCCCCTCCTTTCAAAGCCCTAATTCTAAACAAAACCAGTCAAAGAAATGGGTAGTTTCATTCTTCCTGCCTAGCCTAGCCTGCTCTCAATTTTTATATTTAAAAAACAAGAATTGATTCTTGGCTAAGTGTTAAAGTCAGTGGTTATTTTGAGATCATTTGTCTTGGGAGGGCCATCCAAACTTCAGGACGTTAGGGTGACAAGAGCTCATTTTCATGGCAATTGTCTAGTTTGATGTGGCCTTGCAAAGGTGGAGCAGGCTTAATTTAGGCAGCGTGAAGAAGTGGCGTCACTAGGGGGATGCTGGCGGCACCCGACGACACTGTTGGGGTGACACCAAAATAACTGTCTATAAAAATTGTTGGCAGTGTTTCAGCAGAAATTTGTTTTGTATAAAAATATCCCTGTAGTTAATTATGGTAACCCAAAATATTTTTTCGTAAGCCTACCTTACTTGTATCTGTAGACCTACAAGGCTAATTTACTTTTTTGACCCTTTTAATGCCCTCCATGGAGTTCTGGTGTGGGGCTATAGGATAAGACTGTTAGCTGCAAGGACAGAGCTGGAAACCCACAGCTGCCCCACCTTACTATGAGTCAGACCGACTTAAGGCACTCAACTCTTACCAGAACATGCTCCATCAGAACCATCATTGTTACCCAATTACAGTGATACTCCCAATCACTTGGTTCCATCTCCATGCGTTAATAGCGCACAATTGTTTTGGGCGTTTTTTATAGTCGCCAATTTTGTCAATTTTCTGGTGTTTTAGCTCCAGTATTGTGATAAGTAGTAGTTGTGAACCTGTAGCAATAGCTTATTTTATTTTATTTATTTATTTTTTAGAATGAAGGCGTAATTAAAGGAAAAGGAGAAAAATCCAAAAATGGGCTTCCTTCAGTTCTGATACTAATGATGTTGCCATTCAATGTGGAAAGATTTTTTTTTAAGAAGCAATGTTGTTGTTAGTATTTACATTATCTAAGAAATATTAATTTGAAGCAATTTAGAACTATATTTATCACACATTATGCTATAACTAAAATTGATAAACATTACTAAGGATTCTGTATGGTATGATATAGGAAGAGGCCATGTATGGGGGAGGGAGGGGTGACATCATGAGTTAGCAAACTAGGTGACAGCAACCCTAGTGATGCCGCTGTCATGAAGTACTGGGAAGAGGGGTGAGTCTGAAAACCCATATTGTAGTCCTATACATACCAATTACCTACTAGATGACATTCTATAAATTTTCCTTTTAAGCACCAAGGAGCTCTGGTAGCTTAGTGGTTACGAATCGGGCTGCAAACCGCATGGTCAGCAGTTCGAAACTACCGCTCTTCCGTGGAAGAAAGATGAGGCTTTCTGCTACCGTAAAGATTTACAACCTTGGAAACCTTGTACAGGGTCGCTATGAGTCGGAACCGACTCCATGGCACACAACCAACCAACCAATGTGCTACATGGAGCTGTAGGATGAATACTGGACTGCTAACTACAAGGTCAGCAGTTCAAACCAACCAGCCGCTCCTCAGAAGCCCTAAACAGGGTCACCATGAATTGGAACCAACTCCATGGCACTTAACAACAACAGGTGCCACATGGGTACAATTAAGATTCCATTCCTTGCCCTTTAAGCGCTCCTAATCGGAACAATCTGGAGAGGTGGATGAGGTGGCATGGAGACAGCAGAAGATCAACTAGTACACCAGGCAGGCAACTTGTGATTAGAACCAAAGGCCTAGAAGTTGGGTAAAGCTTCATGAAGGGGTTGATAACTGCTTTTCTGCTTCTGTAAAGTGATGCTTATCTCACAGAGTTGTGAGGATAAAATGAAGGATGCTGTTATTGTCATTAAGCAGGTTCTGACTCATAGCGACCCTGTGTAGGATTTTCGAGGATCAGCTGGTGGGTTTGAACCACTGACCTTGTGGTTCGCAGTCCAATGCTTAATTCTATAGCGCCATACCAAGAATAAAAAATGAGAGATGGTGGTGGTGGTAGTCTGCTGTGGAGTCAGTTCCAACTCAGTAGCGACCCTGAATAGGGTTTCCGAGGCTGTAAATATTTACAGGAGCAGAAAGCCTCATCTTTCTCCTGCGGAGCAGCTGGTAGTTTCTAATTGCTGACCTTGAGGTTAGCAGCCTGATTCGTAACCACTACGCTACCAGAAATCCTTAAAATGAAAGATTTGTTGTTATTGTCGTTAAGTGCTGTGGAGTCGGTTCCAACCCATAGCAACCCTGTGTAGGGTTTCGAGTAGCGGCTGGTAAGCTTGAACCGCTGACCTTGTGGTTCAGACCGACTTTGCAGTCCAGTGCATGAACCCGCAGCACCACACAAAGGTGCCAAATCAGTGTATTTTAAGATGGTATAATAAACATGTGCTGTGATTTTCCTCTTTTAAGGAGTCCTGGTGTGGTGCTGTAGGATAAGCACTGGTCCACAAGGTCTGTGGTTCAAACGGCTAAGTTCGGCTGTTCAAACTCACCTGCCGCTCCTTGGAAACCCTATACAGGGTTGCTATGTGTTGCAACCGACTTGATGGCACTTAACAACAGGGTGGAGAGAATTCTTTGGTTCCACAGTAACGCTTTTTTTTCTTTTAATTTCCCTCCCCAATGCCCTTGCAAACTATGTTCATTTGTCCACTTTCTCAAAAGACTTTGAAAATATGGTAACAAAATTTGACTCATTAAAATTGACATTTGGTCAATTTTCTGATTTTGAAACATTAGAAATTTTTTGTGCAAAGGATTCTTTCCATTTAATAGATGCAAATATTTTTTAGTTTAAAATGGAGAACTGCTTTTCATAATAGCCAAGTAATCTAAACTATCCACTTGAGTCCATTGAGCATAGGTCAGAATATATTTTAAATAGCTCATAAAGTGCTGTGTTATAGTCTCAGAAATAGTCTTCTAATATATTTTGGTTCTCTGTCATTTTTCTTGACTAGTGTATTTCACTTCGTATAATTCTGTTCCTGAAAAATCATAAGTAAATAAAAATCTTGCAAATCAAATCACTGTAATGTAGTCTAAAATGATCTTTGACCTGTTGCAAGTTTCCTTTAAGTCATCACTCCCTGTTTTCTCATCACTCCCTGTTTTCTCTGATTTATTTTTCATTAAACAGACTTTCTTAAAGCTTGGGCCAATTACATTAGTTTTCTCATCTCTATCCCACTAACTCCCATTTTCTGTTCCCACATATCCCTAAAATAAGAGGAAATTCTATCACCCATGTATGTTGTGTGTAGCCATAGCCCCATTTTTGTACTTCCCAGTCAATTATATTTTTGCATGATTATTTTCCTCGTGGTATTGTCAAAATGCTTAAAATTATCACATGAGACCTGCCACTAAGTTCCATGCAAATTAAACAGAAATGATAAGAATAGAGCAAAAAGATGCTTTTGAAGTTTGTTCAGTTCTTTTGGGTCCAGAGCAAAAGTGTATGCTGATTTTCATGCCTGCTCAATTACTGTATTCTTTCTTAAAATTGTGAAGCCAAGAGCTTTGGTATGCTTTACCACAAATCCAGATTTAGATTTGTTCTCCCAAGAGCTTGAACGTGGGCCAGCTTAGCTTGCCTTGGTTCATTTTGTGCTATCCCTTTAAAAGATTAGTTTATACATTTTGTGTAATGAAGAAGAGATAATGACCATCTAGAAATGTTAATAACTGTACTTTAAGATTTTATTTCTTTGCCATGTGATAATTGGCAATAACAACCAGCAATGTAATGACTTTAAATGGGGACTTAGTGAAGTTAGTTGGCTACGATTTTTTTTTTCTTCTTCTTCTTCTTAAAATGGAATTGATACAACATAAGCCTAGGTTGGTTAAAGAAATAGACTGGTTTGGAAGTTACAATTATGATGTCCTTTTCTAAATTTATGAAACTGGCTATCTGGTACACTACTTAACTATTTGCCTAATTCTATCTGTAAGATAAACTTATTCTGATTCACAATAAGGTGGACTGTCTTTGTGGGCATTTTTGTTAATACGTAAAGGTTTTTTCAAGAAAAAACTGATTTTCCATCATTTAGAGAAGTCATTTCACCCTTCTGGGTTCTTGAAGTTACTTACATTATCCCTTGCTCTTCCTGCAAAAGGTAATGACTTTTCTCTAGCACCTAAATTTAGCACCTGGTTTTATATAATTAAAAATAATTTGTGTATATTTGGCTTATTATGCGAGAATCAACAATTTGTTCTGCGTGGCAGATGGGAACTACTACATGGGTGGCATTATGGAACTACATTCTCCTAAGTATTCTAGTATATGGGATTTAGCAAGATCTGCCTATCAGAAAGCCTTAATTTCAGCAGTTTGTTGAGGTTTTATACTTGAATTTTCCATGTCTGAATAGTGTAAACAGTTTCTTGGGCATTGTGGATTGATAATCTCCCTCAGGGGACCTTTTTTAGATGGTGTAAAGCAAAACTAAGAAATAAAATTTACTAAAATGGAGGCTTTCTAGACATGCTGTTTCCTTCTTTCATCTTGGCAGTATCACTTTGGAATTAAATCATCTGTTAAAACTAGAACACGATAACATTTGAAAGAAGCTTGTCATTTCGAAATGTTTTACATGATATTTATATAAGCTTAACAAATCGCTATGTAAATGATTTGTCATAATTAAGCATACATATTAAACAGTAAAGTAGCCTTTTAAAACAACCTCTTAAAGGCCATCCCTTGAAAATATAAAACTCCCCTATTCTTTCCAAGGAGCCCGACTCTAAAAATGTTCATACCATGTATTTCTTAACCAAAACATCACTGCATTTATCTGGTAACAATTTTGACCTCTCAGTCACCACATAACTGGGAAGACAGTGCCCAATTGGAGTCCATGATTTATTTTAGGTAAGAAAAGGCATCCTCTCCAATGAATTTTTAAAATTTATCTCCTAGGGCAGCGCCTATAGAAGGTAAATCACAATGTTTTGCCCTCTTTCCTCTGCCCCCTTGAATATTTTGTTTCCCTTAGACTCAAATAAAAAATAGATCCCTGAATGAACAAATGAAGTCTTGAAGGAGTCTGGGTGGCACAAACAGTTGAAATCTTAAGCCAAAAAAAAAAAAAAAAAGTTTCCCAAATCAAACCCACTACCATTGAGGCGATTCCAACTCATATATAGTGTTTCCGAGGCGGCAAATCTTTACAGTAGCAGAAAACCTCACCTTTCCCAAGTAGTGGCTGGCAGTCTAATGCTTATCCTACAGCACCCCCAGCACTCCATAAAAAAAAAAAAAAAAACAGGTTCTATTGGTCTACTGGTGAGTGGAACAGGGGGAAAGGCAGCAATGAAGAAATAGGCTGAGTTCAACCACGGTCCATTGACTCCCATTTACCTGGAGATGAGAGAGAGAAGAGGAAGGGCTGGTTGGTCCAAAGTGTGGTGAGACCTGGGGACACCTGAGCCTGGGGACAAGGACGTAGCCACAGAGGGCTAGAGCTGAGAGTGAAGTACCCAGCTGATATGAAGTGAGGAAGATTCACAAGAACACCCAAACTTGCAAATAGTACCCATTTGACGTAGCCTTGATTGCTTGATAATGAGAACTTGACTAGAGGAAGATTTAAAAAAAAAAACAAAAAAAAAAAACCCACAATTTTTGATGAAGGAAACAAGGGTAAATTGCTACAATTTAATGAACCTGACCTATACTCATGGAGGTAGTAACTCTAAATACCAACAGAGAGGGAAGAAGTCTTCACATCAAGTATCAATGTTATCCCCTCTGTACACAGTGTATATAAGGACGGGCAACTTAGACATTGGCTACCTAAAATGCGAGTGTGATAAAGGCATGAAATGACTGGCTTACAAGGTTTCAAGAGGGAGTTTGAGTATGGGGGAAAAGAAAGAGTCCCCACTGAATCATTTTCATCTTGTCTAGATGGGTTTGGTGAAAAGAGATGGGGATAAGATTCGTATGATTCAATAGTGAGTAACTGTTATCAGGACTAATTGCGACTGTCACAACTATATAAAGGTAGAAGTTTTGTAACAAAAACGGGAGTGGTTAATCTTACCATCCAGAAACAAAGGTCCTTAGGATCATCAAGGGAGAAGCATATAAGCAGAATGAGAGACCTTATCCAGAGAAGCAGCAACACCAGAGAAGGAGGCAGAGATGGGGACATGGAGAGAGGGAGCAGCTGAGGACTTTAGATTCATGGGAAATGAGGGACTAAGAGATGGTGGCCAGGAGGCAGACTTGCAGAATGTGCCCTTTGTTGGTGTCAGTTATTGCATATGCCTGAGTGTTTTAAAAAAAAAAAAAAAAAAAAA
>NW_006408677.1:4168576-4172291 GCF_000296735.1 Chrysochloris asiatica | reverse complement strand
GCTCTCCTCACGTATGATGTTCTTGATGTCATCCCACAACTCTTCTGGTCTTCGGTCTTTAGTGTTTAATGTATCAAGTCTGTTCTTCAGATGATCTCTAAATTCAGGTGGGATAAATTAAAGGTCATATTTTGGCTCTTGTGGACTTGTTTTCATTTTCTTCTGCTTCAGTTTGAAAAAAAGTTGGTAGCTCTAACCTAGTCAGAGGAGCCTCAGAAAACAGACCTGGTCATCTGATTCCATAAGAAAACCCTATGGAACAGTTCTACTGTGGATGCACGGTGTTGTCATGAATTGGAATAGACTCCATGTCACTAACAGGAGTAGGTATTGAGAAAAGAAGGATGCGGAAGTGTCACTAGTTTTTCTTGGTAGAAGTAGAAAGGATTGACTGCATATCTGTGAGCCTTGAGGCTTCTTTTAGACAACCGTTGGCTCACTGTTCTCTTTTTTTTCCTTGTTTTCTTCTGGGACCTTTCCTTCCTTAAGCATAGGCTAGAACTATTTTCATCCTCTGTTTTGATTTAGGGTCCTGAATCCTCAATCCCCAAGAGTTAAGGTCATAGTGATGCGGATTATGTACAAAGGATTTTTTGTTAAGGTACTGGGCAGTTGCACTATAAGTAGCAAATTAAAAATTATCAAGTAGATTTCAATCCAATTTTTTTTTAAAAAAACAAGACTAACACATTGATAAGAGTATGTGAATACACCACTGAATCTAACAATCCCACTTAGTCCATTAACCCTCCTTCCTTTCTCTTCCTTGATTCTTTAATGTTTCAGGTTTCTAGTCAGCAGTAATTATTGTATAAAGCCTTAGTTTCCTCATCTGTAGAATGGGAATAAAACTTGTATTTTCTCCTTTACATAATTATGTGGATCAAATTATTTTGAAATCCACAAGTGACTGTACAAACATTTGATGTTCATCTGTTGATGGGGGAGTAAGATGTCAAATGCATTTTCTGTGGCAGAAGACCAACAGGTGCCCTTACTTAATTTATCCCTAGTAAAGGTTTTTGCAATGTCGTATATAAAATCTGATCTGGAGTAGTAATACTGAGTATGTCTAATCTGCAATGAATTCATTGCAAAATCAAAACACTGATAGTTAAGAATTTTTATATGTTAGTGACAATTCATTTATGATTCATACATAATCAGCATAATGTACGGGAATTAGAATAATTTATGGTGACAGCATTTCATTTTGATCTACAATTGCCCCAAACCTGGACGTTCTTAAATAGTGCCTTTAGAAATTAATCATCACTCATTATCTGCTGAATGGTATTGAAAAGAACATGATTGTCTTAGTAGCATTTCTTGAGAGATAATACTTGAAGAAGAATTAACTATTCCAGTAGTGAAAGCTCATATTGCTTGTGGACAGTTGTGTGAGGATCATGGATGTAAGATAAATTTAAAAAGTAATAATAAAGATAGAAGGTACTATGTTTGTCCCTGTGTGGTAAAGCACCCTAAGTAAGGTGGTCTGGAACTTCCAGGCCACACCTGACAACTTGTGGGACAGACCAGAAAAGACTTTTCTGGAAAACCTATATCAACTAGCTTCAGGAGCCGTGATTTAGTGTATAACATGTTCTTGCTGTTAGACTCCATTTAGTCAAGTTCTGACTCATAGCTACCCTATGCACAGCAGAACAAAACACTGCCAGATCCTGTGCCATTCTCACAACTGTCATGCTTGAGCCCTTTGCTGCTGCAACTGAATCAGTCCATCTCACTGGGGGTCTTTCTCTTTTTTTCTGACCCTCCATTTTACCAAGCATACTTTCCTTCTCCAGGGACCAGCCCCTCCTGATAAACATTTCCAGAGTATGAGAGACGAAGTCTTACCATCCTGGCTTCTAAGGAGCATTCTGGCTCTGCTGCTTCCAACACAGATTTGTTAGTTCTTCTAGTAGTCTATGGTACTCTTAATCTTCTCCAACATCATAACTCAAATGTGTCGATTCTTCTAAGGTCTTCCTTATTCACTATCCAACTTTCACATGCATATGAGGCTATTGAAAATACCATGCCTTGGCTCTGGCACACCTTAGTATTCAAACTGGCATCTTTGCTCTTCAACACTTTAAAGAGGTCTCATGCAGCAGATTTGACTAATGCGACACATTGATTTCTTGGCTGCTGGGTTTTTTTAGTGGATCCAAACAAAATGAAGTCTTTGGCAACTTCAGTCATTTCTCCATGTATAATGATACTATTTATTGTTGCAGTTGTGAGAATGTTTTGTTTAGTTTACATTGAGGTGCAACCCATACTGAAGGCTGTAGTTTTTGTATTTGCTTTTGTTTTTAACTTTCTTCAGTATTTTAAGTCCTAGTAGCTTTCAGCAAGCAAGGTTGTATCATCTGCATGTCACAGATTATTAATGAGTCTTCTTCCAATACTGATGCCACATTCTTCATATAATTCATCTTCTTGGATTATTTGCTCAACATACAGATTGAATAAGTATGGTGAAAGAATACAGCCTTGGTGCACACCTTTGCTGATTTTAAAACCATTCAGGTTCCTCATGAGCGCAATTAAGTGTTCAGGAATACCCATTCTTTGCAGTGTTATCCATTAGCTTGTCATACTCCACACAGCCAAAAGTCTTTGCATAATCAATAAAGCACAGGTAAAAATCTTTCTAGTATTCTCTGCTTTCAGCCAAGATCCATATGACATCAGCATGGAATGATATACCCATTCCACATCCTTGGATGAATTCATCTTGAGCCTCTGGCAGTTCTCTGTTGATTTAATGTTGCAGCTGTTTTTAAATTATCTTCAGCAAAATTTTACTTGCATGGGATATTAATGATACTGCTCAATGATCTGTATCCCATTGCATCACCTCTCTTTGGAAGGGCACAATTTTTTTTTTCTTTTTTTACTTTTTTTTTTTCTTAAATGTTTTATTGTGAATTATGTGATTACATGGAAGAACATTAATTTTACATTATGTGATTACATGGGAGAACATTAATTTTACATTCATTCTATCGTCTATTGTCTCATTGCCATGGTTACAATCCGCTCCATGCATCATCAGCCAACCAAAGGGTATACCCTGCAATCCTTCCCCCGTACCCCCCATGACTTCAGCACACAGTCGCTCTCCCTCTCTGGATCTAAAGTGTCCAGTTGCTTCATCGCTCCACATCATCGTCTCTGCCTCCATCTCAGGCATCATTGCTTCTCTGGGTAGGGTCCCGCGCTCCGCTCTTCTCCCTTGATGGTCCTAGGGACCTCCGCTCCTAGACTGAAAAGTTAATCACTCCCCTCCTTGCTATAAAATGTCTACGTTTACATTTCCAATCCACACAATCCAAATTGATAACAATTATTCACTGTTGTATCACAAGAGACCCGTCTGCATTTCATTGCATCAGCCCCGCCTAGACAGATTGGATACTATTCACTGGAGATTCTACCTTCCTCCAGGCCCTCTGTATCTAGGTTCCCTCTTGAAAGCTTGTAAGCCAGTCACTTCTTGTCTTTGCAGCTCCCCGCCCTCCATTTTGGGTAGCCAATGTCCAAGTTGCCTATCCCTGTTTACTCTGTGTGTAGAGGGTGTGGGAATGATTCTTGCTGTAAGGATTTATTCCCTCTTTTGAGCTACTGCTTCCATAGGTGTAGGTCAAGTTCATCAAATTGTATGAGAATACTTTTTTCTTCTTCTTCTCTCTTCTTTTTT
>NW_006408677.1:4157566-4166071 GCF_000296735.1 Chrysochloris asiatica | reverse complement strand
CAGTATTGACATTTTCACAATGTTAAGTCTTCCTATCCAAGAGCATGGTACATTCTTCCATTTTTGTAAGTCTCTTTTGGTTTCTTGTAAGTAGTGTTTTGTAGTTTTCTTTGTATAAGTCCTTTGTTTCCCTGGTTACATTTATTCCTAGATATTTCATCCTTTGGGTGGCTATTGTAAATGGTATTGCTTTCTTAATGTCCTTTTCAGTGCTGTCGTTTTTGGTATAGAGGAATCCAACTGATTTGTGTATGTTGATCTCATATCCTGCCACTTTGCTGAATCTTCCAGTGAGGTCTAGTAGCCTTCTTACTGAGTCTTTGAGGTTTTCTACATATAGGATCATATCATTTGCAAATAGGGAGAGTTTTACTTCCTCTTTGCCAATTTGAATGAGAAGGGCACAATATTTATCTCTTCAAATAAGTTGGCCAGGTAGCTGTCTTCCAAATTTCTTGGCTTACATGAATGAGCTCTTCCAGTGCTGCATCAGTTTGTTGAAATTTTTCAATTTGTATTCCATCAATTCCTGAAGCCTTGGTCTTTGCTTATGACTTCAGTGTTGCTTGGAATTCTTCCTTCAGTACCACTGGTTCTTGATTATATGCTACCTCTTTAAATGGTTGAACACCAGCCATTACTTTTTGGTACAGTGTGTATTATTTCCTCAATTTTTTTAAAAGCTTTTATTGTGAATTGAGGGATAGTTTACATGGGAGAACATCGGCTTTGTACTCATCCGATCATATTTCATTTTATTGCAATGATTACAGTTCCCTCCATGCATCATTATTCAACAGGATTTGCTTCTATGCCCTCTGTTTTTTGTTTCTCTTATGTACACAAAAAACACTCAGGAATATATAATCATTTAAACAACCCAAGGGCACATTCTACAAGCCTGCCTCCTGGCCACCAACACACAACCTTTTCTCTTTCCATGAGTCTAGAATCCTCAGAAGCTCTCTCTGTCCATACCATCACTTTTGCCTCTATCTCTGATGTCCTAGGGTCCTCTGTTCCTGGAATGTATGATTAACTGATTAGCTACTCCCCCCTTTATGCTACAAAAGTTCTTTCTACCTTTACAGTTGTGACCACTGTAGCAATTACTCATTATTGAATCATAAGAATATTATCCCCATCTCTTTTAACCAGACCCATCTAGACAAGATGAAAATTATTCTTTGGGTACTCTACCGTCCCCCAACACACTTTTAAACTAAACTCCCTCTTGAAACCTTGTAATCCAGTCACTTCAAGCCTTATCACCCCCTCATTTTAGGTAGCCACTGTCTAAGTTGCCCATCCCTAACTACCCTGTATACAGAGGAGATAGCATTGATACTCGATGTGAAGACTCCTTCCCTCTCTGTTGATATTTTGAGCTACTACCTCCATGAGTATAGGTCAAGTTCATCAAATTGTAGCAATTTACACTTGCTTCCCTTATCAAATTTCTGTATCTTCCTCTAGTTGAGCTCTGGTCATCAAGCCATCGAAGCTAGGTCAATGGGTACTATCTGCAAGTTTGGACATTCTTGTGTATCTTCCCTCACTTCAAACCAGCTGGACGCTTCACTCTCAACTCAGCCCTCGTGGCTAGTTGAGAGCATTGTCTAAATGCCTAGGAGTCCCCACGTCTCACCACGTCTCACCACATTTCAGACTAACCAGGCCCTCCGCTTCTCTCTCTTCATCTCAAGGTCAACCGAAGTCAATGGAACGTGGTCGAACTCAGCCCATATCTTCATTGCTGCCTTTTCCCCACTTCCACTCAGCTGTAGACCAATGTGGTCATCAGCAAGCTTACATGCCTGCTCGTGTGTTCCCTTTGAGTTTGAGTCTTAGAGAGGGCCTTGTCCTGAAGGGACTCAATTGCTTGCCTTGATGGTTTCCCAGCAAACAACTTGTTTGTTCTTACAGTAGCCAATCAGACTGCTGTTTTTGTGTTTGATTTTTCCTGCTGGTATTTCTTTCAAGAAGTATCTTCTGATCCACTAGCCACTCCAGGCTGGTCTGCATGTCTTTTCAAGTCAGAATGGACCACCTCAGAAGGTTCTGGATAAGGCTCAGGATTCCAACTAAGGTCCTATACACTACAAGGGCTCCACAAGAAGCCTATTTCACTGGGCAAGTTCTAGAAGCCCTTTTAGGTATTCCAATCAGTTCAGTTCAAGCTCACCAGCTTCTCCTCAGAAACACTATACAGGGTTGCTATGGGTCAGAAATTACTCGACAGCACTTAACAACAACAACAACAACAACAATCAGTTATAGCCGAAGACAGGCTTACAAGCTTTCTGTAATCATGTTTACCCATATCCCTTTCTATCCCACTCAAGTGACTATTTTACAATAGTAGACAAGGGAAACCAGTATTCATAAGACAGTCAAGCACCTTAACATTATTTCCCCTCTTTTACCCATTCAGTCTATGCCTTGATCCCTGTATTACAGAGCCCTGTTGTTTGTTCCAAGGTTGAGCATACATCACTATTTACCTCTGTCCCATTTCACCCATGCACACCTGTCTAAGTGCTCCCCTATCTACCTTGTTCTTCCATCCTCCTCCCTCTTCTTGTGCATTGCCCTTCCCAACACCCTAACCTGTGCTCTATTGTCCCCTCCTTCCTGCCCCTGGTGACTAACAAAGTTTTTTTTTTAAGTATGTGTATCTTTTCTTAAGCTTTTACAATAATGTTTTTATACAATATTTATCCTTTTGTGACTAATTTCACTCAGCATAATGTCATCAAGGTTCATCCATGTTATGCGGTGGCTTGCAGCTTCCTTAATTGTTCTTCATGGTGGCATAATAGTTCATTGTGTATATTCTTTCCATCTTCTTTTAATGCTTTCTGCATCATTCAATATTTTGCACATAGAATCATATAATATAGGACTCCTAGTGTTATGCTATATTATCAGCACTGGACTGCAAACCATAAGATTGGCAGTTCAACCCACCAGCTGCTCCTTGGAAACCCTATACAGGCTCAGTATGAGTCGGAACCAACTCGATGACACTTAACAACAAAGCAGCTTCATGTTACTGTTGGTAAGCATTGGGTTACTAACCGTGAGGTCAGCAGTTCAAAACCACCAGTCACTCCACAGGAGAAAGATGAGGCTGTCTGCTCCCGTAAAGATTTGCAGTCTCGAAAACTCTGTACAGGGTTGCTATGAGTGAGAATTGAGTAGACGGTGGAAAGTTTTTTGGTGTGTTTTTTTTTAGCAGGACTTGCCAATAATAAAATCCTGAACTCTAGTCTCAGAGGGTTTCCCCTTGCTGAAGAGAACATATATCCTCAGGAGGGAAGCGCTTCCGTTGAGGCAGGGAAGCTGCTTCACATTTGGAACCCTTCCAGACTTCACCCTATGTGTGCATCCTGAAAGGGAAATGAAAAACCAGCCCCAACTTTGTGACAAGCATGTTGGAATGTCTTGTGGACTCCCCAAACATGTCTTATGGACTCCCCAAACTTGCGGCTGTCGTCTGCCTGTTTGGCGGCCTCAAGGACAGTGTCCTTTTAATTTGTGACCTCTGTGCTAGTCCTGGTGCCTAGGTCAGAGAGTGCTGTGGGCTAGCTGGCTACGAGGATGGAGAAGTGAAAATAAGAACACTGGATCCATCCCCACATTTTGGGGATTGGATTCATGCTGATCTTTATAGTACAGCCACCTTACTATCAGCTGTGGCGTGAAGCTTCTATTGCTTTCATATGAGAAAGTTTAGCTAGTTTTCCATCTTTTGCTACTGCTATATAAGCACAACAGATTGATTCCTAAATGGTATGGAATATGATATATACATTTACCTATTTACTCAGTATCTTCTAAAAACATAGCACATTTTAGGTGCTGGAGATAACAGCAAGGAACAAAACAAAATGTTTACTCTCGTGGGGCTCACATTCTAGTTGGGGGGAGTCAAATAAACAACACATAATATGCCTGTGGCAAGGAGCTATGGTGGCACTGTAGGCTAAGTGTTGGCCTCCTAATCAGAAGGCTGGTGGTTCAAACCTACCAACTGCTCTGAGGGAAAAACAAGAGGCTGCCTGCTCTCAAGATTATTGTTGTTGTTATATACTGTGGAGTCGGTTCCGACTCATAGCGACCCTGTATAGGGTTTCTGAGGCTGTGAATCTTTACAGGAGCAAAAAGCCTTATCTTTCTCCCATGGAAAAGCTGGTAGTTTTGAACTGCTGACTGTGAGATTAGCAGCCCTATTTGTAACCACTGTGCTACCAGAGCTCCTTGCTCTCAAGATTAATAGTCTTGAAAACCCTAGATAGCATTTCTGCCCTACCTTATATAAAGTCTTCATGGATCTGAGTCAACTCAGTGGCTGTGGTAATAATGATATGAAGACAAATAAAGTGGGTATAGTGATAGAGAGGGCAAGGGATTGACATTTTAGATATATTGGTTTGGAAGAACCTCTCTGAGATGACCTATGATGCATCAGAACTAGAATATATGAGTCAATCAGGCATTTGGGGGTAGGATGAATAGAGATCATTACTTTTAGAAATTTTGCTTTGAAGGGAAGCAGACAAATAATGTGGCAGTAAGCCACTGTCCTGAATATTGGGTATACAGATAGATAAAACAAATAGTTCCTACCCTCACAGAGTTTATAATCTGGTAGTACAGATAGATTATAAATAAAAATAAGCAACCATATAATTACTGGGATAGCCACTAATGATATCAGCCAAGTGATATAATATCTCCTAATGGTATCTGTGAGGAGCCTCTGGTACCGTAATGGTTATGAATCGGGCTGCTAACCTCAAGGTCAGCCATTTGAAACTACCAGCGGTTCCACGAGAGAAAGATGAGGCGGTCTGCTCCCATAAAGATTTACAGCCTCCGAAACCCTATGTAGGGTCACTGTGAGTCGGAAACGACTCCATGGTACTTAACAACAACAACAACAATGGTATCTGCATGAATGAGAGAGTATTAGAAACCCCAAAGTTATTTTCCAAGGCCAGCTCGGGTATTTGATATCAAGTATGTTTATCATTTGTCCTATTCAGTGATAGAAAGAGTTCCTGAAAGCAGCGATTAATAATAGGTGGTGTACTAGTGGCAGAATTCCAGTGTGGCATCTGTGGAACATCTTGCCAAAACCCAGCTAGGATTGTTTTTGAATTGAGTCAGCCATCTATGAGCACAAACAATATCTGGATGTGGTTTTGAAGAGAAGTAGGGAGGGCATTCTAGGTGGGAGGAATAATGTGATAGTTCAAAAGCAAAAGATGGCAGTTTTGGGGGGATGCAGCAATAATTCCAGAGTCATTTATTTGGAGTTGAAAATATGAGACTCAAGTTATATAATGTCCTTACTGCTGCTGCTGCTGCTGCATGTCATTGACTTGATTGTGACTCATAGTGACCCTGTATAGAGTTTCTAAGGCTGTAAATCTTTACAAGAACAGAAAGCCTCGTCTTTCTCTCACAGAGGGATTACAGCAATGGTTTCAAACTGCTGACATTGCAGTTAGCAGCCCAACACATAACCCACTATGCTACAAAGGCTCCTTTGTTAAGTACGGTCGATTCAGTTCTGATTCATAGCGATCCTGTATGGGGTTTCTGAGGAGAGACTGGTGGGTTTGAACCAGTGACCTTGCAGTTAGCAGTCCAGTGCTTATCCTACAGCGCCACAACAGGAATCCTTAGCAATTAGAAAAAGGTTGTTAAAGAGCAATATTATCATGCAAGAAGAAAACCTTAGATAATTAAAGGGGAATTGGCCTTAAACCTTGTTTATCTTCACTGCTCTTTCAATTCAATTCTAGAAGGTTCTGTTTTCTCTTATTGTTGTTAGGTGCCACCGAGTCAGTTCTGACTGCTAGTGACCCTGTGCACAACAAAATGATGCATAAGGAAACGAAAAACTGCCCGTTTTTTAGTGCTTATCCTACAGCGCTACACCAGGACTCCCAATATAAAGAAGGACCCCTGATAACATAAATTCGAAACTACCAGCTATTCCTCAGGAGAAAGATGAGGCTTTCTGCTCCCGTAAAGAGTTACAGCCTCGGAAACCCAGTACAGGGTCGCTATGAGTTGGAACCGACTCCACAGCATATAACCACCACCACCACCTGATAACACAGTGGATTATGAGTTGAGCTGCTAATCTCAAGGTCAGTAGTTCAAATCTACCAGTTGTTCCATGGGAGAAAGATGAGGCTTTATGCTCCCATAAAAATTTACAGCCTCGAAAACCCAACACAGGGTCGCTATGAGTCAAAATCGACTCCACAGCACTTAACAACAACATCCTACAGTGCCACGCCAGGACTCCAATATAAAGAAGTAAAGCTTTAAAACAAATGAGAATCACATGTTTTTATTTTAAAAAATGATAATCACATTTTAGATTATATTCTCTTATTTTAAATGAACCAGCAAAAATACTGTTTTAATTTTCTAAAGTCTTAAACATACAACATCATATATGAGTTTATTTGTTTGCTGTCAGCCTTGCTTTCTGCTTTGCAGAAATTCAAGTTGTTGGCAATTCCCATAATGTTCTACCTTTTAATCTTTAGAAATGAAACTTGAGTTTGGTTAATAATTCTTCTATTCTTATTTCCCAAGTGCCATTGAGGTCTATCATTTGTGTCATCGTTTCCTTCCCTGGAAAAATTCTAAATACTTTAATGAACAAAAATTTCAATTAGAGAAGAAAAGAAGTACTTGCATATATCTAGTTTTCAAGTAAATGCTTTTTAAAGAATGCACGGAGAAAGAACACAGGACAAAAGAATAATTATGTTTTGAACTGCTCTCCAAGCTCTCAGTGTAAAATTGTCAGCTCTCAAAATGCCAAGTGTGGCTATTTCATTATTCGGAAATAAGTATTCATAGTTCTGTTTGGCAGACTTAGATCTGATAGCAAAAGTAATAGAATCAGGAAACTCTATAACTTTTATTGAGCACACTACTTTCTCTTATTTGAATGTATTTCATACTAGATGTGTTGTAAGTTTACTAGTTCATTCATTAACATTTAATGAAGTTGAGAATATAAAAAAAAATCAATAAAAGTTTATTTGTTTGACTTTGTAAGCATAACAATTTCGGGCCAGATAGAATCATCTATTAGGTTCCAGCAATCAATTCTATGTCTTCAATATGTAATCAAACATTTTCCTTAGAATGGAAATCTGCTTTGTAACTTTGGAGATTTATTTAAATAGCTATTATGTAGTTAGAACAGTATTGCCTTACAGAATACCCTCAATCTAGTTGATAATCAAAAAGAGCCAATTTGTCTGACTAGCCTACCACTTCCTTCAAGTCTATTTGAATTCATAGTGATCATCTAGGACAGAGTAGAACTGCCCCTTGGGGCTTCTAAATCTTTACCAAATCAGACCGTCTCATCTTTCTCCCTAGGAAAGGCTGGTGAATTTAAACCACTGATCTTGGAGTTAGCAGCCCAGTGCTTAGCCCAGTGTGCCACCAGGGGTCCTTGTCTGAGTAAACTACTGTTGGCTCTAATACATAAAGTATTAATTTGTATACTACTCTAGCACATTGACGGTGAGTACCATCTTCAAGCTGTGGCTCTTCTAATGGCCTCTTCTCCAAAACCCAGCTCTGCTCCTACCATCAATCACTAGACTGTTAACCACACGGTCAGAGGTTTAAACCCACCAGTTGCTCATTAGAAACCCTATACAGGGTTACTATGAGTTGGCACCAACTCCATGGCACTTAACAATAACAATATAAAAACATAAATTATTTATCTGATTTATAGATGTCTCAAAAATACAGTGTACGCTTAATATCTTAGGTCAGTGGTTCTCATCACTAACTGCACAGGAGATTCAAATGTAGCGCTTTTTAAGCAAACTAGGTGACATTGGCATATTTATGGATAAACTAATATGTCCAGAATTTATTTTAAAACATTTCAGGAGGAATAAATGAAAGAAAATTAACAAATTGTTGATAATTGTTGAAGTTAGGTGATATTCCAATGTTTTTTAAGATCCATATTAAATTTTTTCTATTATAAAGTTAAGAAAACAAATAAGATGTTCAGGTTAAGGAAATTTCAGTGTCTGGGGACTAACCTTGAGTCCTTTGAAAAATTCCTCCAAAGGATTCAAATTTGTAGTTTGGATTGCAGATTCCTCCAAAGGATTCAAATTTGTAGTTTGAATTGCAAATCATATCATGAATGATAACATGAACATTTAGAAAGATAAGGAAAAGTTAGAATGCTCATTTGAAATCAGTGAAAATGTTTTACATGAGTAAATGTAAACTGCATGTAGGTTTAAAAATAAGCTGTACAGGAACAAACAAGATGGCGGATCAGATGGACATGTAGTACAGAGCTCCGCCAACAACAACACAGAATACCAGACCAAGCAGGCTCAGGGGATGGTCCCAGAACTCTGAACCACATATAAAGGAATACTTAGAAGGTTGGAAGGCTCACAGCTGGGGGAATTTGTGGCAGAA
>NW_006408677.1:4111567-4155545 GCF_000296735.1 Chrysochloris asiatica | reverse complement strand
GCTCTGTGCACAGGGTAGATAAGCACGGGCAACTTAGACATTGACTACCTAAAATGAGGGGGCAATAGAGGCACGAAGTGAGTGGCTACAAGGTTTCAAGAAGGAGCTTAGTTTAAGAGTGTGGGGGGAAAGAAAGAGTCCTCACTGAATAGCTGTCCTCTTGTCTACATGGGTCTGGTGAAAGGAGATGGGGATACGATTTGTAAGATTCAATAGTGAATAACTGTTATCATGACTAATCGCGACTGTCACACTTGTAAAGGTAGAAGTTTTGTAACATAAAAAGGGGAGTGGTTGATCTTACAGTCCAGAAATGGAGGACCCTAGGACCATCAAGACAGGAACACACAAATAGAATGTGGGACCTTATCAAGAGAAGCAGCAGTGCCTGAGATGGAGGCAGAGATGGGGACATGGAGAGGCGGAGCGGCTGAGGACTCTAGATTCATCAACTAAGAAGAGAAGGACTAAGAACTGGTGGCCAGGAGCAGACTTGCAGAATGTGCCCTATGGAGATGTAAATTATTATATATGCCTTAGTGGGTTTTTTGTTTGTGTGTTTTTTTAAAAAGCTAAAGTGGATAGAGAAAAATACTTTCAACTGATGGTATATGGGGGGATTATAATCAATGTAATGAAACAAGTTATATGAATTGTTGAATGTGAAACTGATGATGTGCCCTGTAAACTTGCACTGAATCCACAATAAAAACCTTAAATTAAAAAGAAAAGAAAAAAAAATAAGCTGTACACAACAGAGACTACCTGTTACTTGAAGTCCATTCTGACCCACACTGTCCATCCTGTGCCATCTTCACAAGAGTTGTTATGTTTGAGCACATTGTTGCTGCTGCCACTGTTTCAGTCCATTTCATTGAGGGTCTTCCTCTTTTTCGTTGACCCTCCACTTTACCAAGCATGATGTCTTCTCCAGGGACTGGTCCTTCCTGACAACATGTCCAAAGTAGTAGAAACAGAGTCTCACCATTCTCATGTCTAAGGAGCACTCTGTTTGTACTTCTTCCAAGATATAATTGTTTGTTCTTCTGGCTGTCTGTAGGACTTTCAAAATTCTTTGCCAACACCATAATTCAAATACACTGATTTTCCTAAGGTCTTCCTTATTCAATGTTCAATTTTCACATGCATATGAAATGATTGAAAATACTATAGCTTGGGTCAGGTGCACCTTAGTCCGCAAAGTGATGTCTTTGTTCGTTAACTCTTTAAAGACGTCTTTTGCAGATTTGCCCAATGCAATATGTCATTTGATTTCTTGACTGTTGCTTCTGTGAAAGTTGATTGTGGATTCATGCAAAATGACATCTTTGAAGACTTCAATCTTTTTTCCATGCTATGTATCAGTCCAATTGTGAGGATTTTCTTTTTCTTTAAATTGAGATGCAATTCGTAAAGCCTTTGAGTTTCAGTATTTTGAGTCCTCTTTGCTTCCAGCAAGTAAGGTTGTGTATTCTGCATAGCTCAGGTCATTAATGAATCTTCCTCCAATTCTGATGCCATGGAATTCTTCATATAATCCACCTTTTCAGATTATTTGTTCAGCAGACAGATTGAATGAGTATGGTGAAAGGATACAACCATGATGTACACATTTCCAGATTTTAACTCAGGCAGTATCTCCTTGTTCTATTCTAACAACTGTTTCTTGATCTATGTGCAGATTCCCCATGAGCCCAATTAAGTGTTCTGGAATTCCCAGTCTTCACAATGTTAGCCATAGTTTATTATGATCCACACAGTTAAATGCCTTTGCATAAAGCACAAGTAAACATCTTTCCGATGTTCTCTGCTTTCAGCCAAGATCCATCTGACATCAGCAGTGATATCCCTTGTTCCATTTCCTCTTCTGAATTGGATTGAGTTTTTGGCTACGCACTGTCTATGTACTTCATCAACTTTTTGAATTATCTTCAGTAAAATTTTACTTGCATGTGACAATGATATTAAGTGATTTCCGCATTCCATTGGGTCATCTTTCTTTGGAATGGGCACGTATGGATCGCTTGTACTTGGCTGGCCAGGTAGCTGTCTTCTAGATTTCTTGGCATAGATGAGTGAGCACCTCCGGCATGGCATCAGTTTGTTGAAATCTTTCCATTTGTATCCTGTCAATTCCTAGAGCCTTGTTTTTTTAAAATGCCTTCTGTGTAGTTTGGACTTCTTCCTTCAATACCAGTGGGTTTTGATCATATGCTCCCTCTTAAAATGGTTGAACATCGACCAATTCTATGTATTCCGTCTATCTTCTTTGGATGTTTCCTGTGCCATTCAGTATTTTGCCCATAGACTCTTTTCAGTATTTTAAGGTGAGGTCTTTAGTTCTTTCAGCTTGGGAAATGTGTTCTTCTTTCCTTTTGGTTTTCTGACTCCAGGGTTTTGCACATTTCATTATAATACTTTATCTTCTTTATTATTTATTTAAAGTTTTTATTGTGACTTGAGTGAAAGTTTACTGGGCAGATCATCAGTTTCACATTCAACAAATCATATTCTGTTTCATTGCATTGATTACAATCCCCTCCATGTACCATCAGTTAACAGTATTACTTCTATTCCTGCTTTCTTTTTTTGATGTACACATTGTGGTTGTTATTGTTACATGCCATCAAGTTGATTTCAACCTGTAGCAGCCCTGTGTAGGGTTTACAAAGAATGGCTGGTAAGTTTGAACAGTCGACCTGCAGTCCAGCACATTAACCCACAGTGCCACACCAGAACTCCTACCACATGGAAAATATATATTTGTTTAAATATCCATAGGGTGCATTTTTCAAGCCAGCCTTCCCGCCCTAAGGCACAGCTGCTCTATCTATGCCAATTGCTTCTGCCATTGTCTCTGCTGTTACTTTCTTGAGCTGCCCTTTGAAATTTCCTGTTCAGCTATTTTACTTCATTATTTCTTTAGTTGTTTTAGTTTCTCTACTTTCAAGAGCAAATTTCAGTATCTATTCTGACATCCATTTTGGTCTTTTCTTTTTTCCTGTCTTTTAAATGACCTTATATTTTCTGTATGTATGATGTTCTTGATGTCATCCCACAACTCCGCTGGTCTTCAGTCATTAATATTTAATGTGTCAAATCTGTGAGATGGTCTCTAAATTCAAGTGGGATGTATTCCAGGTCATATTTTGTCTCTTGTGGACTTGTTTTAATTTTCTTCAGCTTCCGCCTGAAGTTGCTTATGAACAATTGATGATTTTTTCCACAGTCAGCCCCTTACCTTGTTTTGGCAGATGATATTGAGCTTCTCCATTGTCTCTTCCCACAGATGTAGTCATTTTGATTCCTATGCATTCCATTTGAGGAGGTCAGTGTATATAGTTTGCCTTTTATGTTGTTGATAAAAGTTTTTGCAATATATAAGTTGTTGGTCTTGCAAAATTCTGTCATGTGATCTCCAACACAGTTTCTATCACTGAAGCTGTATTTTCCAACTACTCATCCTTCCTGTTTGCTTCCAGCTTTCACATTCCAATTACCAGTGATTACCAATGCATCTTGTTCACTTTGATCAGTTTCAGACTGAAGAAGTTAGTATAATTCTTCAATTTTATCATTGGCTTTAGTATTTTGTGCAAAAAAAAATTGAATAATTGTGGTATTAACTGGTCTTCCTTGTTGTTGTTAAGTGCTGTACAATTGGTTTTGACTCATAGCGACCCTATATAGGGTTTCTGAGGCTGTAAGTCTTTGCAGGAGTGGAGCAGAAAGTCTCGTCTTTTTCCTGCAGAGCAGCTGGTAGGCTCAGATTGCTGACCTTGTGGTTCACATCTGCACTTTTGTCTTCCAGACAGCATTGTACTTCAAGATCTTGAAATGTTCTTTTTGACTATGAATGTAATGCTATTCCTCTTCAGTTTTTTGTTCCCAGCATGGTAAAACATATGATTGTCCAATTCAGTGGCCAATACCAATCCATTTCAGCTCCTTGACAACTTCAATCTTTTCTCCATTGATAAGAATATTGTTTATTGGTCCAGTGGTGAGGATTTTTGTTTTCTTGACATTGAGATGTAATCCATATCGAAGGCTGTGCTCCTTAATCTTCATCAGTAAATGTTTTAAGTCCTCTTCACTTTCAGCAAGCAAGGTTGTATCATCTGCATATCGTAGGTTGTTAATGAGTCTTCCTCCAATCCTAATGCCACATTTTTCTTCATAGAACCCAGCTTCTCAGATTATTTGCTCAGCATGCAGGTTGAATAAGTATGGTGAAAGAATACAACCTTGTCACACACCTTTCTTAATTTTAAAACATTCAGTGTTCCTTTGTTCTGTTCGAACAACTGCTTCTTGGTCCAGGTACAGATTCCTGATGAGTACAATGAAGTACAGATTCCTGATGAGTACCGTGGAATACTCATACTCCGCAGTGTTGTCCATAGCTTGTCATGATCAACACCATCGAAAGCCTCATGGAGGTAGTCACTTTAAATACTAATAAAGAGGGAAGAAGTCTTCACATCAAGTATTAATGCTATCCCCTCTGTACACAGGGTAGTAGGGATGGGCAACTTAGACATTGGCTACTTAAAATGAGGGGGCAATAAAGGCACAAAGTGACTGGTTTACAAGGTTTCAAGGGGGAGTTTAGTTTAAGAGTGTTTTGGGGAAGAAAGAGTCCCCACTGAATAGTTTTCATCTTGTCTAGATGGGTCTGGTTAAGAGATGGGATAAGATTCTTAGGATTCAATAGTGAGTAATAGTTACCATGACTAATTGCGACTGTCACAATTGTAAAGGAGAAGTTTTGTAACAAAAACGGGGGAGTAGTTAATCTTACAGTCCAGAAACAAAGGACCCTAGTACCTTCAAGGGAGAAGAGCACAAGCGTAATGCGGGACCTTATCCAGAGAAGTAGCGACACTAGAGATAGAGGCAGAGATGGGGACATGGAGAGAGGGAGCAGCTGAGGACTCTAGACTGGGAAGAGAGGGACTAAGAGATAGTGGCCAGGAGGAAGATTAGCATAATGTGCCCTTTGAGTGGTATAAATTATTATATATGCCTGAGTGTTTAAAAACAAAGGTGCTAAAGTGAATAGAGAGAAATACTGTTAACTGATGGTACATGGAGGGGATTGTAATTTTGATGAAACAAGTTGTATGACTTGTTGAATGTAAAACTGATGATCTGCCCTGTAAACTTTCACTCAATCCACAATAAAAACTTTTAAAACACACACACACACACACAAAGAATCCACCTGACCACCGAAAAGGATTAGTCAACAATAATCATTGTTGTGGTTGTGTGCCACTGAGTCAGTTATGACTCATAGTGATGCAGTATAGGATTTCCAAGGCTGTAGCGGAAAGCTTCATCTTTCTCCCCTGGAGCAGCTAGTAGATTTGAACTGCTGACCTTTGGTTACCAGCCCAGTTTGTAATACACTACACTACCAAGGCTTCTTATTTTCTTGTGGTAGAACCTTGCTTTTTTATTATCTCGCAATAGCATTTAATAAGGAGCCTAGTTGGCACTATGTGAAGATTATAGCCTAGAAAACCCAAATGGGACAATTCTATGCTGTCCCATAGGATTGAAAATCAACTTTCATGAGTTGAAAATCAACTTGAGGTCACCTAACAACAACAACAAAGTATTGCACATAAATTATGGTGGTGAATTTCCTTTGAAATTTGGGTGTGACTTGCATAGCAGAATACTACCAAAACCCTCTAGAACTTTGTTGTTGTTGTTATATACCTTGGAGTCGGTTACCGATTCATAGTGACCCTGTACAGAGTTTCCAAGGTAGTTTCGAACTGCAGGCCTTGAGGTTAGCAGCCCGATTCGTAACCACTACGCTACCAGAGCTCCTTTCTAGAGCTTTACCAGGGTTTAAAATACTGTTTTTTTACTTATTCATTCAACAGATAGTTGTTAACTTCTTGAGCTTTTCCATTTTTTGTTCATCCATGCAGCTGACAGTATCTATTCTCGTTTGTATTTAGGGTAGCTGTAGGATTTTCCATGTATGGGCTGATTCATGTCTTTGTCAGATGATGAGCCTCTGTGTATGAGTATATAGAAAAGCAACCCAAGTCATCTACTTGTTTTCTTGTGCTTTTAGAACTCAGATGTTGGCACATATTAATTTCTGAATGACTTTCAGGGACTTGATGATTTCAGCTTAATGAGCTGAAGTGACTGGAAATTTATTCTAGCACCAGCTTCCAAATTATTTGTTGCATAGTTTTATGCTAATTGCTTCTTTTAAATGCACTTTTAAAAAACCGACTATTTCCCCCCCTACATCTTGTAAGGCACCTATAATCTTGCATGTATTTCTCCTGACAAAAATTATCTTTCTTGTCAGTTTTTTTGTCTCCCTTGTCTCCAGCCTCAGAGTCTTATTTCAGATAAGTGATGGATATGATATCTCTCAAGAATGATATCTAATGGACTCCTTCTTCTTTCCACCCTGCCACCTTATACATCCACATGCCCACTGTTAGTTTTCAGCTGAACCAGTCTTTTCTTTACCTCTATATTCTTACTCCCATTCTCCTAATACTTACTACCTTTTCTAGTGTATGTAAATAAGGAAATAGGATTTAGATAGTTTTATTTTAAAAGTGGTGTAAAGGTGGTGTGGCCCTGTGGGTTGATGCACTGGACTACAAAGTCAGTTTGAACCGCAAGGTCAGTGGGTCAAGCTCCCAGCCACTCCTCGGAAACCCTATTCAGGGTCGCTATGGGTCGGAACAGACTCAACGGCACTTAACAACAACAACAACAAAGGTGAAATGAAGGGGTCCTGGTAGTGCAGTAAGTAAGCACTCAGCTGTTAGTCAAAAGATCTGTGGTTTGAACCTACCTAATGCTTCATAGGAGAAAGACTTAGCTGTCTATCTTCTTACAGATCCTAACCTTGGAAACCCTATGAGGCAGTTCTACTCTGTCCCTACAGTTGATATAATTAAGAATCAATTTGGATAAAACATATTTTGAGGTTGGAAGGTGAAATAAATTGTTTTGCGCCCAGATTTGAAAATATTTTTTTGTGTGTGAAATTGGTGAAGGTTTACAGAGAAAATCTGTTTTCCATTCAACAATTAATTAATACATATTTTGTTTCATGTCATTAATTGTAATCCCCACAATGTAACGTCACTTATCCTACTTCCTCCCTGCGTTTCCTATTTCCAGTTATCCTCCTTTCTGAACTTTTTCTGGGTAAATGCTGCCATTTTGATCTCAAATGGTTGATTATTCTAAGATGTATATACCTCCTTAGTGCTATTGTTCCATATTTATAACTATTGTTTGGCTCAGAATTGAGCTATGGGGGTGAATTCATTTCCAGACCTAAAGGGTGACTAAGGGCCATAGTCTTGGGGATCTAACCACTCTTTATCTGATCAGTAAGCCTGGTCCTTTTTTTTTTTCTTTTCTTTTTTCTTAATGATTTTGAGTTTCGTTTCACATTTTTCTTCTACTCTAGCCAGGACCTTCTAATATCCCTTTCAGAGGAGTTGCCTAGTGCCAGGCACCATCTAGTTTGCCTGGTCTCATAGTGGTGGAGACTAACATTCATGTGTTCCATTAGTCCATTAGACAAATTGTTTCCAGGCATTGTCAATTTTCACTAGTCGTCTTTCCTCCACACAGAGAAAATCAATAGTTTCATCTTAGATGGTCACTCATGAGCTTTTAAAACCCCAGTTGCTATTCACCAAAGGAGGATGGTGAACATTGGCATTGCAAAGTGTGTAGCGCCAATTGAACTTGGTATCCTCTGAGACCATGGTCCTGAGCCCCCAAGTCCAGCAACACATTCCCTCAAGGTGCTTGGTTATGTCTAAGATGTTTTTATGATTTTGCCCCCTGTATGCACCACCACATTCATGGATATATTTGCAGCAAAAGTAAATACCCATGTGCAAAATTATTCTGTCAAACCTGTATTTGTGAGTATACTGCTGCTCCCCTTCCCACACCTGTTCATCCTGCATGTCTATCCATGCATTTACTCTCTGATCACTGTTATTGTGGGATTGTATATAAAGCAGTATTTACCCCTGATGCCTTTAACTCTTGTACTCCTCTGTGTCTTCTCCTGCTTCCATCCTTTTTTGCTCAGGTTAATATATGTATACCCACTAAGATGTAATCTACCCTCCCTGTTGATTGCCTTTTGCTCTCACTCTTAACTTACTTTTGGAACATTTTCTCTCTCCTGCCTTCAAACTGAGAACATTCTCCTTGTCTTTTTTCCATTTCCTGAGTAATTTCAATCATACCACTCTTTAAGACACTATTTGTATATGTTAAGCCCCCACTTTTCTTTCCTTTTCCTTGACCTCTTAGTCAAATCTCCTAATTTCTCAGTTATTATGTCACTTTGAACATGATAAAATTTTACTCCTTTTATTCCCAAACTCTCCAGTAATTCCATCTTTATTACTTGAAGTATAATTATTTTCTGTGTTCCTCCTCCTCATTTCTATTCTATTTCCTACAAGATCTTCACATTCAGAATCGCTGACTTGTATGAGGTATATAACCCCCTTGCAGTAAACAATTTGACCTTTGGTCTTGATTCCTGTGAGTTGCACAACACCTGAGGCCAATGAGTAGGGGGAGGGGGGACTCACCAGAACCAGAGGAAGCACCTGAGGGCCTGATGCTGACTCATATATGCCTCTGGAGAAATGATGCAATCTATCCTGGTCACTTGGGGAGGCCAGTAAAAACCTTGATAGATGGAAGCTTAGTGGAGCTTTCTGGGTTGGGAGAGGGAGGGTAAGCGTGCTCCCTGGAGACATGGAAACTGAGCCAAGATCCCTACCAGACCTTGCCCTCTACCTCTGTGTTTGTATCATGTTTTATTAAAGATTAAAAATAACCCTTCCCCTGGAATTTGTGAGTCATTCCATTGAATTATCCAACCTAAGAAACAGAGAAAGGGCTGGTACCTGCTGACCTAACCCTGGGTAAATGGGGATGAGAGAGAAAGGGACATTTGGAGCAAGCACCTGGGTTCTGAACTGACCAAGAAAGGGAAGCTAAGATTTCTGCAGGACTCAGTTGGCCTGTAGAGTGGGATTTATTATGCATCATTTATTGAGCATCAGAGGTAGATGATCTCAGCCTCCTTAGACTGATTTGCACTGCAAGTAGGGTTAGCTAGAGACAATCCTGCCTGTGCACTGCGTTATGTGATTTCTAGTTCTTAAACAAAATCTTCCATCCATACCCTAGTTGTTGTTGTTGTTTTTAATTCATATCAGATAGCTTCTTTCCTCTCTAATTTGCACTCATTGCTATTGCCAAAATTTTCTTTCTTTCTTCTTTTTCCCCACTATCTATACCCTGTCAGATTGCTAATTGATATTAGATGCTGCATTTTGGACAGCTCCTTTTCCTTTTATTTGTTTAAGCACTGGACTGTTAACTACAAGGTCAGCAGATCAGATGCACCAGCTGCTCCTTGGACATTCTCTACAGGACACTATGAGTCAGAACTGACTCAACAGTTCTTGACAACTAAAGCACATTTCTCTGTATCTCTTTGTTCCATCTCCCCTTCTTATTTACCCACCTCTATCCTTGTAATTTCTTTTTGACCCAAACCAATTCTGCCTTTTAAGAGATGAATGTAATCTGCTTATGGGGCCGTGGTGAAATTCTCACCCCCCATGTTAGAGACATTTCCAGTCATGTGCCTTGTGTTGCTATGATGCTGAACAGGTTTTAGCAGAGCTTCCAGACTAAGTCAATCTAGGGAGAAAGGCTGGGTGATCTACTTCCTAAAATAAGACAATGGAAACTCTATGGATCACAATAATGCAGTCTGCAACTGAACATGGGGGTGATACAGGACCAGGTAGCATTTCCTTTCATTGTGCATGGACATCACCATTGTTGTTGTTATGTGCCATGGAGTCAGTTCCAACTCATAGCGACCCTGTACAGGGTTTCCGAGGCTGTGAATCTTTATGGGAGTAGAAAGCCTCATCTTTCTCCCACGGAATGGCTGGTGATTTCGAACTGCTGACCCTGCGGTTCGCAGCCTGATTCGTAACCACTACGCTACCAGAGCTCCTTGGACATCACAATTAGTTGGGGGCTAAATTAATGACATCTAACAACAACAGTAAGGAGCTCTGGTAGCATAGTGGTTTATGAATCAGGCTGCTAGCCTCAAGGTCGGCAGTTCAAAACCACCAGCTCTTCCACCGGAGAAAGAGAGGCTTTCTACTCCCGTAAAGATTTACAGCCTTGGAAACCCTGTACAGGGTCACTATAAGTCAGAAATGACTCCACGGTACTTAACAACAACAGTAACATGCCGGTAATAACGTCTTATCTCACATATACCAAGCTACTTATATTCTGAGTACTAGAGTCCACATTTTCATTTGCTATACACACAGCCATATAAAGCAAATATATAAGTGTTGCAGATATATTGTGAGATTTGAATAATCGAGACAGCCTTATCCTTACTGAAAGATAAATTTCTCAAACACTGTTTGCATAGGCAAGCTCTGGTGGCATAGTGGGTTACATGTTGGCCTACTAACCAAAAGGTCAGCAATTCAAATCCACCAGCTGCTCCACAGGAGAAAGATGAGGCTTTTTACTCGTGTGAAGATTGCAGTCTTGGAAACCCAATACAGAGTCACTATGAGTCGGAACCAACTCAACAGTACATAACTACCACCACCACTCACATAGGCATACTTCATTCAGAATGTTTTTTCTGCTTGTTTGTGTTTTCTTTAGGAAAACAAATCTCTGTAGGGACTCTTTGAACAAAAATAGTAATTTACAATAAATGCATTATAGAGAGACAGAGCAACAGAGGGCTATATGCCCTTTGGACATTTAAACGAATATATATTTTCAATGTGGTATGTGTACATCAAAAAAAAAAAAGTAATAGAGGTAAATACTGTTATCTAAAGATGTCTGGAAGGGATTTTAGTCATTGTAATGATCTGCTGATACTAAGCTTCGTCTCTCATACTTTGGACATATTGTCCGGAGGAAACAGTCACTGGAGAAGGATGTCATGCTGGGTAAGGTGGAGGGTCAAAGAAAAAGAGGAAGACCCCTAACGAGATAGATCAGCCAGGTGGCATCATTGATGGCGTCAAGTGTGGCAGCGGTAGTGAGGTTGGCTCAAGATCGGACATTGTTTCATTCTGCTGTGCATGGGGTCACTATGAGTCGGTTCCGACTCGATGGCACCTGACAACAACAACAATGATCTGCTGAATGTAAAACTGATGATCTGCCCTGTAAACCTTCACTCACTCAATTCATAAAAGCTTCAAAATAAAATGAAACAAAACAAAAGATAAATGCATTAATTGGTTCTCCCATGATGTGATACTGATTTTTATGTAGTTCTTATAAAATCCTTATTTCAACCATCTCTTTCCACAGGGCTTCTGGTTGGAACTCTTGATTCAGTCTTAGATTCTACTGCTAAAGTAGCTCCATTTCGCATTCTACACCAAACACCAGATTCTCAAATTTACTGGTCAATTGCATGTGGTAAGTATGCTTTTTGAAATATACAAATCAATAATAAATAAGGATACTAAGACATTGAATATTTAAACTTAGTAGTTAAACTAGGGCATTTAAAATTTTGCTACTTGTTGGTGTCCTGGTATGGTACTGTAGGATAAGCACTGGACTGCTAACCACAAAGTTGGCAGTTCAAACCCACCATCTACTCCTTGGAAACCCTATATAGGGTCTTTATGAATCAGAACCAACTTGATGGCACTTAACAACAACCCTTGTTTTGAGATTTAAAACAAGTTAAATGTGCGACTCTGTTTTCCCAGAGTAGCAAGACATCTACTTGTTTATTTAAGGAGGATTACGGATTATTGGAGTCCTGATGTGTAGCTTTAGGATAAGCACTCGACCTCAAGGTCAGTTTGAACTACAAGGTCATCGGTTCAAACTCACCAGTCATTCCTTCGAAATAATAAACAGGGTCGCTATGAGTCAGAACCAACTCAATGGCACTTAATAACAACAGCAGATTATTAGGATTTTTTTATTGTGACTTTAATGAAGGTTTACAGAACAAATCATTTTTTTAACATTCACATTTTATTGCACTATAAAGAAAGCCTTCAAGACTTTCAAAAGTAGAAATGATGTAAATATTCTGATTCTAATAAAATGAGAAATGAATATCAAAATCTAGAACATTTTATATTTTTCCCCAATGATTTTTTGTTGTTATTAAATGGTTTTTTTTTGTGTGTTGGAGGGGGGTGTTTTTTTAAGCTTTCATTGTGAATTGAGTAATAGTTTACATGGGAGAACATCAGTTTTGCACTCATCCTATCGTATTTTGTTTCATTACAATGATTACAATCCCGTCCATGCATCATCATTTAACAGTATTTGCTTCTATTCCCTATGTTTTTTAGGTGGTTGGGTTTTTTTGTTTTGGGGAAATTCTTTTTATTTATTTTTGATGTACACAGAAGCACTCAGGAATATATAATCATTTAAACAACCAAAGGGCTCATTCTGCAAGCCTGCCTTCTGGCCGCCAGCACACAGCCTTTCTCTTTCCATGAGTCTATAGAGTCCTCAGCTGCTCCATCTCTCCATGTCATCATCTCTGCCTCCATCTCTGGTGTCACTGCTTCTCTTCTGCTCATACTCTTCTCCCTTGATGGTCCTAGGGTCCTCTGTTCCTGGAATGTAAGATTAACTACTCCCTCCTTTATGTTATAAAACTTCTACCTTAACGGTTGTGAGGCTCACAATTAATAATGATAACAATTATTATTGAATCACAAGACTCATAACCATTTCCTTTCACCAGACCCATCTAGACAGGATGAAAACTATTCAGTGGAGAGTCTACCTTCCCTGCACACTCTGAAATTAAACTCCCTCTTGAAAACTTGTAAGCCAGCCACTTCGTGCTTTTATAGCTCCCCCCGCCCCATTTTTAGGTAGCCAATGTCTAATTTGCCCATCCCTATCAACCCTGTATACAGAGGGGATAGGTTTGATCCATGATGATGTGAAGACTCCTTCCCTCTAAGTTGGTATTTTGAGCTACATCCATAAGTATAGATCAAGCTCATCAAAATGTAGCAATTTACACTTGCTTCCTTTATCAAATTTCTGTGTCTTCCTATAGTCGAGCTCTGGTCATCAAGCCATCGAAGCTAGGTTAAATGGGCACTACCTGCAATACCTGCAAATTTGGGTGTTCTTGTGTGTCTCCCCATACATACTTTATATCAGTTGTATGCTTCGCTCTCAGCTCTAGCCCTCCCTGGCTTGGTCAGTGCCCGTGAGCTCTGGAGTTCCCAAGTCTCCCCAAACTTGGGACCAAGCAGCCCTTCCTCTTCTCTCTCTCATCTCGAGGTCGACAGGAGTCTATGGAACGTGGTCAAACTCAGCCCATATCTTCATTACTGACTTTTCCCCACTGCCATTCAAATGTAGACCAATGTGGTCACCAGTGAGCTCATATGCCTGCTCATCTGTTCCCTTTGATTTTCAGTCTTAGATTGAGGTTTGTCCTGGAGGGGCTTGATTGCTTGCCTTAATGGCTACCTGGCAAACAGCTTGCTTGCTTTTGTTTTTTATTTTGTTTTTGTTTTTCTGCTGGTCTTTCTTTCAGGAAGTATCTTCTGTTCCTCTAGCTGCTGCAGCCTGGTTTGCATGTACTTTCAAGTGGGAATGTCCCACCTCAGAAGATTCTGTATGGGGATCAGTATTCCACCTAAGGTCCTATACAGTACAGGTTTCCACAGGAAACCTATTTCACTGGGCAAGTTCTAGAACCCCTTTTAGGTATTCCAATCAGTTATAGACTGAAAACAGACTTACAAGATTTCTGTAATCATGTTTCCTGATATTCCTTTCTCTCCCCCTCAAGTAGTTCCAAGGTTGAGCATACATCACTATTTACCTCTCCCATTTCGCTCCTGAAAACCTATCTAAATGTTCCCCTGTCTACCTTGTTCTTCCATTCCCCTCCCCTTCTTGTGTAATGCCATCCCCAACACCTGAATTATAATATGTCTATCCCCTAACCTGTGCTCTATATTCTATTAACTTTTTTTCTCCATTTAAAACAGTCTATTTTATCCTGAAATCTACCTGACCTCCTTGTCACCTGGATCTCTGTTCCTGTATTTTTCCTTGCTTTCACATTGTAATTGTTTTGATCATGGACTCACCTCCCAGATCCTCTGAATTTGTTCTTGTAGTTTTTTCTGTTCTAGACTCCTCCATCTGTCGATTAAGTTCCGGGTAGTGCTACCACATATGTCAATCTCTGGTTGTCTGTTCTTGTTGGTTCTCAGTCAAAAGCACTCCCTTTAGGATGTTTTGAAGTTTTGGGTTGGCTTTGACAAAGTCCCTTAGCTTCTGTTTATACTGGAATGTTTTATTACACCATCATATTTAATTGAAAGCTTTGCTGGGCAGATGATTGTTAATTGGCAGTTTTTTTTCCTTCAGGGTTTTATGTATGTCTCCCCAATTCTTTCTTGCCTGCATGGTTTCTGCTGAGAGATCAGAGCTTAATGTTATTTGCTTGCCTTTTTAAGTAACACTTCTCCTTCCCCTAGCGGCTTTCAGGATTCTCTCCTGTTTTTGCTTTTGGAGAGCTTGATTATGATATGTCTTAGTGATTTTCTTTTGGGGTCTATCCTTTGTGGGATTCATTCAGCTTCTTGAACGCATATCTTTTCATCTTTAGGGAAGACGTCTATTAGGGAAATTTCTTCCAGCAGTTCTCCAACTGTCTCCTCTGTGGTCTTCTATGATCCTTGCTGTTCCAGAATTCCAGTAATCCTCAGGTTATTCTTCTATATGTTGTCCCACATGAATCTTACACTCTCTTCAGATTTTTTAATTCTTTTTTCTGCTTGCAGTATTAAGAGATTTGTCTTGCAGCTCACTGGTTCTGCCTTCCATCTCTTCAATTCTGCTCCTTTGCCCGTTCAGTGTATTGTCCTATTGTCCATTTCTGATATTTTATTGTTAATTATTTGGACTGATTGTTTTTTTTTTTTTTGCAGGTGTTGAATTGTTTCCAATGCCATTTCTATCTTATTCAATTGTTCCTGTAGTGCTTTCCTGACTTCTTTGTTTTTCTCAACCCCTTGGTGGAGCAATTGGATTCACTTCAATATCAGTTCCAAAGCCTGCCCTCTTTCTAATGGGAAGTCTAGGTCTACCTCCAGCTCATTTGTTTCAACTACTCCCTCTTGTTTCTGGACATGTGCTGAAATCTTCTGTTATTTTGGGGGCATTTTCAATAATTAGATATGTTTTCAATGCTTAGATGAATGTTGGTGTATTATTAATCTTTCTGAGATTACCCCCAGGTAGATGTGATCAAAATATGGGCTCCCTTTTTACTTCTCTTATTACTCAACTCAGAGTAATTTTAGCAAGTGTTGGCTATCTATCTGGTGTATAGCAGTTGGTATTGACTCTTGCCTGCGTGGTGGGATTTTAAAGGGTGCGATTGTAGCTTGGGTATATGACAGTAATTGCTGTTTCTTCTTGGGTAACATAGGAAGATCAAAATCTCCCCCCTGCCCTCCCCAGGTAAAAGGGGAACCAAAAAAAATACAAAAAACAAAATCATCACACCAAAAAACAGATTGGACACTAAAGTCTATAATCACCACAAAACAAGCAAACAAAAAATAGAAAGAAAAAGAAACCTGTAGCAAAGTATGATTAAGACTTTAACACCCCTCTCTTGGCTTGTTGCCTTCAAGGCTGCCTGAGAAATTTCAAGATGTTACTATTGATCCTTATTACGGAACTCAAGACTTAATTTTTGGCCTCTTTCCATTTTTGTCTGTTTCTCTCCATCTCTTCAAGCTCATTCAGGCGTTACTCTTAGTGAGAAACAGCCCAGGTCTGGCTTGAGCCATTTTGGGTGACCCTTCCGTTTTAAGATGTTCCTGTTGACTCCTCCCCCTTCTTCAATTCTGGGCCCAGTGGACTTTTCTGAGCTGATCTGTGCGCAGTAGAACCCTCCAGGGGCGGGGGGTTGTCCACTCACTTAGGCACCCCCTGTAGTCACTAGAGAGAGAGACAAATGAACAGAAAAAAGATGTTCATACCTTTCTTTCTTTAACTCTGACGATTGGCCAGACCCCTGAAATGGGAGCTCTCCCCTGCCCTTCAGGTCTGTCAAGCCCAATATGGCCCTCTGGGACCTGCTGGCAACCGCAGATCAGAAAATACTACCTTTTTTTTTTTTTTTAACTTCTGCTACATTTTCCACTAGTAGTAAACCTTCAAGCCTTCTAAATATTCCTTTATATGTAGTTCAGAGTTCGGGGACCATCCCCTGAACCTGCTTAGTCCGGTATTCTGTGTTATTACTGGTGGAGGTCTACACAGCAACTCTCCCTAATCCACTGTTAAGCCAGAAGTCCTGTTACGATTTTTTTTAAAGCATGTGTTTCAGTAATGCTGATTCAGAACAGATTTAGTCAGTGCTATTGCTTTATGTTCTGGTGTGGCATCGTAGGATAAGCACCAAACTGCGAACCACAAGGTTGGTGGTTTAAACCCACCCAACTACTCCTTGGAAACCCTATGCAGTGTCGTTATGAGTTGGGAAAGACACAACGGCACTGAACAACAGCAACATTGCCTTCTGACTCTCTTTATCAGCTTGTTTTTCTTGTCTCCCCCCATTGCTAAGAAAGATGGGAACTTTCCCATGGTATTTGTTATTTCATCCCTAATAGTTAATGATGAGAATCTGAAGCTAACTGGGAGCGCCAAATTTAAGAGTTGTCTCCTATGACTATGTTGTTGTTGTTGTTGTTAAGTGCCGTCGAGTCGGTTCCGACCCATAGCGACCCTGTTACTATAGAAGCCTGAAAAGATCTTTTTTGATCATGCCCCTCTTTCTTACTAAAGGTGTGATAGCCCTGAAACATGAAGAAATGTGTTGTAGGTAGTAGTACATATTCATCCATGCTGAAGTGGTTCAGATGCTTCTGCTTAAATGTTGTGGATAGATAAGAAATTAAGATATCCTTACAAAACAGTTCCTTATTAAGCAGTTAAAAAATAAGATGACAGTTTATTTTTTATTTATAATGTTGGTCTCATTAGAATCCCAGAATTTTGCAAGTTTAATGTTGAAAGACTATCATTTTCATTCTTCTCTTCTCCCACTATCTTAAGATAAAGATGTTCTTTGAAAAGAAAATCATGTGAATTTCTAGACAGTTCACATGTGTATGTGTATTCAGCATGCATTTTTTTAAGGTGTGGCTTTAAAAAATGTATTTACCTCAAATTTCTTTTATTGTTGCTTGTTGTTAAGTACCACAGAGTTGGTTCCGACTCGTGGCGACCCTGCACAGGGTTTCCGAGGCTGTAAACCTTTACGGGAGCGGAAAACCTCTCCTTCCTCCCGTGGAACGGCTGGTAGTTTCAAACTGCCAACCTTGATGTTAGCAGCCCAATTCGTAACCACTACGCTACCAGAGCTCCTTTTTATTGTTGCTAGTGACCTATTAAATTGATTGCTGTTTAAACTAAATGAAGATGTTATATCTGTTGCCATCACTAGAATTATACACTTTAGCTCTAAATCTGGTTGATAGAAATTATTTGCAGAAAAATATCCAATGTATTCTTGTTGAAATTTAAAGGATATTGTGTAACGTATTTTCCCCAAATAAACCTGATGCAGAAACATTATAGTAGTTAGTTACTAATATAGCTTCCTTATACCTAGCAGACCAAAATGAAGGCCTTAAAATGTTATTACATTACACTTGGCTTAGCGGCTTTAGTAATATGCATCAATTTTAACTGAATTATGAGAAATGGTTTTTCAGTGTCAATAATTTGTTTTCATGTATCAGTCTTCATACATCATAAAACCTAGGTAGAAGTCAGGACATTTCATTTGAATGAGATTTGAAGCCACAGTGTTGGGAATTGATATATACTGACATGTTGCTTTTCAAACCAAAGCAGCCAGAATGGCCTGTAATACTTAATCTGACCCTCTTAATGAGATTTCTGTTACTTAATTAAGTATGTTAACAAATGGGGTGTTGTGAATCCTAACGTCTATGCTTGTGGTTTGGAGTCCTGGTGTGGTACTATAGGATAAGCACTGGAGTGCTAACCACAGTGTTGGTGGTTCAAACAACACAGGGTCACTGTGAGTCAGAATCAACTCAGTGGCTCTTAACAACAACATGCCTATTGTTACTAACCCATTTGGGAATGGGTAGTCTTTGTTATGTTAATGAGGCATACTTAGTGTAGGTTCTCTCTTGAGTTCATCTCTTTTGAGATATAAGTGAGATTAAACAAGCAAGCAAGAGAAGCAAAGGTGGGGGAAGAGAGATGCCAAGCCACATAAAGATTGTTTTGGAGCTCAGAGGGACAAGGACCTACCTCCAGAGCCAACAGAAAGTAAGCCTTCCCTTAGAGCTGGCACCCTGAATTCTGACTTCTAATCTGCTAAACTCTAAGAAAGCAAATTTCTGTTGTTAAAGCTACCTGTTTAAGGTTTTCTGTGATAGCATCACTAGATAAACTAAGAACGTGGAATGTCTGAGTATAGGCTTCACACTTTCTGAAATAGAATGGCCACAGTTGAAATCCACATCTTTACACAGTGTGCACAAGATTATCATGTGCATACTGTTTTCAGTCACAGAGTATTTGAAGACCAAGGATTGAATTACATGTATGTATTTCCTGGTACTCTATATAATCTCTTAAAAGATACTGTTTACTCTAGATACCAGTTAGTGGCATCTTGCTTTCAGAATTTTATGTCTTTTCTCTTGATTTGTATTTAGTTTTTTATTCTTTCATTAAGTATTTTATTCTTTCTACTTATAATGAGAAATACTACTGATAACCCATATACAGGAATGAATCGAGAATAAATATGCTACTTTTTTTCCTATATGGTCATAATTTTAATAAATTAACAGATATGTCATTTATTTGAAAACTAAGCCTTTAAACTACAAAAGTTTTGCTCTAGAGTTTTCCTTGAGTTTCTAATTCTTTTGAGTTATTAATCAGGAGCCAACAGAGAAGAAATAACCAAGCATTGGGATTGGTTGGAACAAAATATCATGAAGACCTTATCTGTGTTCGATTCAAATGAAGATATTACTAATTTTGTACAAGGAAAGATCAGAGTAAGTGTCGTGTATATTTTTTGTAGATAGAATGAATACTAAACTGTGTGATCCTTGATGAGGGTCAGAGATTGAATGGCAGGCAAATCATTGTTTTCCTGGAAGTTTCCAGGACTGGTCAAGTATGTATATGAATGTCACAATCAATGCTAAGGAAAATTGTCAGGTCAGTGGTTTGTCTTTGGTGCCATTGTAAGTGTTTTTAGGAGTTCTTAATTTCAGTATCTCTTGAATTTGGAGTTTGAATGAACCCTTAGGTTATTCAGAGGGATGTACTTAGTGCCTATATTTGAGATAATATCTTTTGAGGTATTAGAAAAAGCTTAATTACAAAACTGAAGAAAACCCTCTGACCTTTATATGAAGAGAATAATGTGTGTGCACACATATATACATATATATATATACCATTATAGAAATACACAATTGTATTTGATTATTTAAAATGAAATATTTTCAATACATTTCTGTTGGTAATGAGTTTTCAGCAAATATTTTTCTCCTTTAGGGATTAATTGCTGAAGAGGGAAAGCAATCTTTTGCAAAAGAAGATGATCCTGAGAAATTTCGAGAAGCTCTTCTGAAATTTGAAAAATGTTTTGGTTTACCAGAGCAGGAGAAGTTAGTGACGTACTACTCATGCAGTTATTGGAAAGGACGAGTTCCTTGTCAGGGCTGGCTCTATCTTAGCACCAACTTTCTGAGCTTCTATTCTTTTTTGTTGGGATCAGAAAGTAAGTGTTTTCTATTGTTCATCATGACATTGAACTTGTTTACTGACCTATCAACTCTGTGGTGGTGGTTGTTGCACATAAAGCAATGGGATCAATATTAAAAGTAATTAAATTGTACATTAAAAAGTTCACTTCATGTAGAGAGCCCTTCTAAGACTGCTTGTTTAGCATAGAAACCATTAAATATGTGCAGAAAGTATCTTGTATTTTATGGGAAGTGAATAAATATTGAATAGTGATGGTTATCTGGCATACAACTGCTTTCAGCCTCTTGTTCTAAACTGCCTAATTGCTTATATCCTTGTTTTAAATAAACTGCCCAATTATAATAGCCATAGTACTATAATGTTCAATATATAATAGTTTAGCCAAAAGAAGAATCAAGCAGTATTGTTTATAGTGCATATAGTTTTTGATCGGTGGTTATCAAAAAGTTATTTTCTGTGTAATTATGTAAAGAAGCAGATTTAAATGTCAATTCAGACTAGTTTTAAAAATGCCTTTTAAATTATTTCGAAGAATTACAAGTTATTACATATTTATGGCTGTGCTCTAACATTCTAACCAATCATGATCGCCAAGGTATTTTAGCCATTTGTAGCTTTTTTTTTTTTTTTTAGGTGATTAACCATTGTCCCAAAAGACCTGATTAATTAGCATGTATCAATAGAGAAAGTTAATCATACCTCTTTATTGCTCTATCTGCAGTAAAACTTGTTATATCCTGGGATGCAGTTTCAAAACTTGAAAAGACTTCCAATGTCATACTGACAGAGAGTATTCATGTGTGTTCCCATGGGGAGGATCACTACTTTTCAATGTTTTTGCACATTAACCAAACATACCTTCTTATGGAACAGCTGGCTAACTATGCTATAAAGAGAATTTTTGACAAGGAAACATTTGATAATGACCCAATCCTTGATGATCCTCTACAAATCACCAAAAGGTATCAAAGCTTAGTTAAATACATACTTTTATAGTTTGATCATAAGAATGATGGGCTTGAGTACCATTAAAATAATAACGATTCTTCGTGATGTGATAGTTTTTCTTTGGAGGTATTCATCCTCTGTGCATTTTCTGTATGCTTATTCAAATGCATTTCACAAATAATAATCCACTGTTCATGAAATGTAATCCTAAGAAATGCTAGAAGGTAAGTTTGGAATTTTTTCTGGAGATTCAGGTAAGATTTGCAGTGGAATATTATTAGAAATGTAAGGATATGTGTGTCTGTGTGTGTGTGTGTGTGTGTGTGTGTGTGTTTAGTCTAACTCTAAGTTTCTCTCTGAGTAGTTTAGATAGTTTCAGGTCTAAAATTTTTAAATATATTGTCATGTATTTTTAAAAAGAATTTACCCATGTTATTGTTACTAAGTGCCATTGAGTCCATTCCAACTCACAGAGACCCTGTATAGGGTTTCTGAGGAACAGCTGGTAACTTTTGAACCTCCGACCTTATGGTTCAAACCAACCTTGTGGTCCAGTGCTTATTCTACAGCATCACATCAGGACTCCAAAGCATTTACACAACACAATTTTTTATGAATTAGGCAAGTTAGTGTAGTGTCAGTGGATTATGGACTTTAGAATGAGTAGAGCAACTCTTGGACAAGTGATGATCTCTCAAGACCTTAGTTTCTCATCTGACATGTCTACCTCAGAGGGCACTTGTGAGGAATGAGTAATATAATATGTGTGCAAGCATGTTATAAAATATAAAGCAGTGAATAAGTGTTTAATCATTATTAGTGCCTATATCCTGGTGTGACGATGTAGGATAAAGCACTGGACCTCAAGGTCGGTTTGAACAGCAAGTTGGTGGTTCCAACTCACCAGCTGCTCCTTGGTAACTCTATGCAGGGTCACTATGAGTCAGAACCAACTTGATGGCATTTAATAGCAACAACAGTGCCTACATCAGAAGTATCTGTGTGATAGCTATTTGTTACTATAATTGGTTGGTTTTTCGAAACTGAACCGAATCCTTTGATCCTGTTCAGTATTCAAAATAGTTGCCTGAAATTAGCATTCCAAAGAGTAGAGGAACAGAAGAGGTTCTGTAAATAGTGAAACAGTTTCTGTCAAGGAGAAACAGTATAGGTGGTATGGGAAAGTACAAGAGGAAAGTACTCGGCTGCAATTCTATGGTTAAACCATCAAAAGTATTCTGGAGAGTTGTGTGATGACTATGTTGTTATTGTTAAGTGCTGTCGAGTCAGTTCCAATTCTTAGCAATCCTATATAGGGTTTCCAAGGAGCTAGCAGCCCAGTGTGGAGGAGTCCTGGCGTGGTGCTGTGGGTTAATGCTCTGGACTGCAAAGTCGGTTTGAATCGCAAGGTCGATGGTTCAAGCTTGCCAACTGCTCCTCAGAAACCCTACACAGGGTTGCTATGAGTTGTAATCGACTCCACGGCACTTAACAACAACAACAACCAAAATTATGTTCCAGTATACATGATCTATGGAGTCCTGATGTGGCTCTGTGGGCTAATGCGTCAGACTGCAAAGTCATTTGAACTGCAAGGTTGGTGGTTCAGGCTCACCAGCTGCTCCTTGGAAATCCTATACAGGGTCACTATGGGTCAAAATTGACTTGGTGAAACTTAACAACAACAACAATACATGATTTATAAATAAAATCTTATACTTGGTGTGGTGCTGTAGGAAAAGCACTAACTGCAAAGTTGGCAGTTCAAACCCTCCTTGGAAACCCTATATAGAGTTGCTGTGAGTCAGAACTAACTTGATGGCACTTAACTACAACAACAAAAACCTATGAAGATTAAGAATTCTGTTTTTGCAAAGTTCAGAAGGCAGGAAGGGGCAAGAAAGAACCCAGGGAGGAAGAAGGAAGAGTGGTGCTCAATGTTGAGGGGATTGCAGCCAATATCATGAAATAAAATGTGTATGTGTATAAGGTGTTGAACAGAAAGCTAATAATGCCCTGCAAACCGTCACCCAAACTACAATTTCTAAAAAGTCACAAATGATGTCTCCTTGTGACAGAATCCCTGAGTATTAGCATCCAGCAGAAGGAGGTTATGGGTGGGTCAGTGTGGGGCTGGGTAGAGGGGGTTAGAAATGTTACTTAGTGAAAATGTTGCTTCATTGAAAACCCAGGAGGCTAGGATTTGTATTCTTGGTTCTTTTATATGACCTTGGATAAGTCTCTTACCTATTTCGTGGTTTCATTTCTCCAACTACATAAAGAAATTTAAGATAGAGTAATGTCATTTCCTTTCTCCCAGATCCCTCAAGCATATTAATGTATTCACTCTACCCATAGTGTTTCTGTTTTCATTAATTCACCGAGAAGAGTGCCTACTATGTACCAAGTGCTAAATGTTAATCAAAGAGACCTAACCCCTTGTGAGCGTTACATTCAAGTGAGGGGAGGCAATGAGAGTAATTCAGATACAAGATACTTTTGGATTAAGTATCTGTCTGTACCCACTATTTTAACAATAAAACGTTTTATAAAAGTAAAAAATAATAAAATTTTGGCTTTTGTTATATTCCTAGCTGGACATTAGTTTTTTTATTTGTTCCTTGATTGGCCACAATAAACATATGATTAGAGTCTTTCTGAACCATTATTTTTCCATGTATTGAATAAATCTGGTGGCGTTGTAGAAGAAGCACTGGACTGTTAACCCCAGTCAGTAGTTCAAACCAACAGCTGCTCCACAGGAGAAAAATGAGGCTTTCCACTCCCATAAGGATTTATAGTCTCAGAAACCCTCTGAAGGGTCACTATGACTCTATGGGGCAGTTGTACTCTGCTCTGTTGTTGTTAAGTGTTGCCAAGTCAGTTCCGATTCATAGCGAGCCTGTATAGGGTTTCCGAGGAGCAGCTGGTGAACTTGAACCTCAAGGTTCAGTGGATTATCCTACAGCAGCACCACACCAGAACTCCACTCTAATCTAGAGGAATCAACTTGATGACAGTGGGCTGGGTTTGGTTTTGATTTTCAAGTCTGCCTTTAAATGAGATATATAGTAAATCAATTTTGTCTCTATGCATTTTCAAGCGAGCCTATTGAAAATCATTTGAATTCTTTTTTCTAGCACATTAGAAAGGATGTTTTTGGAGACTAATGATTCCAAATGACTTTTTCCTAAAATGGAATTTCTTTACTATTTCTGCTGTTTCTACAAGCATGTATTATTACTTCTATAATTTAAATAATTACAAAACCAAACTCACTGACAGTGAGTCAAATTTGACTAATAGCAACCCAATAGGGCAGGGTAGAACGGATCCATAGAGTTCCCTGGGCTGTAATCTTTAAGGAAGCTGACTGCCTGCCACATCTTTATCCTGCTGTGCAGCTGATGAGTTCAAGCCATTGACCTTTTGGTTAGCAGCCAAGTGTGTCAATAGGACTCCAATTCGAAGAATTACAGATGCATAATGACCACAGTTAAGTCTCATGTATGTCCTTCCAAGCTTTTTAGTGCATGGATTTTTAAATGTTTGCAAAAAACAAGAATGGGTGTAAACAACATGTACTCTTTTACAATCTGATTATTTTTACTTGCAATATTATGTAGTGTATCTCTTTGTATAAATGGGCCTTATCTTTTTGAACAATGTGAAATAACTCACCAAATTGTAATTTAAGTGAGGTTTGTATTGATCAGAAATGTTTTGAAAGACATGATGGAATATCACATATTCAAATAATATGTACAGGAAGGATGGCTTTAGATTTAACCTTGTTGAATTTTAGTGAGGACTTGCATAATCTGTATATTACCCAAGATGGCATTGCTGTTTAGCACATGTGTTTGTTGTTGTTAAGTGCATTCAAGTCAGTTCCAAACCATAGCAACTCTCTATGAGTTGAGCAGTTGGTGAGGAGCAGCTGGTGAGTTTGAACCACCAACCTTGCAGTTTAAATGGCTTTGCAGTCTGGTGTATTAACCCACAGCGCCATACCAGGACCCCTGCACACATGTGTTTAGTGCCCCTAACAATAGTACTGTTTTAAGCAGTTGCTTTTTTATTTGTATATTTATGTATCAGTCAATAAGTCATCTATATTTATCAACACTTACATTCTGTACCCAACACTGTGAAGCAGTGTTGTTATATCAAGCTTCTGTTTTGGGTATGTTTTGGGTATGTTTCACTTCATTTTAATTTTCTCTTTTATGGACTATTCCCTTCTGAACTTTGATGCCATATATTTTCATAACTTTATTTTATTGAATTGAATAATTCTGTTGATTTTCTGATAACCTGATAGGATAATTATTTTCTGCCAAAATTGGTTTTAGCCATATTCACATTTTATGAGGCTATAATAATAATCATAGTGACCTTCCAGCAAATTATCCCTTAGCAGATGGTTTTAAGATCAACGTCTTCTCTAACTTGTGTGCATTTTAACCTTAATAAAATGAAACTGGAAATAATAAGCAGAATGAATTTGTTAGGGATTGGCATGTTTCTTCCATTCTATAATTTGTTGAAGAGCATAGCATTTAATATTTAATCTATCTGGTTTACAATGCATTTAGATTAGTCAATGTAGGCGTCTATACACTAGAATTCATCATTTGAGGCCCTCCGTCTTTTCTTTTTTTTTCTGCAGAGGTCTGGAAAATCGGGCACACAGTGAGCAATTTAATGCTTTTTTTAGGCTGCCCAAAGAAGAGACTTTGAAAGAAGTACATGAATGTTTCTTATGGGTGCCATTTAGCCACTTCAATACTCATGGGAAAATGTGCATTTCAGAAAACTTTATCTGCTTTGCTAGCCAGGATGGCAATCTATGTAGTGTAATCATCCCATTACGAGAGGTAATATAAATTTGGTTATGTATCAGCATTTGGTTTAAAAATGTTATCATTCACAGGTTAAAACTATCTTTAATTCTCTAAATTACTAAAAATTCAATATGCAGTATCATTTTTGGTAACTTTAAAGTGACTTTTTAAGTTCAGTGCTTTTCTTCCAGGTAAGAGTACTAGCTTTTGAGATGTTCTTATCAAAAGTGACAGTAAAAACAAACAAACAAACAAAAAAAAAAACACTAACTTTGAAAACAAATTAAGTGCTAGAATGACCCACAATGGAAAAACACTAACTTTGAAAACAAATTAAGTGCTAGAATGACCCACAATGGAAAAACACTAACTTTGAAAACAAATTAAGTGCTAGAATGACCCACAATGGAATGTGATCGCTCATTTGTGCCATGAATATCAAAAGTCAGATGATCATATTTGATGGTCAAAAAGAATAGAATCAGTAACTTTTGTGTGGGTCAGAAACAAGTTGTCAGTATTATAGTTCTGAATTATAACTGTATGAGGGGGCTTCAAAAAAGTTATGGGGAAAATGGAATTAAAAAATAATGGTATTTTTCTATGAACATTTTGAAGCCCCCTCTATCATTTTTAAAAAGCTACGTGTTAGTTAAACCTTTCTATTGAAAAGAAAAATAACTTACACCGAGGTTACTTTTCTATCAGCAGTATAACTAGCATCCAAAACGTAGTACTTAACAGATCACAGACCAAAACTTTTAGCCACAAAACACTAGCCATTTTGCCTGAAGTTATCAGCAATAGGGGGAAAACTTGGTTCATTTATTTATGTTTTTTACCACCAGGTCTTAGCTATAGATAAGACAAATGATTCCAGCAAATCTGTCATCATTAGCATCAAAGGTAAAACAGCTTTTCGCTTCACTGAAGTTAACGACTTTGAACAACTGATAGCAAAACTCAGACTCAAGTGTGGGGCAACTTCAACTCAGTATCATGATATTAACACAGAGGTAATTTATATTGTACTTGAATTATTTGGGGGGGGGGGACTTGTTTAGTGTGGTTGATTCTTTCCTATTCATGCCTAGGTTTGAAACTAGAATTTAATATTTTGTAAGTCATCTCGTAGAACAGAAGTGAGAATTGAGGACTTTTATCACTTTTAGGATGCATACTTTTATTAAAAATTATTTTTGATTTTTTTTTACTACATTTGCTGCTTATCATACTACTCCTTGTATTTTCACATAATGTGGATTTTAGCAACTCAAGCTATATTTGAGAATTTATGGCCTTGAAAGAGTATTCTCTTATTGCAGAATGACAGCAATTTTAAATCAGTATCCATAACTTTTGTTTAATGTCTAGTTTTTTGTTGTTGTTGTTAAGTGCCATTGAGTCAATTCCAACTCATTGCGGCCCCAGATAGAGTTTCCAAGGAGCAACTGGTGAGTTTGAACTGCTGACTTTGTGATTCACAGTCCAGTGGTGGTCCAACAGCCTTATTTTTCATACACTGGCCCAAAGCAAAATAGGAGACTATCTATTTATGTAGTAAACTGTTGTTAAATGCTTAAAGTTGGTTCTGACTCCGTGACTCTAAGGGTTCCTGAGGAATGGCTGGTAGGTTTGAACCACACTGACTTAGCATTCCAGTGCTTATCCAGAAGTAAAATGTTAGAGCAAATATTCTTAGCAAAGGGTAGTTGAGAGCCTGATTTTGAAGTTAAATATGTCTTTCATTGAAATGTAGAACGTTAATTTCAATTCAAATGAATTTTTTTTTGTTAATGCCAAGGAGAACCCCATTTTTAATTGATGGATAAAGCATTAAATTGCAATCATTTGTATTTAAATTTAAATTTAATTTAATTTAAAATCCAAAGGAAAAAAATCAACAGAGGCTTTACTGGAGATATTATACTAAAAGGGTAGTAGTACATAGCCTTTTATCTCTCTATAGAAAAGTGGAACTGAAAATATTATGTTAAGTCAGCTATAATACAGTGCTGATAGGACTACCCCTTTGATAATTAAAAAAAAGCATAATGAAAATGTACAATTAAAATATATGTTCATATGTCATCTCATTTCCAAATACAGAATCTTCATCTTGGCCATCAAGTGTTTTTCATGCCCCAATTTTTTCTCTTCTAAAAGATTGTTGTTGTTGTCAGGTGCCATCGAGTCGGAATCGACTCATAGCGACCCCATGCACAGCAGAATGAAACAATGTCCGATCCTGGGCCAACCTCACTACTGCTGCCACACTTGACGCCATCAATGATTCCACCTGGCTGATCCATCTCGTTGGGGGTCTTCCTCTTTTTCTCTGACCCTCCACCTTACCCAGCAGGACATCCTTCTCCAGCGACTGTTCTCTCCGGACAATGTGTCCAAAGTTTGAGATTAAGTTGCCCTTTATTGCAATTGGTTTGATAGGAGGACTCAAGTAGAGTCTGATAGTTTTAGTACCTTCTCTCCCAATGCTCCCATATTCTTAACTTATACCACTCCCCCCTCCCCGAGTTCTATTACAGATTCAGTCTCTGTGTTAGATTCAGTGCTGTGCTTATCTTAACCTTTCCTCTTCAATTTATCTGCCTCTCCCAAACCTGCAGAACTGGAATTATTCCCTAAAAAATTTCATGTGCTTCTAGTAGTTTGGTATGCTCAGTAGTCAAGGAAGTATTTAGTTTCAAAGACTTTACCATCTTTCCAGATGCATCTCAAAGTTCTTAGGGTTTTTTTGATTTGCTTACCCACTTTTAGAGGTTTTTAAAAAGTTCTGTACAAAATACCAAGATCAGTATTTCTTGTTTGCTTATTAATTTAATTTTTTATATTGTCATAACATTCCAGTTTCACTTAAGATTTAGTTACATTATTTTCTAGCCATTTCTGAAAGAAAGGAAAAACTGCATTCCATGAATTTACCAAAGCTGGTGAATTTACAGAAACAACAACATATTTTTTGCTTTTTTTTTTTAACTTGGTTCTCAGATGACCAAGTCTAAATTAGAATACAGGAAGAGCTTCAGGAGGTTTTTCTTGTGAGTACAACAAAGATGTGGTACAAAGAACATAAGCTCCCAGAAGCAGCTGGGATTATGCGTTAGAATCTGATCTTTCAAAAATTTTAAATAGGTGACACTTAAAATTCTGCATATTTCATGAAGTTAAAACCCCGGTGCACATACAGATTTTGACAAATTTAAATCAATGGCTGGAAAACCGATTAGTCTTTTATTTTTATTGACATACATAATAAGAAATATCACTAGATGAGGAGATTTTTCTAAATTACTAAATGAAAACCACTGAGTTATTTTAGCCTATTTTTAAGGACAGTGACCTAAGATAGGGAAGCATGTTGAAGATCTTTTTCTTAATGTTCTTAAACTGCATTATAAATAAATCATAGGAGCTACAACATGTCAAGAAGTAAAAATTAACTTTTGGACTCACTTAGTCTTTGTTGTTGTTGTTAAGTGCCATCGAGTGGATTCTGACCCATAGCGACCCTGTACAGGGTTTCCGAGGGTGTAAATCTTTACGGGAGTAGAAAGTCTCATCTTTCTCCCGCGGAGAGGCTGGTAGTTTCGAACCGCTGACCTTAAGGTTCGCAGCCCAATTCATAACCACTACGCTACCAAAGCTCCTTTGGACTTAGTCTTTAGAAGAGCAAATATCTGCAGATTATCAAAGCCTCTATGTTGCTGCTGCTGTTGGATGCTGTCACATCAACTGTAGATTCACAGAAATGTTACAAGACAGAGCAGAACTCCCCATAGGGTATTCTTGGGCATAATGTTTACAGGGGAGCATTGATAGCATAGTGGTTATTTGTTGGGCTGCTACCCACAAGGTCAGCAGTTCCAATCCACCAGCTGCTCCAAGGGAGAATGAATTATAGCCTTGGAGACCCTGTAGCCTCGCAATCCTTATACAGGGTTACTATGAATCAGAACCCACTCGATGGTACACAACAGTCTTTAAAGGAGCAGATCACCAGGTCTCTCTTGTGCAGCTGTGGGTGGGTAGTAGCTGACCACTTAATCATTGTGCAACCAGGGCTCATATTCAGCACTGTCATAATTTCTAACTTTGTTAGAAGGAAATGGTGCCTTACCCTACACAGTAATGCAGATAAAAATAATAGGTTTACCCACATAGCTGGGTTTTGTTTGCCTTAATAAGAATAAAGCAAAACCAAGCCCCTGACATCAAGTCCTTTCCAACTCATAGTGACTCATTGGGTTTCTGAAACGATAAATCTTTATGGAAAAAGACAACTTTCTCCCACTGAATGACTGGTGGGTTTGAACAGCTGACTTTGTAGTTTCCAGTCTAACCCACAGGACCATAAAGTTATATAGTTCCTGTGATTATAATATAAATTGGAGCATGGTGGCTCTGGAGCATAAGCACTGGACTGCAAACCACAAGGTTTGAGCCCACTAGCCAATCCTTGAGAGAAAGATGAGGCTTTCTGCTCCCGTAAAGATTTATATCCAGCCTCGGAAACCCTTTACAGGGTTGCTATGTGTTGGAACTGACATGACAGCACTTAACAATACCATAGTATAAATTAGAAACATGTTTTAACTGTGGATATATTTGTTTCTAAGTTACAAAACCGGAAACTTTACGAAAAATAAAATTAGCACTCAATTTTGAATTATGGTCTATGAACTGGATCCCATTTTAGGATAGTGGTGATGGTAGTGTGCCGTGGAGTCACTTCTGACTCATAGCGACCCTATATAGGCTGTAAATCTTTATGGTAGCAGAAAGCCTCATCTTTCTCCCACGGAACAGCTGGTAGTTTCGAACTGCTGACTGACTTTGAGGTTCGCAGCCTGATTAATAACCACTACACTACCAGAGCTCCTTTTTAGGATAGGCCTCTAATATGGAGAGAAATTTTTTTTTTTCATTAATAGTTTTTAAAGTTTTTTATTTTACAGGTCATCTCTAATGTAAACCATCATTAATGATACTGCCTTTATGAAATATCTAATTTAAATTGAGTAGTTTGTAGAAACAGAGCCCTGGTGACACAAACAGTTAATTTCTTAGCTAGCAACTGAAAAGTTAGCAGTTTGAACTTACTCAGAGGCTGTATGGGAGACAGACCCATTGATCTGCTTCCATAAACATTTCAGCCAAGAACACCCTATATGGAAGTTATACTCAGTTAATTGGGATCACTGAGGTTCAAAAATGATCCCATGTTGTCATTAAGTAATATCAAGTTGTTTACAATTCATAATGTGTATAGGGTTTCAGAGGAGCGGCTGGTGAGCTTAAACTGCCAACTGTGTGGTTCGAACTGACAACTGTGCGGTTCGAACTGACCTTGCAGTTTAAACCAACCTTGTCCAGTTCTTTATCCTACAGTAACAGTTTGTTTAAAAAAGAAAAAAAAAAAAAAAAAAAGCTGTATATTAAGATATGTTCACCTTTGCTATGACTTTTTTTAACAGTTAGAAACCCTAGACTACAACTTAGAGCTAGTATAAAGTGTGAAAGACCAAATAAATCAGTCTAGAATACTTCTTAGAAAGTCAATAACTTATGTTGCTTTTTAGATGCGATTGGATTTGACTCTGCATTCCAAAAACAAAACAAAAACTCGTTGCTATCAAGTCATATCTGACTCATAGTGACGATATAGGACAGAGTAGAATTGTCCCAGTATTTACAAGGCTGTAAGTCTTTATTAAAGAAGCTTGCCTAATCTGGTTCTGACTCATAGTGACCCAATTACAACAGAACAAAACACCATCTGGTCCTGCGCCATTCTCACAATTTCTGCTACCACGATGCCAGTCTCAGTGGGGGCTCCCTCTTTTTCACTAACACCCCCACTCTACCAAGCATGGTATCCTACTCCAGGAACTGATTCATCCTGATAACATGTCTGAAGTATGAGAGACAGAGTCTGACCATCTTGGCTACTAAGGAGCATTCTGGTTGTACTTTCTTTCTTCCAACAAAGATCTGTTTGTTCTTCTGGCAGTCCATGGTACTTTTAATATTCTTCTCCAAAACCACAACTCAAATGCATCAATTCTTCTACGGTCTTCCTTATTCATAGTCTAATTTTCACATGCACGTGAAGCTATTGAAAATACCATGGCTTGGGTCAGGTGCACCTTAGTCCTCAAACTGACATCTTTGCTCTTGAACACTTTAAAAGAGGTCTTGTGCAGCAGATTTGCCTAATGCAATACATAGTTTGATTTCTTGACTATTACTTCCATGAGTGTTGATGGTGGATGTAAGCAAAATGAAGTCTTTGACAATGTCAGTGTTTTCTCCATTTACCGTATTGTTATTTATTGCTCCAGTGGTAAGAATTTTTGTTTTCTTTACATTGAGGTGCAACCCATACTGAAGGCTGTGGTCTCTGATTTCATCAGTAAGTATTTTAAGTCCTTTTCACTTTCAGCAAGCAAGGTTGTATTCTACAGATTGCATAATGAGTCTTCCTCCAATCCTGATGCCACGTTCTTCTTCATGTAATCCAGTTTCTCTGATTTTTTGCTCAGCATACAGATTGTATAAATATGGTGAAAGAATACATCCATGGCACATACCTTTCCTGATTTTAAACCAGTTAAACCCTTGTTCTGTTCAAACAACTGCCTCTTGGTCTATGTACAGGTTTCTCATGAACACAATTAGTGTTCTGGAATACTCATTTTCCACAATGTTGTCCATAGGTTGTCATGATCCGCCCAGTCAAAACCCTTTGCATAGTCAGTAAAGCACAGTTACACATCTTTCTGGTATTCTCTGCTTTCAGCCAAGATCCATCGGACATCAGCATTGTTATCCTTTGTTCCACATCCTCATCTGTCCAGCTTGTACCTTTAGCAGTTCTTGTCAATGTATTGTTGCATCTGTGTGTGAATTGTCTTTAGCAAAACTTACTTTCATGGTATATTACTGATATTATTTGATGATTTCTGCATTCCATTGGGTCACCTCTCTTTGGAATGGGCACAAAGATGGTTCTCTTTCAGTTGGTTGGCCAGGTAGCTGTCTTCTAAAATTCTTGGCATAGATGAGTGAGTGCTTCCAGTACCCGATCAGTTTGTTGAAATATTTCTAATTGTTTTCCATCTATTCCTGGAGCCTTGTTTTTAGTCAATGTCTTCATGCACCTTGGACTTCTTCCTTCAGTATCATTGGCTCTTTTTTTTAAAATGTTTTATTGTGAATTATATGATAGTTTACATGGGAGAACTTTAGTTTTACATTCATTCCATTTTATATCATCTCATTGCCATGGTTCCAATCCCCTCCATGCATCCTCAACTACCCAAAGGGTATATCCCAGAAACCCGCCCCCTACACTTCCCCCTCCTCCCTCCAGTTGTCGGCCCACAGTCCCTTTCCCTCTCTGGGTCCAAAGTCCCCAGTCGCTTCATCACTCCACGTCATCATCTCTGTCTCTATCTCAGGCATCTCTGTTTCTCTGGGTAGGATCCCGCTCTCGGCTCTTCTCCGTTGATGGTCCCAGAGGCCTCTGCTCCTATCCTGGAGAATTAATCACTCCCTTCCCTGTTACAAAACTTCCACTCCTGCATTTCCAACCCTCACAATTCATCCTGATAAGCATTATTCACTGCAGTATCACGAGTTACCCATCTGTATCTCCTTTCATCAGCTCCGCCCAGACAGATTGAATAGTACCTACTGGAGATTCTGCCTTCTGCCATGCTCCCTAGCACCAGGTTCCCTCTTGAAAGCTTGTAAGCCAGTCACTTCTTGCCTTTGTAGTCTCCCCCTCCCCATTTGAGTATCCAATGTCCAGGCTGCCCTTCTCTGTCCACTCTGTGTGTGGGGGTGTGTGTGAATGATTCTTGCTGTGAGGATTTGTTCCCTCTTTTGAGTTGCTGCTCCATAGGTATAAGTCAAGTTCATCAGACTGTATCAGCTCACTTTTTTTTTTTCCCCCCACTTCTTTCCTCTCCTGGTTGAGCTCCTATCATCCAGTCATCCGGTCCAGGTCACGTGGGTATCATCTGCAAGTGTGGACGCTCCTGTGCATATGTCCTCTCTTCCCGTCAGCCGGTAGCTCCACTCTCCTCTCGAGTCTTCCGTGGCCACGCCACTGACTCTGGACCCAAGAGTCCCCAGGCCTCTTCACATTGCTTGCCAACCAGGTCCCCAACTGGGTCCACAGAAGTCCACTGAACATTGTAGGGCTTAGTTTGCCGCTTCATTGCTGCTTTTACCCCACTTTCCCCCATCGGTGATGTGTGTGGTCACCAATCAGAGCGTGCATTTCCGTTGAGTCTTAGTCTTGGAAGGGGTTTGCGTTGAGAGGACCTGGCCACTTGCCTTGATGTTTTCCAGGGAAGCGATTTGTTTGTTCTTGTAGTAACAGTCCATCTGCCTCCATTTTTCCTGCAGGTCTTTCTTTCAGGAGCTATCTTTTATTCTTCTGGCCGCTCCAGGCTGGTCTGCTCATCCTTTCAAGTGGAGATCTCTCATCTCTGGAGATCTGGATGTGGTTCCGGTTCCTACCTGTAGTTTTATATATTGCAAAGGCTCCGCAAGAAGCCTCGTTCACTGGGTACGCTGTAGCCCCATTTTAGGTATTCCAGTCAGTCATAGGCAGAAGTCGGACTTAACAAGTCTTCTAGTGTGGTGTTTCTGACTATTCCTTTCTCTCCCTCTCCAGTGTCTACTCTGAACTGCCTAGTTAGGAAAGCACCGGAAATCGAACCTATCATTGACTCTTGATCATATGCTACCTCATGAAATGTTTGAACATTGACCCTTTCTTTTTGCTACAGTGACTTTGTGTTTTCCTTCCATCTTCTATTGATGCTTTTTGCATCGTTCAATATTTTTGCCAAGAGAGTCCTTCAATACTGCAAGTTGAGGCTTGAATTTTTTCTTCGGTGCTCTCAGCTTGAGAAATGCTGGAGTCTGTTGTTCCCTTTCATTTTCTAACTCCAGGTCTTTGCACATTTTATTATAACATTTGACTTTTGTCTTCTTGAGCTGCTCTTTGAAATATTCTCTTCGGTTCTTTTGCTTCCTCATTTCTTCCATTTGCTTTAGCCTCTGTACCGTGAAGAGCAAGTCTCAGAGCCTCGTCTGACATTTATTTTGGTCTTTTCTTTCTTCCTTGTCTTCTTAATGACCTTTTACTTTCATCCTATATGATCTTGATGTCATCCCACAATTCCCCTGGTCTTCTATCATTAGTATCTATTGCATGAATTATTCTCTTAAGATTGTCTTTAAATTCAGGTAGGATATGTTCCAGGTCTTATGTTGGCTCTCATGGGCTTGTTTCAATTTTCTTCAGCTTCAACCTGAACTTGCATATGAGCAATTGATGGTTTGTTCTACAGTCTGCCCTTGGCCTTGTTTTGACTGATAATAAGGAACTTTTCCACTGTTTCTTTGCACAGATGTAGTCAATTTGATTTATGCATTCCATCTGGTGAAATCACATGTATAGTCATCTCTTATGTTGTTTTTAAAAAGTATTTGCGGCTACCAAATGTGGTTCCCAAATTTATCCCAGTCACAATTGTGAGCTCCCAACTAAATGAATAGACAGAATAGGCATAATCATTAAGTAAAAATCCTTCATTCCCACCCCCCCAAAATGGTTCAGAATTGTAAGCTGTTTCTTAGATAACATATTCTTTGAATATGTTCATGTGATTTTATGAATACTAAATACTAGCACTTAAGAGATAATTGTGATCATGTGTACAAACTTATGTTCAGGGTTTCGTCACTCAAGAGGTGATTTTTATTTCTCATCTTGGATACTTCTCCTGTAGTTTGGATATACTACTAATAGAGAAACTTGTGCCTCATTCATATAGTTTAAACTAAGGGAATGTACCTTGCTTGAGGGCCAGACTACAAATCTTCATTTTTCCAATCTGTATCATAAAAACATTCCTCTTTAAAATTGTCAAGTTTAACCTTTTTTTGTAAAGTTGTTTAGTGCTATCAAGTCAGTTCCGACTCATAGCAACCCTGTACAGCATTTCCGAGGAGCAGCTGGTGGGTTTGAACTGCCGACCTTGTGGTTCGTAGTCCAGTGCTTATCCTACAGTGCCACATCAGGAGTAGGTGATATTAAAACAAGCAGGTAGGGACCTATACTTTGGGGCCTATAAATAATTAATTTTTCTTTCATCAACTTCTACCCTACTCTTATATTCAGTCACTGATTTTAATACGACTTTCTAACTTTCCCTGGATCTTAAAACAAGGGTTTCAAGGGATCGTCTTAGTGGACCTTTTAAAACACCCTTAATGATAACTCCAGACCTCTGGTATAGTTATAATCCACAGAAACTGAGTAACTGCTATATTATAAAAGTAACATTTTGAGGATTATAAAATTCACATGGAAATAGATGAGAACGAGAGTAACCAAAACAGTAATCAAAAAGAACAAGCTTGAATGATTCATGCTGTTATTTCGCAATGTTTTATACAACTGCAATAATAAGACAAGTGTGATAATGATGTAAGGATAAACTAAGAGTAGACATAGAGGTCAATAGAATATAATTAAGAGTCCGTAAGTGCTCCCTTGGAGTACTGGTGTGGCACTGTGGGTTAATACGCCAAACTGCAAAGTTGTTTGAACTGCAAGGTTGGTGGTTCAAACTCACCAGTTGCTCCTTGGAAACCCTTTACAGGGCTACTATGGGTTAGAACCAACTTGATGGTACTTAATAACAACAGCAAAGTGCTCCCTTCAATGTATGGTCTCTTGATTTATTTTTTTTTTCATTCGCACAAAGGTGCTATGGCATTACAATGGAGGAAAGAATAATCTTTTCCACAAGTGGTTCTGGTACAATTGGATGTCCACATACAAAAAAGAATGAAGTTGAACCCCTTCCTTACACCACATAGAAAAGTTAACTCAAAGTGGGTCTGAATGTAATGTCGGAGCTAAAAATGTATAAAGCTCTTAGAGAAAACATTGTAAATCTTCATGACCTTGAATTAAGCAATTGTTTCATAGAAATGATGGTAACAGCACAAGTGACAAAAGAAAACAGTAGGTAAATTGGATTACATCAAAATTTAAAACTTTTGTGCTGCAAATGATACCATCAATAAAGTGAAAACACTCGTGGGATAGAAAAAAATATTTTAAGTCATGTATCTGATAAGGGACTTTGATCCAGAGTATCTACAAAAATTCCTTGTTGGTTAAGTGTCGTCGAGTTGATTCTGACTCATAGTGACCCTGTATTAGGGTTTCTGAGGAGCAGGTGAATTTGAACTGCTGACTTTGTGGTTCACAGTACCGTGCTGATCCTACAGCACCACACTAGGCGTCCCTAAAGAACTCCTACAACTCAATAATAAAACTCTCCCCAAACTCTCAATCAATTCCAACTGATAGCAACCCTACAGGACAGTGTAGGACTGTCCCAGAGGATCCCCAAGACTGTAAATCTTACAGAAATAGACTGCCACAGTTTTCTGCCATAGAGTGGATTGTGGGTTCAAACTGCTGACCAGTTGGCAGTCAAGAACTTGACCATTACACCACCAGGGTTCTTATAAAACTCGTGCAGTTCAAATAAACTGATTCAAAAATGGTCAGAGTTTGAATGCACATTTCTTCAAAAAAATATGGAAAATAACAACCCACTGCTGCCAAGTCGATTTCCACTCATAGCAGCCTTTTGGGGCAGAGTAGACCTGCTCCACAGGGTCTCTTAGACTGTCCATCTTTATGGGAACAGACAGCCTTAGCAGTCTCCTGCAGAAAAGCTGGTGGATTTGAACCACAGACTTTGGGTTAGCAACCCCACATTTAACCCACTGCTCACCAGGATGCTTTGAAAATATCAGCAAATGCATGAAAAGATGTTCCACATCCTTACTCATTAGGGAAATGCAAATCAAAACGACAGATAACCATTTCACACCCACCAGGGTGACTCTAATGAAAAAAACAACAACAGTATCAAGTGTTGATTAGAATGATGAGAAATCAAAACCCTCATACATTGCTGGTGGGCCTATAAAGTAGTACAGCTTAGTAGTTTCTGAAAACGTTGAACAGAGTTACCTTATATGACCCAGCTTTCGACTCCTAGATATCGACCCAAGTGAACTGAAAACATATGTTCTCATAAATAACTTACACGTGGATATACTTAGCAGCATTGTTTACAATGACCAAAAATGGTAACTCCAATGTGTATCATCTGCTAGGGCTTGGACAATGGGGAACGAGGAGAGACTGCAAATAGGTAGGGGTTTTTTGGGGAGGTGATAAAAATATCTTAAGCTTAGATTATGGTGATAGTTGCACAATTCTATAAATATACTAAAATCATTTAATTGTATTCTTTAAAGGCTATTTCTGCCTCATGAAAAGATGTTAAAAATAAACTAAAGGTTTTTTGGAAGGGGGAAACCTTTGTCAACACTGTTCACTTAAATACTTTTGGCATACATGAAATTCACCCCATAGTTAAGCTTTATTAAGGATGTTAATAAAGGTTCATCAAAGCTGATCTCAAGAAAACCATCAAGTTAATGATTTGGAATTTTACTTCCCTTGTTATTGTTAGCTGCCGTTCCAATTCATAGCCACCCTGTATAGAGTTTCCCAGGAGTGGCTGGTGGGTTTGAACCACCAATCTTCCAGTTAGCAGTTCTAGTGCTTATCCTACAGTTCCACACCAGATGCATTCCTATTGAGACTGTAGAAGTTCTTATAATTTGTTCTTTTCGATCTTAAAAGATTCTAATACAACTAGCAATTTTAAGTGTCTCCTAACATCATGATGGAGTCGTGGTGTGGCACTGTGGGTTAATGCACTGGACTGCAAAATCGGTTTGAACCTCTAGGTCGGTGGTTCGAGCTCACCGGCCACTCCTCAGAAACCCTATGTAGGGTTACTATGGGTCGGAACTGACTTGATGGCACTTAACAATAACATCTTGATAAATGGAGAAAATTTTGAAGCTGTCACAAACAACACCCATGGAAGCAGCAGTCAAGAAATCAGCTGCACAAGACCTCTCTTAAGTGGTCAAGAGCAATGATATCAGTTTGAGGACTAAGGTAAGCCTGACCCAAGCCATGGTATTTTCAATAGCCTCATATGCATGTGAAAGTTGGACAATGAATAAGGAAGGCCATAGAAGAATTGATGCGTTTGAGTTATGGTGTTGGAGAAAACTATTGAAAGAAAGTACCATGGACTGCCAGAAGAACAGGCAAATCTGTGTTGGAAGAAGTACAGCCAGAATGCTCCTTGGAAGAAGCCAGGATGGTAACACTTTGTCTCTCATACTTCAGACATATTATCAGAAGGGACCAGCTCCTGGAGAAGGACATTATGCTTGGTAAAGTGGAGGGTCAGCGTAAAAGAGGAACTCCACCAACAAGAGGATTGATACATTGGCAGCAGCAATGGGCTCAAGCATAACAATTTTGAGGATGGCACAAGACTGGGCAGTATTTCATTCTGTTGTGCATAGGGTTGCTATGAGTTGGAACTGACTCGACGGCTCCTAGCAACAACATTATTGTAACTGCTTTCACATAAATTATTAATTCCATATTTCTGTGATATTAATGTCCTCATTTTGTGTAATAGGAAGCATAGGCTCAAAGAAAGTAATTTACGGAAATTACAGATAGAAAATGACAAAAATTGATTAGATTTCAGCTTTCTCAGTTACAATCACATACTTCTACCTCTTTAAATTCCCAAATCTGTTTAGCAATAGATTTGATAATCTCTTGGGTTATGTTTATAACTAATATAATCTGTCAATGGAAATTATATTTAACTCTCAATATAATCTTACTCAGATAGCACCGTACTTCCATCCTGTATTCGGTCAACAGTTGTAACAATTGTTAACAGTATGGAGTAAGAAGAAAGACCACCAGAATGAGAATTAAGAGGCCAAATTCTAGACACAACAGTTATTGAAAATCCCCCAATATGGGTAAATTGCTTAATCTCTCTGTGTATCATATACTTTATCTATAAATTGGTTACGAATCGTGCTGCGAACCTTAAGGTCAGCGGTTCGAAACTACCAGCTGCTCCGCGGGAGAAAGATGAGGCTTTCTACTCCCGTAAAGATTTACACCCTCGGAAACCCTGTACAGGGTCGCTATGGGTCGGAACCGACTCGACGGCACTTACAACAACAACAACAACATAAATTGAAAGGATGAAGCAAAATCATGCATGTTTTTCTTTTTGTGTATGTGTTTTTTGTTTTTTTTTACTTTGTACTTCTCAAGATATTCTCTGTTGATATATCTTGAGCTGAGTGGATTCCAAGAGTATTTTCATCTATGTCTCAGAAAGCTAACACTTCCCAAATCTAAAATTATTCTTGATCTTTAAGGCTAGCAGAAAATCTTGTTCTACAGTTTTGATGTTTCTTTGTTCTATAGTTTTGATGGTCCCTATGTAAACACTTACTTACTTTGTCATGGTTTATCTACAGTCTACATTCTAATTCCCAGATTTTGGTCTTCAGTTCAGACCTCTTTCCTGAGTTCCAGACACGTATTTAACAGCCCTAGTGGTATTGGGTGTTAAATGTTGGGCTGTTAATTGAAAGGTCAGCAGTTTGAACCCACCAGCTGCTCCACTGGTGAAAGATGAGGCAGTCTACTTCTGTAACAATGTACAACCTCGGAAAACCTGAGGTGCAGTTCTGTTCTGTGCTACAGGGTTATTATGAGTTGGAATCAACTTAGCAACAGTGGGTTTGGTTTTTTGCTATACATATCCTCTTAAATGTCCCCAAAGTACTTCAGATTCAGCTTGCCTAAAAACGGAGTCTTTCCCTCCTGTCCCTTCTTCCTGTTTTCTCTAAACTGATTAATGTTATCAACCTCAGGTTAATAGTTATCACTATGCAACCAGTCTTCCTCTCCTCATCCCACTCCTGATAAGTCACTGTTACTGTTGTTAGATGTTATTGAGTCCATTCTGACTCACAGACAACAGAACAAAACACTGCCTGGTTCTGTGCCATCATCACAATTATTGTGATGTTTGAGCCCATTGTTGTAGCCACTGTGTCAATCCCTCTTTGTCACTGACCCTCTACCAAGCATGATGTCTGTTTCCAGGGACTGGTCCCTCCTGATAATATGCCCAAAGAACATGAAGTCTTTCCATCCTTGCTTTTAAGGAACATTCTGGCCGTACTTCTCCAAAACAGATTTGTTTATTCTTCTGGCAGTCCATGGTATATTTGATATTCTTCAATGCCATAATTCAAATGCATCAAAAATTCTCTCAGATCCTTTCCGTTCATTCCATACCCTCATTATGTATGTCTGTAGATACCTCCTTAATAGGTCCTTAACAAATCAGTTTTCTTCCCTTTGATTCTAGAGTGGTAATTCTAAAACATAAATCTGATCATGTTACTTCTCTACTTAAAATTATGAATGACCTCTTTATTCTTACCAAATCACCTACAGGGTAACATTCTATCGTCATACCCTATAATACCCTTCCAATCTGACCCTGCTTATTTATCCAACTTTATCTCTTGCCATATACATTGCCAATCTGGAACTACTTTTACAAAAACCAAACCCACTGCCATCGAGTCAGTTCCGACTCATAGTAACTCTACTTTAAGGTTCCCCCAAATCCTTTATCATTGCATCCATAAGTATCTTGGTACATTCTCTTCCATCTATTAGGAATGTTTTTTCTCCATTTTCAGCATGTTAAACACTCATCTTTAAAGATCCATCTCAAATATATTTTCTGTAAAACCTGACAATATCCACCCATCTGTCCTCAGTAAAAGTTACCACTTTCTCTCTGTGACAACACTGTATTATAGCATTTGTGGAGTGTATTATTATTTATCATTCGCCTTTCTTTTTCCTTATTTGTCTTTTTAATTTTATAGAATTACCTTGGATACAAGTATAGTAGATACTCTAGATGTTTCAGTGTTGTTGAATAAATAAGAGATGATTTTTCTACAGATGTAAATGTTGTTACCAGCAATGTCCAAGGAAGCAGCAGTCTAGAAATTTAAAAAATGAGTAATCTACTCCTCATTTATGAAATCTCTTATCTGGCATTTTACATTTATGACAATAGTAAAAAAAAAATCTGACTTTTGTGAATTAATGATGTACATTTGGCAGTAACAAATACTGAGTGGTAAGGTGAGAGTAGCATTGGTTGTGATGTATAAGGTTATGTGTCAAGTTGTCTGGGCTGTGATTCTGACTGGTTTGCCAGTTATGTCATAATGTAATTTGGCAGCTATATAATGACGTGATTTGACAGTTACAATGATGTAATTTTCTAGTTATATGATCATTTAATTAGCAGTTATGTAATGATGTAACTTGGCAGTTATACCATCATTTAATCATTTAATACAATGATATGAAAGCACAGTGGCTCTAGAGGCTAAGCACTGGACTGCAAACCACAAGATTGGTGATTTAAGCCCACCAACGGTTCCATAAGAGAAAGATGAGGCTTTCTGCTCCCACAAAGATTTGCAGCCTTGGAAACTCTACGAGTCGGAACCAAGTCGACGGCACTTAACGGCAACTATAATATAATTTGGGAGTCATATTAATGATGTGGAGTCCTGGTACGGTGCTGTGGGATAATGTGCTGGATTGCAAAGTTGATTTGAACCACAGGGTCAGTGGTTCAAGGACACCAGATGCTCCTTGGAAGCCCTATATAGGGTCACTGTGGGTCAGAACTGACTCGACAGCACTTATTCTCCATTTTGTGATCTGATGCAGTCATCCTACATTTTTGCATAACACCAATTTGTGCGCCACAACCTGGTCTTTGGAACTTAACCATGTTAAGATTGGCAATTTGAACCCACCAGTTGCTCTGCAGGAGAAAGATGATGCAATCTGTTTCTGTAAAGATTTACAGCTTTGGTAACCCTATTGGGGGTGGGGGGAGGGGTAGAGTTCTATGCTGTCCTACAAGGACAGTATGAGTTGTAGATGGCAGTGGTTTTGGATCCAAGCCAGGTGTTTTTAATCGCATGTGAAAACTGGATTAAGGAAGGCTGAAAAAGAATTGATGCATTTGAATTATGGTGAAGATTACCGAATATATCACAGACATTCAGAAGAACAAATCAGTCTTGTTACTTACAAGAATTTGCCTTGCTTACTTTGGACGTGTCATCAGGAGCAGGAGTAAACTATCCCTAGAAAAGAACATCTTGTTTAGTGACGTACAAGGTCAGCAACAACAGGGGACCATCAGAAGGTGGATTGACACAATAACCACACCTGTGGCCTCCAGCATACCAAAGGTTTTGAAGATGGTGCAGACCAGGCAACTTTTTATTCTGTTACCCATGAAACTGTTGAGTCAAAGCCAACTCAGTGACAACAAACAACAGCAACTTAAAAAATATCTCGACTGACGCATATTTTTATTTCATATAAACCACCCTTTTGGATTGTACAATTCACTGATTTTTAAATAGATTTTCTAGGTTGTATGCCCATCACCATAAATCAATTTTAGAACTGTTTTATTTCCCCAATAAGATTCCTTATACATGGTATTATTCGCTGTCTGTGCTATACCTCCTAGCCGCCCTGTTGTTGTTACTTGCTGTTGAGTCAATTCTAACTCATGACCCTAGATGACAATGTAGAACTGCCCATAGACTGTAATCTGTACAGGAGCAAATTGCCAGGTCTTTTCTCCCATTGAGTCTCTGGTGGGTTTGTGAATCTCCTGCCTCTGGTTAGCAGCCAAGCACTTAACCATTGCTCCATCAGGACTCCTTCCCCCGGCCCTAGGCAACCACTACACTGCTTTCTGTCTATAATATAATTTGGCTTTTTATGGATATCTGCTATAAATGGGATCACACTATATGTAGTCTGTTGTGCTCAGTTTTCACTGAGCATAATGATTTTTGAGGTTCATTCATTTCATTGGCATGTACCCATAGTTTGTTCCTTTTTATTGCTGAGTAGTATTCCTTCGTAAGGATATACACCACATTTTTTATCCATTCATCAGTTGATAGTTATTAGGCTGTTTCCAGTTTGGGGCAATTATGAATAATGCTGTCAGGAACATATGTTTGTAAGGATTTGTGTGGATGTATGTTTTCATTTTTCTTGGGTAGTGAAGAGGACTTGAAACATTTACTTATGAAGATCAAAGAGCACAGCCTTCGATATGGATTACATCTCAATGTCAAAAAAAAAAATC
>NW_006408677.1:4095597-4111132 GCF_000296735.1 Chrysochloris asiatica | reverse complement strand
CGCTGGAGAAGGATGTCATGCTGGGTAAGGTGGAGGGTCAGAGAAAAAGAGGAAGACCCCTAACTAGATGGATTGGCCAGGTGGCATCATTGATGCACTCAAGTGTGGCAGCGGTAGTGAGGTTGGCCCAGGATTGGACATTGTTTGGTTCTGCTGTGCATGGGGTTGCTATGAGTCGGTTCCGACTCGATGGCACCTGACAACAACAACAACATATACCTAAGAGTGGGAACACTGGGTCATACAGCATTTTATGTTTAATTCTTCAATAAACTGCCAAACGATTTTCTAATAGGCTGTGCGATTGTACACCCCTGACAGCAATGTTGAAATTTCCTCATTTTACATATACTATCCAACCTTTGTTATTGTCTTTTTATTATAGTCATTTTCATGAGTCGGTATACTATCTCACTGTGGTTTTAACCTGCATTTCCTTAATGACTAATGATATTGGACATATAGCATGTGCTTATTGCTCACTTATATATAAGGGGACTTCCAAAAACTTTGTGGGAAAATTCCATTCTTTTAATTTCGTTTTCCACAAACTTTTTGAAGCCCCCTCATATCATTTGTTTCACTCATGAGTGAAGAGCTAGATCAAAATGTATTATATTCTACAACAATGCAGTCTACCAATGCTAAAGAATTAGTGTTCCTTAAAGAAATGATCTATGTCATTTCTATCTTTGACAACTGAGTGACATCTTTTGTACGATAAGAAATATTTGTTTATGGATTGAGACATTTGCAGCCTTGTGTGTGTGTGTTAGGGATAAGCATGGGGCTAGGGCTAGAAGTAAGACTTAGTCTAGTTTACAGGGTTACAATTAGTTTTATTCTCCGCCCCCCCCCTTGAAATCTTCATTTTCTCTTTATTTGGAAGTTCTGAAACTACATTATTCCCTCTTTTCACTTCATATTTTGTTGTTGTAGGTATGTCTGGTTCCCTGTTTTCACTCCTATAGGTCTGTTTTACTCTGTATACTTCTGTACTGGGTTGAGTCTAGGTGATAATGTTATGTATGTTAGTCTCAGGTGGTTGTCTGCTGTTGTAGGTTCTCTGTCCAAAGAATTCCCTGCAGGCTATGGTTTTAACAGCTGCTTACAAAAACTCAAGATGGCCGTGCCACTCCTCGCCAGCCTACAGACTGCCTGTTTTTCTTCTCTCAGTTGGTTCTTGGTCCATTTCCTCTTCCAGCTGGCACTCAATCTACCTCTCTGTCCTATCCAATGAAACTCAGGGGTCCAGGATTACCATCTATATCTGTTTCACTCAGTCTCCGATTTTATTTTGTTTTTTTTTTGCAGAGGGTCGGCTCAGTGTGTTTGCCGTCTGCCATCTTGCCTCAGAAACCTCCTTCACATAAGTTTAAAATAAACTTTTTATTGAAAGATTTTGATTAGGTTGTTTTCTTATTGGAGGTACAAGTGTGTTTTGTATATTCTGGATCTAAGTCTTTTATCAAATAGGTGCTTTGTAAATATTTTCTCCTAGTTTGTTGATTGTTTTTTCATTTCCTTAATGATGCCTTTTCAAGAGCAAAGGTTTGGAAATTTAATTGAAGTCCAATTTGTCCATTGTTTATTTTTTGTGTATATCAGAAATCTTTGATGAATCCAGAGTTTCAAGGATTTCCTCCTATGCTGTTAAAAATTATATAGCTTTACCTCTTATTTTTAAGTCTGTGCTCTGTTTTAAGTTGATTTTTCTTTATGGTGGAAGGTTATCACTTAAGTTCACTCAATCACCATTTGTTTAAAGGTAGTCTTCTCCCCATTGAATACCTTGACACCTGTGTTGACAATCACTCTGTCATAAATATGAAGATTTACTTCTGGGCTCTCAATTTTGACCATTGACTTATATGTCTATCCTTGGGCCAATATCACATTGCAACTGAATGATAAGTTTAGAATTTGGAAAGTGAAAGTCCCCTAACTTTTTCTTCTACATTGTCAAAATTGTATGCATGTTCTACATTTTTTTGCGTTTTCGTTTACACTTTGTCAGTTTCTCCAAAAAAAAAAAAAAAAGTCCTACTGGAATGTTAAATTTATATTTAAATTTTGGAGAAATTACCAACTTAATAATATTTACTCTTTCAACCCATGAACATGGCATGGCACTCCATTTATTTCAGTCTTTATTTCAGCAATTTTAATTTTCACTGTATGATTGTTACACTTGTTTTACGTTTATCCTTATGTATTTGACTCCTGTCAATGCTATTGTGAAAGGCATTATGTTAAATTCATTTTCAGATTGTTAATTTTTTATATATGGTAATACAGTTGATTTTAGTGTATTGATCTTGTGTTCTGTGGCCTTGCCAAACTTGTGTATTCTAAGTTTTTTTAGATTCCTGAAGATTTCTTATATACAAGATCATGGCATCTGCAAATAAGGCACTTTCAGTCTTTCTTTCCTGTCTGGTTATCTTACTTTTCTTCTTTCACTTGCCTGATTGCATTGGCTAGAACCTTTAACCAAATGTTGAAAACCAGTCCTGAGGGTAGACATGTCCCCAGTTTGAGGGACAAGGCAAGCATTTCAGATCTTTAACCATTGAGTATGTTAGCTGTGGGGTTTTCATTTAGTTTGAGGAATGTCCATTCTTTTCCAAGTTTGTGGAGTGTTATTTATCATGAATGTCAGTTGAATTTTATAAACTGCTTTTTCTGGGTCTTCTGAGATCATGTATGTGTGTGGGTTTTTCCCCTTTATTCAATTAATATAGTGTATTATATTAATCAATGTTCAGATATTGAAGGCACTTAACAATGACATTATATTAATTGATGTTCACATATTAAAATAGCATTGTAATTCTGGGATAAATTCCATTTGTTCATGAGGTAGAATCCTTTCTTATATTGGGTTTTGTTTGATAATAAGTAAAAATGTAGTACTATAAAATCATAGAAACCTTTATTAAACAAAAATATAAAAAATGTGAAGCTATTGTTTCTCAACATATCCTCCATCTAGGGCTATACACTTCTGAAGGTAGTATTTCTATCACTGTGGAATAATGCACTGGACTGCAAGGTCTATTTGAACCACGAGGTCGGTGGTTCAAACTCAGCAGCCACTCCTTGGAAACCTTATAAAGGGTCGCTAAGAGTTGGAATCAACTCAGTGATACTTAACCACAATAATCCTTCCTTGGAGCCCTGGTGTGGCACTGTAGGAAAAGCACTGGAATGGCAATCACAAGGTTAACTGATCAAAACCACCAGCTGCCCTCAGAAACTCTATACAGCTATTTCGCCTCATTTTGAGTTGTGTTTTATCAGCAAAATGAAGGTCCCAAAAGTTTTACCCCATTCATGTCATCATGGTCAGTTCTGCTCTGAGAATATAGCTCTTTCCCAATCGTATTTTGAGTGCCTTCCAACCTGAGGGACCATCTTCCAGCACTGTATGTGTCAGTGTTCTTGTGCTATAAATCATGTTTCAATTTTCAATATTCTGGTGCTATCTGACAGTGTTTCTCTGATATTCATAAGGTTTTCTCTGGCTAGACATTCGAAACTAGTCTACCACTCCTTCTTCCTAGTCTTTCTTTGTCTGGAAGCTCAGCTAAAACTGTCCAACATGGTGATCCTGCCGGCATTCAAATACCAGTGGCTTAGCTTCTAGCATCACAACAACAGACAAGTCACTACAGTATGACAAATAGACAAATGAGTGGTAGCCTCTTATCATAGACATGTTTAAGCCTATCTTATTTGGAATAAACCCGTGCATGAGTGAATTGAAACCATAGTAAAGCATTTTTTGGCTTACACTCATAATTGATACAAATTTTTATGTCTATATTAGCGATAGTGATTTATAGTTATGGGGTTTTTTTTGTACTATATTTATTAGTTTCTGATTTTTATCTCAGGATGGTAATGGCCTCATGGAGTAAGTAAGTTGGAAACTATTCCTGCTTCCTCTGCTTTCTGGAAAAATTTGCATAACGTTAGTATTATTTCTTTTTAGATGTTTGATAGAGTTCACCAATTAAAGTTGGCTGATCTTCTATGTATGTGTGTGGTAAAGAAAGGTTTTTAATTACTGGTTCAATTTCTTTTGTTTCCTTCAGGTTTGTTTATATTTTCTATTTCTTTTTGAGTCCGTTTTGATGATTTTTAGTTTTCTGGGAGTTTGTCCATTTCTTTTAAATTGTTGAATTTCTTGGTGTAAAGTTGTTCATCTAACTAAAAGTCTGTCAATTGTGTTGATATTTTCAAAGAATTAACATTTCAACTTAATTGATTGTTGTTAAGTACCGTGGAGTCGGTTCTGACTCATAGTGACCCTGCACAGGGTTTCCAAGGCTGCAAATGTTTACAGGAGCAGAAAGCCTTATCTTTCTCTACAGCTGCTGGTTTCGAACTGCCAACCTTGAGGTTAGCAGCCTGATTCGCAACCACTACGCTACCAGAGCTCCTTAAGTTCATTGATAAGCTCTAGCTTTTCTGTTCTCTATTTCATTGATTTCCACTCTAATGTTTGTTGTTTCCTGCCTTTTGTTTGCCTTCAGTTTGGTTGGGTCTTCTTTTTCAAGTGTCTTAAGAGGACTTGAAGCACTCGCTGATGAAAATCCAAGAATACAACTTTCAGTATGGATTACATCTCAGTGTAAAGAAAGCAAAAATCTTTACAACTGGATCTGTATACATGATAAATGAAGTAAAGATTGAAGTTGTCAAGGATTTTATTTTACTTAGATTCTCCATCAATGCTCACAGAAGTAGCAGTTAAGAAATCAAATGATGTATTGCATTGGGAAAATCTGCTGCAAAAGGCATCTTTAAAGTGTTAAAGAGCAAAGATGTCACTTTGAGGACTAACATACTCTTGACCCAAGCCATGGTCGTCTCATATACATATGAAAGCTGGACAGTGTATAATGAAAATCTGAGGAAAATCCATATATTTAAATTATGGTGTTGGCAAAGAATACTAAAAGTGCCATGGACTGCCAGAAGAACAAACAAATCTGGAAGAAATATAGCCAGAATGCTCCTTAAAAGTGAGAGTTGTGAGACTTTGTCTCACATATTTTGGTCATGTGATCAGGAAGGGCCTGTCCCTGAAGAAGATCATCATGCTTGGTGAAGTAGAAAGCAAAAAAGAGGAAGACCCTCAAGTAGATCGATTGATACAGTGATTGCAACAATGGCCTCAAACATAACATCAGTTGTGAGGATGGCACAGGACCGGGCACTGTTTGATTCTGTTGTGCATAGGGTCACTGTGAGTTGGAACCTACTCGAGGACACCTAACAATAGCAAAGGTTAAAGCTTAGATTTTTATTTGAGATTTTTCTTATTTTCTAATTATGCAGTTAAGGCTATAAATTTTACTCTAAGCAATAATTTAGCTACATCCCATAAATGTTAACATGTTTATTTTTGTATTAATTCAGTTCAAAATACTTTGTAATCCCCCTTTTACTTTCTTGTTGACACATGATTTTAAAAACTTGCTTAATTTCCAAATATTTCTGAGGTTCCCAAATTCCCTTTTGTTGTTGGTTTCTAATGTAATTCCTTTGTACTAGGAGAACATCGTTTGTATTATTCAATCCTTTAAAATTTATTACGATTTCAATTCAGTGGCACCTAACAACAGCAACATAGGAGTCCTGGTGTGGCGCTGTGGGTTAATGTGTTGGACTTCAAATTCACTTTGAACTGCAAGGTCGAGAGTTCAAGTTCACCAGCTGCTCCTCAGAAACCCTATAACAGGGGTCGCTATGGGTCGGAACTGACTTGATGGCACTTAACAACAACAGTAACCGTATACAGTATATCCAGGGAAATGTTACACTTGAAAAGAATATGTATCTTGGAAGAAAGTACAGCCAGAGTGCCCTTTAAAAACAAGGACTGGAAGACTTCATCTTATGTGCTGTACACATATTCTCAGGAGGTATCCGTCCCTAGAAAAGGACATCTTGCTTGCTTAAGTGGAGGGTCAGTAAAAAAAGAAGCAAACTCTCATGAGATGTATTGACACCATGGCTGCAACAATGGGCTCAAACATAACAATTGTGAGGATTGTGTAGGGCCAGGCAGTGTTTCATTCTGTTGTACGTAGCGTCACTATGAGTTAGAACTGACTCAACAACACCTAACAAGAAGTTTGTTCCTACTTTTTCTTTGATGATCTTTATAGGGTTAGGATTTGCATTTAGGTCTTTGATCTATCTTGAGTTAGCGTTTGTATAAGGTGTGAGGTATGGAACTTAACATTTCTGTAAATGGATATCAGTTTTGCCAGCACCATTTATTAGAGTTATTCTCTTTTGCATTTAATGGACTTTGGCCCTTTGTCAAAGATTGGCTGCCCATAGGTAGGAGGATTTGCTTCTAGGTTCTCAATTCTGTTTCATTGGTCTTTGTGTCTGTCATTGTAACAACACTAAGCTGTTCTGCTTACCACGACTATATAGTAAGTACATTTTGAGATCAGGAAGTCTGAGACCTCCTGTTTTGTTCTTCTTCAGTAGTATTTTGCTTGACCGAGGTTTCTTTGTTTTTCATATAAAATTGGTGATTGTTTTTTTCCATCACTTTAAAGAATGTTGATGGAATCTTGATCTGGCTTATATTTTGTCTATAAGGTCTCTTTGGGTAATATTGACATTTTCACAATGTTACATTGTCCTATTCATGAACATGATGTGTCATTCCATTTATGTAGGTCTTTCTTAGTTTTATATAATAAAAGTGTTTTTGCAGTTTTCTTTGCACTTGCACCTCTCATTAGATTCATTCCTAAATATTTTATCTTTTTGGTGGCCAAGTGGCAGCATCAATGGACTCCAGCATGACAGCGGTAGTGAAGTTGGCCCAGGATCAGGCAGTGTTTTGTTCTGCTGTGCATAAGGTCGCTATGAGTCGGTACTGACTGGATGGCACCTAATAACAACAACATACTAATATAACAATCATATTCTTTGTTTAATTTTCAGGGATCTCTTTGTTGGTGTAAAGGAATCTGACTGATTTTTGTATGTTGATCTTGTACCCTGCCACTTTGCCGAATCTGTTAGTTCCAGTAGCCTTCTTGGTCTCTGGTATTTTCTATGTATACAATTATGTCATCCACAAATAAGAATCGTTTTACAACTTCCTTACCCATTTGGATTCCTTTTATTTACCTTTCTTGCCTAATTGTTCTGGCTAGAACTGCTAGTACAATATTGAATAGGTCTGGTGACAGAGGGTATCTTTGTCTGATTCCCATTCTCAAAGGGCATGCTTTCAGTCTCCATGGAGATTAATGTTGATCATTAGTTTTGTATATATGACATTAATCATGTTGTGGAATTACCCTTCTAGTTCTATTTTGCAAGTATCATTATCAGGAATGGATGTTGGATTTTTCAAATGCCTTTTGTATATTGATTGATAATAGTCATAAGTTTATTTTCCTTTATTTTATTTATATAATGAATTATAATGATTCCTTTACTGATGTTGAAACATCATTGCATATCTAGTATAAATCCCACCTGATCATGAATTCTTTTTTTATATAATAGTACTGGATCCTATCACTAGTATTTTTTGAAAAGTTTGATTTTACATCTGTGATCAGGAGAGAGAGACATTATTCTGTAATTTTCTTTTTTAGTGGTGACTTTGACTTTGGTATCAGAGCTATGTGAGTGGTGACTTTGACTTTGGTATCAGAGATATGTTTGTTTCAGAAAATGATTTTGAGGATATTCTGTGCATTTATATGTTGTGGGATAGTTTGAGTAGAACTCATGTCTGTCAGTCCTTCTCTGAATGTTTGGTAGAATTCTCCAGTGAAGCTGTGTAGGCAAGGCTTTCTTTTTTTCGAGGAGAGTTGGTTATGACCTATTCAGTTTCTTCTGTGATGGATCTGTTCAGTTAGTTTAGGTAGGTCATGTGTTTCTAGAAATCTGCCCATTTTACATTTTCAAATTTGTTAGAGTATGGTTCTTCATAGTATTCTCTTATTATCTTTTTATTTCAGTAAATCTATTTTCTGACATCGCCTATTTCATTTCTTAATTCTCCATTTTCTTTGTTAAAATAGCCAGTGGTTTGTCAATTTTATTAGCCTATTTGAAGATTCAGCTTCTAGTCTTGTTTACTGTTTTGCTGTTTCATTTTTTTTAAGCTTTCATTATGAATTGAGTGGTAGTTTGCATGACAGAACATTGGTTTTGCACTCAACCAATCGTATTTTGTTTCATTGCAATGATTACCATCCGCTCCATGCACCATCAGTTAACAGTATTTGCCACTAATACCTTTTGTTTGTTTGCTTTTTGATGTACACAAAAACATGCAGGAATATATCATCGTTTAAACAACCAAAGGGCACTTTTTGCAAACCAGCCTCCTGCCCGCCAGCGCACAGCTGTTCTCTTTCCATAAGTCTAGAGTCCTCAGCTGCTCTATTTCTCCATGCCATCACCTCTGCCTCCATCTCTAGTGTTGCTGCTTCTCTGGTTAGGGTCTCATGTTCTACTCATGTTCTTCTCTCTTGATGGTCCTAGGGAACTCTGTTCCTGGAATGTAAAATGAACTACCCCCCCCCTTTTGTTACACACCTTCTACCTGTACAGTTGTGACAATTGCAATTAGTCATGATAACAATTACTCGTTATTGAATCAAACGAATCCTATCCACATCTCCTTTCACCAGACCCATGTTTCATTTATTTTTGCTGCAATGTAGTAACCTAACAATAATCTAATGATTTCTTTTCTTATGGAGACTGTAGGCTTTTTTTTTTTTTTCTAATTGTTGAATTCAAGTGAAGATTTTTGTTTTGTTTAATGTGTTCATTTATTGCTATAAATTGATCTCTGGGCACACTTTTGCTCTGCCCCGAAGGTTTTAGTATGTTGTGTTTTTATTATCATTTGATTCTAGGAATTTTTATTTCACTTTATATTTCCTCTATTACCTAATAGTATTTTTTTTTTGCAGTGTGTTGTTCAGTTTCCATGTATTTGATTCCCCTCACTTGTTCTTCCCTTTTAATTATTTTCTAATTTTAATTGCATTGTGATCTTAGAAGATGTTTTGTTCTATTTTGATGTTTTAAAATTTATTGAGGCTTGTTTTGTGTATAAGATAGGGTCTATTCATTGGTTACCTAAAATGAGGAAGCAATAAGGGCATGAAGTGACTGGCTTACAAGTTTTCAAGAGAGAGTTTAGTTTAAGAATGTGTGGGGAGCAAACCCCCTTCCAAGACTAAGACTCAGTGGAAATGCATGCTCTGATTGGTGACCACACACATCACCGATGGGAGGAAATGGGGTAAAGACAGCAATGAAGCGGCAAGCTAAGCCCTACAATGTTCAGTGGACTTCTGTGGACCCAGTTGGGGACCTGGTTGGCAAGCAGTGTGAAGAGGCCTGGGGACTCTTGGGCCCAGAGTCAGTGGCGTGGCCACGGAGAACTCGAGAGGAGAGTGGAGCTACTGGCTGACGGGAAGAGAGGACATATGCACAGCAGCGCCCACACTTGCAGATGATACCCACGTGACCTGAACTGGATGACTGGATGATCGGAGCTCAACCAGGAGAGGAAAGAAGAGGGGGCGGGGGGGAAGAGTGAGCTGATACAGTCTGATGAACTTGACCTATACCTACGGAGCAGCGACTCAAAAGAAGGAACAAATCCTCACAGCAAGAAACATTCACACACATACCCACACACAGAGTGGACGGAGAAGGGCAGCTTGGACATTGGATACTCAAATGGGGAGGGAGGAACTACAAAGGCAAGAAGTGACTGGCTTACCAGCTTTCAAGAGGGAACCTGGTGCTAGGGAGCATGGCGGAAGGCAGAATCTCCAGTAGGTACTATTCAATCTGTCTGGGCGGAGCTGATGAAAGGAGATACAGATGGGTAACTCGTGATACTGTAGTGAATAATGCTTATCAGGACAGACTATGAGGGTTGGAAATGCAAAGGTAGAAGTTTTGTAACAAGGAAGGGAGTGATTAATTCTCCAGGATAGGAGCAGAGGCCTCTGGGACCATCAACGGAGAAGAGCCGAGAGCGGGACACTACCCAGAGCAACAGAGATGCCTGAGATAGAGACAGAGATGATGACATGGAGTGATGAAGCGACTGAGGACTTTGGACCCAGAGAGGGAAAGGGACTGTGGGCCAACAACTGGGGGGAGGAGGGGGAAATGTAGGGGGCGGGTTTCTGGGATATACCCTTTGGGTGGTTGATGATGCATGGAGGGGATTGGAACCATGGCAGTGAGATGATATACGATGGAATGAATGTAAAACTAAAGTTCTCCCATGTAAACTATCATATAATTCACAATAAAACATTAAAAAAAAATCCTCACCATTGGATCAATAAACAACATACATATAAATGGGGAAAAAAAAAGATTGTGCGTGGGGGGGGGTAATAGAGTTCTCACTGAATAGTTTCCATTTTGTCTAGATGGGTCTGGTAAAAACAGCTGGGGATAAGATTCGTATGATTCAATAGTGAGTAATTGTTATCATGACTAATGGCAGCTGTCACAATTGTAAAGATGAGGACATGGAGAGAAGCAGCAGCTGAGGACTCTGTATTCATGGAAAGAGAGGGACTGTGTGCTGGTGGCCAGGAGGCAGGCTTGCAGAATGTGCCCTTTGGTTGTTTAAATTATTATATATTCCTGGGTATTTCTATGCACATCCCCCCCCCCCCAAAAAAAAAGGAAGGAATGGAAACAAATACTGTTGATTGATGATGCACCGATGATACAAAATTCTCCCATGTAAACTATCACTCACTTCACAATAAATAAGAAAAAAAAAAAAATTGACTGTGGTGAATTTTAAATTATCTGGTTCCTAGCAATAAGAGAATAGCTAAGCAGCCTGTGACATAACAACACATTGTTGCTATATGAATTCCATGGATCTTAACAAAAAGTAAAGCATGATTTACATTTAATGTCAAAAAAAAGATGGGGTCTATTCTGGAGAGTGATCCATATGCACTGGAAAAGAAAGTGTATTACATTTTTGTTGGGCTGAATGCTCCATATATGTCTATGAAGTCCAGTTGGCTGATAGTGTTGTTTAGATCCTCTATATCTTTGTTGAATTCCTTTCTAGTTCTGTATTTAATTGAAAGGGGTATGTTAAAGTCTCCTACTATTATTGTAGGGTTATTTATTTCTCTTTTCAGTTCTGTTAATGTTTACTTTATGTAATTTGGGACTCTTTCATTGGGTGTGTACATATCTCTTATGGTTATGTCCTGTTTCTGGACTGATCCTTTAGTAATTATAAAATCCCTTTCTATATTCCTTATGCTGGTTTTTGCCTTGAAGTAAGCATATGTTATCAAAAATTAATATTGTCTTCCTCTACTTCCACAAGAATTATGAGCCAGAACGAGTCAATACATGCACACCAATATTCATAGCAGCACTATTCACAATAGCAAAAAGATGAAGACACCTTAAGTGCCCATCAGTGGATAAACAAACTTTGGTATATGCACACAATGGAATATTATGCCACCTTGAAATAACAAGGAAACTGCAAGCCACCACATAACATGGATGAACCTTGAGGACATGCTGAGTGAAATTAGTCAGTCACAAAAGGAGAAATATTGCATAAGACCATTATTATAAAAGCTTAAGAAAAGATACCCATACTAAAAGGGGGAAAAAAAAAATTCTAGGAGCTTTCACTGCAGCTACAAAAGCAGGTGTGAAAACCTTGTACTTTTTGTAAAATAACTTTTTACCTCATAATAAAAATGCAGCTTTTATCTGAATACAACATATAATACATATAACATTCAAAAAAATTAATATTGCCACTCCTGCTCTTATTTGTTTGATTGTCATCTGCTTGATGTATGTTTCCATCATTTGATTTTTACTGTATTTTTATCTTTGGGTCTCAGGTGAGTCTATTATAGGCAGTATATTGATGCATCCTGTTTTCTTATCCATTCTGACACTGTCTTTCTCTTGAATGGTGCATTTAACCATTTACATTCAGTGAAATTATGATAGGTATGAATTTAGTGCTGTCATTGTGTTTTTCTATGTGTGTATATATAGTGTTGATGTCTGTACATGTGGTGTGGATGATACTTTTTCTGTATATTTTGCTGTGCACAGTTCATTTGTTTTGAGATTTTCTTTTCATTTAAAAAGTGTGTTTTATTGTGATATTGTCTCGCTTTCCTTTCCATTTGGAAATTCTGTAATTACATCATTTAGTCCTTATTTTTGCTTTGTAGTTGTTGTCATGTACAGATTGATGTCTCTGGGTCCCCATTCTCGGTCTAATATGTTTATTTATTTTGGAAGATTCTTTATCTGTGTTTGTTTCTGAATTATATTGTCATGTGTCTTAAGCTCGGGTTAATGTCTGATGTTGGTACACTGCCTTTAGCATTTCTGAGAAGTTTGATCTGGTTTTTACAAATTCCCTTAATTTCTGTTTATCTAGAAATGTCCTTATTTTGCCATTGTATTTAAAGGACACATTTATTGGACATATAGTTGTTGTTGCTGTTAAGTACTGCTGAGTTGATTCCAACTCATAGCAACCCTGTATAGGGTTTCCAAGGAGCAGCTGGTGAATTTGAACCACCAACCTTGAGGTTCAAAGTGACCTTGCAGTCTAGTGCATTATCCCACAGCGCCACACCAGGACTCTGAATACATAACTATTGGTTGGCAATTTTTTTTTTTTTTTCTTTCAGGGTTTTAGCTGAAGGGGCTTCAAAAATTTTGTGTAAAAATGAAATTGAAAGACAATGGACTTTTTTCATGAACTTTTTTTTTTTTTTAATGTTTTATTGTGAATTTAGTGAATGTTTACAGATAGGATCATCAGTTTTACATTCAACAAGTCTTGTACTTTGTTTAATTAAATGATTGCAATCCCTTCCATACAATAGCAGTTATCCTACTTCCTCCCTGTGGTTCCTGTTTCCATTCCATCCACTTTCCCATTCCTTCTCAACTTTGTCCTTAGGCAAACGCTGCCCATTTGATTGTGAATTATTGACCATTCCATGGTGAGCATACCTTGCTAGTGTTGTTCCTCCTGTATCTGCTTGGCTGAAAATTGGGCCATGAGGGTGAGTTTCTTTCCAGACCTGAAGGGTGGTTGGAAGGCATAGTCTTGGGTTCCTCCAGCCTGTTTCTTGACCAGTACAGCCAGTCTTTTTTTTAAATAAATTTCCACATTTTCTCCCACTCTATCCAGGACCACCTAATGTGATCCCTTTCAAAGCAGTTTGTAGGGGTAGCTGGACACTGTCTACTTCTTGTCTGAGTCATGGACACTAATGTTGACATGTTCCATTAGTCCATTGATTAATTGATTCCAAGTAACTTCCATTTTCTTGACTGTTCTCTCTTCCGCAGACGGAGAGACCAGTAGTTGCGCAGATGGCCGTTCATGAGCTTTTATGATCCCAGACGCTATTCACCAAAGTAGGATGTAGAACATTGTCTTCGTGGATTTTGTTAAGCCAGTTGATCATGGTGTCCTCTGAGACTATTCCATGAACTTTTTAAAGCCCCCTCATATATGTATGTCATCCCATTGCCTTCTTGCCTACATGATTTCTGCTGTGAAATCAGAGCTTAGACCTAGTTGTTGTTAAGTGCCGTTGAGTCAATTCCAACCCATAGTGACCCTGTATAGGGTTTCCAAGGAGCAGTTGGTGAGCTTGAACCACCGACCTTGAAGTTAGACTTAGTGGTTTCCCTTTATGTAGTAACTTTTCACTTCCCCCAAGTTGCTCTCAGTTTTTCTTTGTCTTTTTTTGGAAAGTTCAATGATTGTATATCTTAGTGACTGTCTTTGGGGTCTGTTCTATACGGGGTTTGTTAAACTTCTGGGATGGATATCTTTTTTTCATGTTATTGATGTTGTCTGCTAGCAAATCTTTGACAGTTCTCTGGTGTTGTTGGGTTTTTTGTCCCCTCTTGTTCTGGAATTCTAATCACATGTAGATTTTTTTCTCTTCATAGTATCCTATGTAATTTTTAGGTTTTGTTCTTTTTTTTTTTTTTAACTGATGTTTTCTCATACAAATTGTTGTCAAGTGATTTTCCTCTATAATTTGCTGATTTGATCTTCTGTTGATTCAGTTCTACTCTTTCCAATGTGTTTATATAACTGAAATTTTAGTGCTAATCTTGCAGATTTCTAATTACTGTTTTTGTTTGGCTTTTAACTGCATTGTGTCATTTTGTCCTTGTATTATATTTCTGTATTTTATTTGTGGTTTCCTTGATCTCTTGGAGGCCCTATACAAAAACATTTTGAATTCCTTATCAGATAGTTCCATTACGGTTTATTCTTCAGAAAGGTTTTCTAATGATTTATTTTGGTCACTTATTTGAGCAACCTTGTCCTGTTTCTTTGTTTGATTTGAAGTTGTCTGTTGTCTCTTACACATTGTATTGTTATTAAATTTATTTGTTGATATTATGTGTTGGGTTGTTTGGGACTTTGTTTGCTCTGATACTTGGTTTTTATTTTGATATATCAAGGTGGGGGGGCATGCTACTTTGGTTGCTTGTTTGGCAACCTCAGAAGTCTTCATCACCTGGCTCCAGGCTGCTGGGATAATGGGTGGGAGTGTGATCGTGGTTCTCTGTTTGCTGGTTGTACAGAGCAGCTATGTTGTTCACTGTCTGCCATTGATCCAGTGGTGCAAGAGTGGTTGTTGGCACTTGCCCATTGGGTGGTGTCAGAGTGCCATGTGTGTGAGATGGATGTGGCTGAGTAGTGGGGACACACTGTGTCCACCTCCTGCTTTGCTTCACTCTAGCTATGTTTACACTGTGTCTTTGTCTTATTGGGGACCTTGTAAATTTACCATGTGTGTTGCTGCTATGTCCCAAAATGACCAAACTATGCGAAGTGTCCATTCTGTTTCTCTCCTCAGTCATTGTTTTTGTTCTGTTTCTTTTTCCAGTTGCTGTTTAATCTAATTCTTTACGTTTTCATTTGGTGCTCAGAGATTTAAAATTATTATCTGTATCTGTTTCACCTGGTTTCTTAGGTCTTTGCTGAAGAGGGACTTGGTGGAATGCCTCACCAGAAGCCCTTTTTGTCCCTCCCTGTTAACCTGCATATGAAGAGGCTTCCAAAAAACATTCTGGAATATTTCTGTTTTCTTTTCATTCTATTTTTTCACAGTATTTTTGAAACTCCCTAGTATATGCATCCAGTCAGCAAAGAACTAGTGGGAAAGTCCCCACAGACTGCCATGCCTACACAGATTTCTCCTCCTTCACTGTGTCCTTCCTTATGGGTTCCACCCCACTGCAACATCACGCTTGGAGGCAGTATCTTCACACTTCACATCCATAAGATAGTGAGCTGCCTTTCCTTAATTTTTTTTTTTAATTAAATGTTTTTATTTTGCATTGAGTGAAAGTTTACAGGGCACATCATCAGCTTCACATTCAACCATTCATATAGCTTGTTTCATTACATTGATTATTATCCCCACCATATATCATC
>NW_006408677.1:4091685-4093572 GCF_000296735.1 Chrysochloris asiatica | reverse complement strand
CCAGCTGTGGCCGTTTGGTTTTAATTGGAAACTGTCTCTTTAAATTTCTAGGAGATCTGTGCGCATGCTGAGTAGAACCCTCCAAGGGTGGGGCTGGGGTGCCCACTAGCTCAGGCACCCCTATAGTCACCAGAATGGAGGTGCGCAGATAGCAAGGGACCAATGAACATATACCAAAAGAAAGGAATGTCCACACATTTATCTCAGCGGTTCTGCCAGCCATCTATGGTCGCTCTGATCCTTCCCCCGTGTGGTCTCACTCAAGATGGTGGCTCCTGGAGCAGCCGAGCATCCCGGACTAGAAAGCAATAGATTTCTTGCTTCTGCCACAAATGCCCCCAGCTGTGAGCCTTCCAACCTTCTAAGTATTCCTTTATATGTGGTTCAGAGTTCTGGGACCAGCCCCTGATCCTACTTGGTTGGGTATTCTGTGTTGTTGTTGGTGGAGCTCCTTACTGCACTTCCACCCGATCCACCATCTTGTTTGTTCTACTCTTAACTTCTGTAGACTAGTTTCCTCTTTGAATTTTTATTTCCATTCTATATTTTTTCTAGATGGAGTCCTTGTGTGGCGCTATGGTATACACAGTGGACACAAGGCCAGTTTGAACCACAGGGTCAGCAGTTCAAATTCACCAGCCTCTCCTTGGAGAACCCTATACAGACATTGTCACTATGAGTTGGAACTGACTCGGCACAATAAGAATTGTATCTTAGATGGCCACTCAGAGGCTTTTAAGATCCCAGACCCTATTCACCAAACTAGGATGTAGAAATTAAACTTCATGAGCTACATTATATCAATTGACCAAGTTATCTCACAAGACTGTGTTCTTAAGCAAAAGATTACTCTTAAAGGGATAGACGGAGAGAACATACATTCAGGTCAGTAGACACTTGACTTCCATGAAATTAGGGACTTAGGTTGACAGCAGGCTCTGCCATCTTGAAAAATGACTTTCCAGGTGCTCTTTCATTGCTATTACCACTCACAGAAAGAGAGAGCTTGAAGAAACAATTTTGGGAGATTTAAATAAATGAATCATCTAAGTGTCAAGTGCTGTTAACATATTTTAGGCTCCCTGAAAGGTCCTTAAGGAGCATAACATTTTCTTCAAAGAGTTTATATTCATAGAGCTTGTGAAGTTATCTATATAACAGTAGTTTAGCAAAATCTTCAAAGTATGTAACACTTCACTTTGACTTTTTTAAAAAAATGATAGCTTTTAGAAGCATGGAAGGAAGAGGAAAGCGATAGTAGCTATAGGTAGCAGTAAGATTAATAGCATTCAAGTGAGCACAAGCATGCCATGGAGATCAGACTGGTTAGATTCATACTGGAATCAAGAAGTAAATTTGTGTGGAATGATACCATAGAGAATCTTTAAAATTTGAGAGAAGAATTTGGATTTAATATGTTGTTGTTAAGTGCCTTCGAGTCATTTCCTCATAGCAACACTATATAGGGTTTCCAAGGGGCAGCTGCAAGGTTTGAACTGCCAACCTTTTGGTTAGCAGTCCAGTGCTTATCCTACAATACCACACCATGACTCCTGGATTTAATACAGTAAGTAGGTTATATTGGTTTTAATCCAAAACCTTTGTGTTGTTGTTGTTGTTAAGTGCCGTCGAGTCGGTTTTAACCCATAGCGACCCTGTACAGGGTTTCCGAGGGTGTAAATCTTTACGGGAGTAGAAAGCCTGATCTTTCTTCCGCGGAGCAGCTGGTAGTTTCGAACCGCTGTCCTTAAGGTTCACAGCCCGATTCGTAACCACTACGCTACCAGAGCTCCTGAGCAGTATAGAAATACCCTGGGATGCTTGTTTGTTAGTTTGTTCATTCATTCATATAGGCAGCCCCTGGTTTGCAACCAATTCCAGTAAAGC